>NC_041380.1:367617198-367675021 GCF_002162155.2 Triticum dicoccoides | reverse complement strand
CATTGTACTTGATGCCTCCCAAGCAGCAGTGGAATGTGCTGGTCTGGAATGTCCGTGGAATAAATTCAGACCAGAAAACTTTAGCTATTAAAAATGCGGTCAATGCCTGTGGTTGCAATGTCGTATGCTTGCAGGAAACTAAACGCCTATCCTTTGACCTTGCTTATGTTAAAACCTTCTGTCCAAGACAATTTGACAAGTTTGCTTATGTTCCTTCACGTGGTAATTCTGGAGCTTTGGTTACTATCTGGTGCAGCTCTGCGTTCGAAGGAAATGTGGTTTTCTCAGATTTCTTTGCACAGGGGATCTCTTTTACCTCAAAATCTAATGGTAACTCCTGGACTTTATATAATGTTTATGGACCTTGTAGAGGTGATGATAGGATTTTATTCACGGACTGGCTTTATAGTCTGGATATACCGGACACAGATGATTGGCTACTAGTGGGTGACTATAATTTTCTTCGGTCTTCACAAAATAGAAACAAACCTGGAGGGAATACTAATGATATCCTTTTGTTTAATGACATTATCCGAGCCCAAGCACTAGTAGAAATCCCCTTGAAAGGACGCTCGTACACATGGAGTAATATGCAGGATGAGCCACTCCTCGAGCAATTGGATTGGTTTTTCTCGTCGTCCAACTGGACCCAATCCTTCCCCAACACTTGTGTCACTTCCTTGGGAAAGCCAGTATCAGATCACTGCCCTTGTGTAGTCAATATTGAAACTGGTATACCTAAGAGAAAAAAATATTTCGGTTTCAAACCTTCTGGTTAAACCACGCTGGATTCATGGATGTTGTGGCTGAATCATGGAGTAAATCATGTCATGCAAAAAATAGTGTTGCTCTCCTCTACAGGAAGTTGAAAACATTGCGATATGATCTAAAGAGATGGAGTAAAGGAATCTTATGCCTTTCCATTCTAATTCAAAACTATAATTGGGCCATTGCGGAGCTTGATGGGATGGAAGAGTGCAGACCCTTGACAACCCCGGAAGCCAATTTTCGTTTAATTGTCAAGGCCCACCTGTTGAAACTATTACAATTTCAGAACCAATATTGGCGTGAAAGATGCACAATAAGGTATGTTAAATTTGGAGAGGAAAATACTAAACTCTTTCATGCCCTAGCAACGGAATGGTTTAGGAAAAAATCGATTGCTCGCTTAAACTACCTGATGGCACGATAGTCAGCGACCATAATGCGAAAGAAGTTGTGTTTTTCAACACATATAAACAGAGACTTGGTGAGTCGTCCCCCCAGTCATGAAATTTGATCTGCCAGCCATCATCAAACGGGTAGAGGGCCTGGAAGAAATGTCATGACCTTTTACCCATCAGGAAATAGATGATGTTGTAAGAACCATGCATACTGATCGTGCACCCGGCCCAAATGGCTTCAATGGAGCTTTTTTGAAGGCATGTTGGCATATAATAAAAGCAAACTTTTACAAATTGTGTGATGATTTATACAAAGGAGATCTAGACCTCACGAGCATCAACTCAGGTTACATCACCCTCATCCCAAAAAATGGGTCACCTCAGACTGCTAATGACTTTAGGCCGAACACCTTGTTGAACTGCTGTTTGAAGATCAAAACCAAAGTTCTGGCTAACATGCTGAAAAGGTTCATCTTGAGCATAGTGCACAAAAACCAATACGGCTTCCTTCACTCCAGAACGATTCAAGATTGCTTGGGTTGGGCGTTCGAATACATATACCAGTGCCAAGCATCGAAGAAGTCGACAATCTTTCTTAAACTAGACTTTGCGAAAGCCTTTGATACAATTGAACATTCTTCCATGATTGAGATTATGAGACAAATGGGGTTTGATGAGAGATGGTTAAGCTGGATCAAATGCATTTTTAGCTCGGGCACATCCTCGGTTTTGCTTAATGGTGTCCCTGGCCGCCAGTTTACCTGTCGTTGTGGCGTTCGTCAGGGGGATCCGCTCTCGCCCCTGATCTTTGTTTTAGTTGTGGATTTATTGCAGTTAGCCATTAATGACGCCTACCACAATGGACTGATCGATTTGCCCCTTCTGGAAAGGAGTTCCGATGGCTATCCGGTTATTCAATATGCTGACGACACGCTCTTACTGATGCCATCATGTAGCTGACACGTGGGAATCATGAAGCAATTACTGATTGATTATGCAGATTCTATAAGCCTCAAAATTAACTTCAGTAAATCAATGATCATCCCTCTGAATGTTGATGATGCGCTGAGATGGAAATTAGCACGTCAGTGGCAATGCGAGGTGGGCACCATGCCATTCACGTATTTGGGGCTGCCTAGGGGGGCAACCAAACCTACGGTCAATGATCTAATGCTGATAGTTGAGCGAACAGAGAGCAAGTTGTCCTCCTCCCTATGCATGATGAATCAGGGGAGCAAGTTGACACTTCTAAATTTGATGATCACACTTAAATTTCCGCTGAAACTGATCGAGCATCTGGACAAAATCAAAAGGAGATGTCTCTGGCGTAAGAAAAAGGATGGCGGTGAAACTTGCAACTCAATTTATGCCTGGGACCTGGTGTGTCGCCCCGAAAAACATGGTGGGCTGGGTATTCTTGATATAAAGGTACAAAACACAGTGCTGCTCCTAAAATACCTACACAGTTTCTACAACAAACGTGACACACCATGGATGAACTTGATCTGGTCGGAATATTACGTGGACAAGGTGCCGCATGCCTCACCCCCCTGTGGATCATTCTGGTGGCGAGACATCATGAAGCTCAGCGACATATATCAAGGGGTCACCAGAGTGCATGTGGGTGATGGATCATCTACGCTCTTTTGGAAAGATCTCTGGAAGGATCAAGTCTTCGAAGAATCACATCCTCGTGCGTTCTCATACACTAAATTGGAAGATGCTTCGGTGGCAAATTTCTTGTCCATATCTGAACTGCAAGAAGGATTCCAACTCCCGCTTTCGGTACAGGCAAAAGATGAAGTCCAAGATATTCAACTACTATTGGCCACGACTGTGCCGGAGGGGACTAGACAAGATGTTTGGACTTGGATCTGGGGCTCGAAGTACTCCTCAGCGAAGTTTTATAAACACTATTTCAGAAATGTGACTCCTGATGATGCCTTCTCCTGGATCTGGAAATCTAAGTGCACGATGAAAATCAAGGTCTTCACGTGGTTGCTGCTGGCCGACGGGGTAAATACCAGGAATATGTTACCCAGAAGGCATTATAACATAGACGGGGACATGAGTTGCAAAATTTGCACGTGCAGTGAAGAGGAAACAGTGGAACATCTGTTCTTTGCCTGTCCTTTCAGTAAACGGTGCTGGGAGGCGCTTGGGTTTGACTTGACGATCAAGGCTACCCACCTAAACATCATTCATTCTGGGAGATCCTGATGGACACGTCCCATGTACATGGAAATATTTATGACTTCGGCTTGGAGCATCTGGAAATAGAGGAATGGTAAAATATTTAGAGGGATCCCACCTTCATTCGAATCTTGGGGATAGAGGTTCAGGACATACTTTGGTCTATTCATTCATAGGGTTAAACCCTCCATGAAAAGTTGTGTAACAAACTTTGTAAATTCCTTCAATTGGGACCCACCTTAGGGTTCCATAGCTTGATTAGTGGATCTCCAAAAACCCACACTTAGGGAAATGCTCCCATGCCGGGGCGTGGAGATAGTGTGTGGTTGAGATGCATACTACCATGTAAGTTGTAATTCTCCCATATTTATGAAAAAGTCAGTAGGAGACTTTCCTACTGTCATGGGCTTTCAAAAAGAAGTGGGTGCCGTCCATATCAACATCAGTCTCGGGGGAGTTTGGTTAGTTATTTGCATTTTTGAGTTCGGGACTGGGAATCCCTATTATCGCCCATTTCCTCATGTGATGGAGAGTGAATAAACACTCGACCTGAGGATAACATGCTTAGCACGGAAGATATCGACCACCTCCTGTCGTTCCATGAACGATCCAGGCACACAAAACAGATAATTTTTTAGAAGTTTTTAGAGGTGGCACATGCAAATTTACTTAGGATGGTAGGGTAATACCGTATATAGGTAGGTATGGTGGACTCATCTGTAATAACTTTGGGTTCAAGGTTTTTGATGTACAAGCAGAATTCCCACTTAGTACAGGCGAAGGCTAGCAATTTAAGATTGGGAAGCGGCCAACTAGAGAGCAACAACGATCATAACCAAGCGTTATGCATAAGTAACATTGGACACTAGCATGAGTAGGATATGAACACCATGAACATAAATATTATAGAGGCTATGTTGGTTTTGATTCAACTACATGCATGAACATGTACCAAGTCAAGCCACTCGAACATTCAGAGGAGGATACCATATCATCATACTACATCACAATCATTTTAATGCTATGTTGATATCCAAGATAAATCATTATTAACTCCCAGCTACTTATGCATGGCATGAGAAACTATAATCTCTAATTGTCATTGCAAACATGTTTAATCATAATGGATTGAAGCCTGGATACTAGGTTAAACATATTTACACACACTGAACAAGTCGAGTTCCTACTAGTTTCTCCTTGCCACGGCCAGCTCATCAAATATCATCATTATTGCCTTTCACTTGCATGACCGAATGATGAAAATAATAATAGTGCAAGAGTGCCATGGACTAAGCTGGAATCTGCAAAACATTTTATTCAACAGGAGAAGACAAGGTAAAATGGGCTCTTATGAGTTCAACAGTTATTCATAGGAGAGCCACACAACATTTTCATCGTGGTCTTCTCCTCGGTACAACTCGAACAAAAGAAAAGAAATTCAGGGAAACACACTGAAATATTTTTGGAGTTTTTGATTTTCTTTAGCAAGCAAATAAAAGGGAAAAGAAAAAAAATGAGAAAAACTATTTACACGGGAAAGCTCCCAACAAGCAAAAGAAGAACAAGGGAATATTTTTTGGATTTTCTTTTTAGTAATACTACTAAGCATGCATAGAAAGTAAATTACTACAACTAATTTTTTTGGTTTTTCTAAAGTTTTTCAAACACACAAGAAGAAAGCAAAAAAAATCTAAGCATGGATAATACAATGAAAAAGTGTGAACACCGACAAATGGAATGATATGTGAACATGAATATAATGTCGGTGAGAACACGTACTCCCCCAAGCTTAGACTTTTGGCCTAACTTGGTAGTGAATCAGTAGCCTGGAGGGTAGTATGGATCTTGAGGAGCAGGCATACACTCATCCCACTACTGAGGAGCGGGCATCCATTGTTCGCACTATGGACGTGCCTATGTAGCCTCTGCAGCAGCGTGAGCGTTCCAGTAGGTGAGGATGTCTGCAGGCATAATCCGGTATCCACCGTTGGCAACAGAATCAAACAAAGCAGGTGCAGGCAAGGGGATAACATCACGAGTGTCAACGTAGACCAAGTTATAAGGAATGGCAATGTCAGGACGATCATGTGCAAGAAAGTGATGGTGATCCATGGCTGTACGGTCTAGGTAAACTGTGTTAAGAGGGAAATCATGAGGGCATATCTCAACCTCGAAGTGAGCTGCCAAACAAGTAGCAAAAATCCCACCATGTATTTTACCCTGGGATTTATTAAGATGCAGGCGACAAGCCACGATAGCTCCCAAGCTATACGTGTTGTCACCCTCAATTGCACGGCATAAAACAGCAAGGTCTAGTGAACTAAGTGCACCCACCTTCTCCCTAGCAAGCAAGCATTTGGTAATGAAATATGCAAAGTAACGAACAACAGGAAAATGTGAACCACCGGCAGTGATGGCTGACACTCTCCTCTCATCACCCAGTGTCAGAGTGCGACAAAAATCCTCAAACTCAGCCGGCCTAGGCTCGGCCAAGCTCCTGTCAGAAGGGATCATGCATATGTCACAAAACTTAGTAAGTGGTATCTGCTACCTCTTGAGCACTGTGTTGGTTTTCCCCGAAGAGGAAGGGATGATGCAGCAAAGTAGCGTAAGTATTTCCCTCAGTTTTTGAGAACCAAGGTATCAATCCAGTAGGAGGCTACGCGCGAGTCCCTCGTACCTGCACAAAACAAATAAATCCTCGCAACCAACGCGAATAGGGGTTGTTAATCCCTACAAGGCCACTTACAAGAGTGAGATCTGATAGATATGATAAGATAATTTTTTTGTGATAAAGATGCAAAGTAAAATAAAGGAAAAGTAAAAAAGCAAAGGAAATAACTAAGTAGTAGGAGATTAATATGATGAAGATAGACCCGGGGGCCATAGGTTTCGCTAGTGGCTTCTCTCGAGAGCATAAGTATTCTATGGTGGGTGAACAAATTACTGTTGAGCAATTGACAGAATTGAGCATAGTTATGAGAATATCTAGGTATGATCATGTATATAGGCATCACGTCCGAGACAAGTAGACCGACTCCTGCCTGCATCTACTACTATTACTCCACTCATCGACCGCTATCCAGCATGAATCTAGAGTATTGAGTAAAAAACAGAGTAACGCCTTAAGCAAGATGACATGATGTAGAGGGATAGACTCATGCAATATGATGAAAACCCCATCTTGTTATCCTCGATGGCAAAAATACAATACATGCCTTGCTGCCCCTACTGTCACTGGGAAAGAACACCGCAAGATTGAACCCAAAGCCAAGCACTTCTCCCATTGCAAGAAAGATCAATCTAGTAGGCCAAACCAAACTGATAATTCGAAGAGACTTGCAAAGATAATCAATCATACATAAAAGAATTCAGAGAAGATTCAAATATTATTCATAGATAAACTTGATCATAAACCCACAATTCATCGGTCTCAACAAACACACCACAAAAAGAAGATTACACCGAATAGTTCTCCATAAGAGAGGGGGAGAACATTGTATTGAGATCCAAAAAGAGAGAAGAAGCCATATAGCTACTAACTATGGACCCGTAGGTCTGAGGTAAACTACTCACACTTCATCGGAGAGGCTATGGTGTTGATGTAGAAGCCCTCCGTGATCGATGCCCCCTCCGGCGGAGCTCCGGAACAGGCCCCAAGATGGGATCTCGTGGATACAGAAAGTTGCGGCGATGGAATTAGGTTTTTGGCTCCGTATCTGATCGTTTGGGGGTACGTAGGTATATATAGGAGGAAGGAGTACGTCGGTGGAGCAACAGGGGGCCCACGAGGGTGGAGGGCGCACCTGGGGTAGGCAGGCGCGCCCCCCTACCTCGTGGCCTCCTCTTTTCTTTCTTGACGTAGGGTCCAAGTCTCCCGGGTCTTGTTCGTTGAGAAAATCATGTTCCCAAAGGTTCCATTCCGTTTGGACTCCGTTTGATATTCCTTTTCTTCGAAACCCTAAAACAGGCAAAAAACAGCAATTCTGGGCTGGGCCTCCGGTTAATAGGTTAGTCCCAAAAAATAATATAAAAGTGGATAATAAAGCCCAATAATGTCCAAAACAGTAGATAATATAGCATGGAGCAATCAAAAATTATAGATATGTCGGAGACGTATCAAGCATCCCCAAGCTTAATTCCTGCTCGTCCTCGAGTAGGTAAATGATAAAAACAAATTTTTGATGCGGAGTGCTACTTGGCATAATTTTAATGTAATTCTTCTTAATTGTGGTATGAATATTCAGATCCAAAAGATTCAAGACAAAAGTTCATATTGACATAAAAAACAATAATACTTCAAGCATACTAACAAAGCAATTATGTCTTCTCAAAATAACATGGCTAAAGAAAGTTATCCCTATAAAATCATATAGTCTGGCTATGCTCTATCTTCACCACACAAAATATTTAAATCATGCACAACCCTGATGACAAGCCAAGCAATTGTTTCATACTTTTGACATTCTCAAAACTTTTTCAATATTCACGCAATACATGAGAGTGAGCCATGTATATAGCACTTATAGGTGGAATGGAGTGGTGGTTGTGGAGAAGACAAAAAGGGAGAAGATAGTCTCACATCAACTAGGCGTATCAAAGGGCTATGGAGATGCCCATCAATAGATATCAATGTGAGTGAGTAGGGATTGCCATGCAACGGATGCACTAGAGCTATAAGTATATGAAATCTCAAAAAGAAACTAAGTGGGTGTGCATCCAACTTGCTTGCTCATGAAGACCTAGGGCAATTTGAGGAAGCCCATCATTGGAATATACAAGCCAAGTTCTATAATGAAAGATTCCCACTAGTATATGAAAGTGATAACATGAGAGACTCTCTACTATGAAGATCATGGTGCTACGTTCAAGCACAAGTGTGGTAAAAGGATAGTAACATTGTCCCTTCTCTCTTTTTCTCTCATTTTTCTTTTGGGCCTTCTCTTTTTTTATGGCCTCTTTTATCTTTTTTTTATTTGGGCTTCTTTGGCCTCTTTTATTTCTTTATTTTCGTCCGGAGTCTCATCCCGACTTGTGGGAGAATCATAGTCTCCATCATCCTTTCCTCACTGGGACAATGCTCTAATAATGATGATCATCACACTTTTATTTTTCTTACAACTCAACAATTACAACTCGATACTTAGAACAAAATATGACTCTATGTGAATGCCTCGGGCGGTGTATCGGGATATGCAATGATGCATGAGTGACATGTATAAAAGAATTATGAATGGTGGCTTTGCCACAAATACGATGTCGACTACATGATCATGCTAAGCAATATGACAATGATGGAGTGTGTCATAATAAACGGAACGGTGGAAAGTTGCATGGCAATATATCTCGGAATGGCTATGGAAATGCCATAATAGGTAGGTATGGTGGCTGTTTTGAGGAAGGTATATGGTGGGTGTATAATACCGGCGAAAGGTGTGCGGTATTAGAGAGGCTAGCAAAGGTGGAAGGGTGAGAAAAGTCCGTATAATCCGTGGACTCAACATTAGTCATAAAGAACTCATATATTTATTGCAAAAATCTACAAGTTATCGAAGCAAAGTATTACACGCATGCTCCTAGGGGGATAGATTGGTAGGAAAAGACCATCGCTCGTCCCCGACCGCCACTCATAAGGAAGGCAATCAAAAAATAAATCATGCTCCGACTTCATCACATAACGGTTCACCATACGTGCATGCTACGGGAATCACAAACTTCAACACAAGTATTTCTCAAATTCACAAATACTCAACTAGCACAACTTTAATATCACCATCTTTATATCTCAAAACAATTATCAAGTATCAAACTTATCATAGTATTCAACACACTCATAAGAAAGTTCTATTATTAATCTTGTATACCAAGTATATTAGGATTTTAAGCAAATTACCATGCTATTAAGACTCTCAAAATAATCTAAGTGAAGCATGAGAGATCAATAATTTCTATAAAACAAATCCACCACCGTGCTCTAAAATATATAAGTGAAGTACTAGAGCAAAATTATATAACTCAAAAGATATAAGCGAAGCACATAGAGTATTCTAACAAATTCTAAATCATGTATGGATCCCTCAAAAGGTGTGTACAGAAAGGATGATTGTGGTAAACTAACAAGCAAAGACTCAAATAATACAAGACGCTCCAAGCAAAGCACATATCATGTGGCGAATAAAAATATAGCTCCAAGTAAAGTTACCGATAGAAGTAGACGAAAGAGGGGATGCCTTCCGGGGCATCCCCAAGTTTTGGCTTTTAGGTGTCCTTAGATTATATTGGGGTGCCATGGGCATCCACAATCTTAGGCTCTTTCCACTCCTTGTTCCATAATCCATCAAATTTTTACCCAAAACTTGAAAACTTCACAACACAAAACTTAAAGTAGAAATTCTCGTGAGCTCCGTTAGCGAAAGAAAATAAAAGACTACTTCAAGGTACTGTAATGAAATCATTATTTATTTATATTGGTGTTATACCTACTGTATTCCAACTTCTCTATGGTTTATAAACTATTTTACTAGCCATAGATTCATCAAAATAAGCAAACAACACACGAAAAACAGAATCTGTCAAAAACAGAACAGTCTGTAGTAATATGTAGCTAGAGCAAGATCTGGAACGCCAAAAATTCTAAAATAAATTTCTGGACGTGAGGAATTTATCTATTAATCATCTGAAAAAATAATTAACTAAATAGCACTTTCCAAATAAAAATGACAGCAGTTCTCGTGAGTGCTAAAGTTTCTGTTTTTTACAGCAAGTTCAACAAGACTTTCCCCAAGTCTTCCCAACGGTTCTACTTGGCACAAACACTAATTAAACACAAAAAAAACAACCAAAACAGAGTCTAGATAAATTATTTATTACTAAACAGGATAAAAAAGCAAGGAATAAAAATAAAATTGGGTTGCCTCCCAACAAGCGCTATCGTTTAACGCCCCTAGCTAGGCATAACAAGCAAGAATAGATCTAGGTATTGCCATCTTTGGTAGGCAATTCTTCAATGAGGCATCTACCATCTTTAGTAATTTCTTTATTTTTATTAATTATCAAACTTTTAGGCACAAGATCGAAAAACTCTTTCGTAACAAATGGTTCCTTAATGATAGCAAAAAGATTGGGATGAATATTTATAGATTTGAGATCCGCATCCTTACTAGGGGATTCACCCTTATTTTTAGGAACGTACATAAGCTTGGCAACTTTAGTGGAAGGACTTGGAGTATTCTTTACGGAAAAAAAAGCAGTTCCCAAGTTGGTAATAATATTATCAAGTTTATCGATCCTAATGGAATCGTGATTTATTTTCTCATTAACTATGGGTTCCTTTTCTTTAATATCTTTCAAAGTAACTCCTACTTTAGATCCATATTGAGAGATTCGGCTGTGGATCTTTTTATCCAAATTTTCAATTAACCCTACAGTAGCAACCTTATTTTCAATAATTTCAAGCATTTGCATTACATGCTCCAAAGTTAATATAGTTCCATTAACCAAGAGAGGGGGTGAGCCAAATAAATCTAACATAGCATTATAAGAATCAAAAGTATGGCTACCAAAAAAGTTCCCTCCGGTGATAGTATCAAGAACATAACGGTGCCAAGGAGTAATGCCTACATAAAAATTGCGAAGGAGAACGGAAGTAGATTGCTTCCTAGTAGATCTATTTTGAGCATCGCAAATTCTATACCAAGCATCTTTTAGATTTTCTCCCTCCCTTTGCTTAAAATTTAGAATTTCATTCTCAGGAGATAACGGAGAAGATAAGGGACTAGCCATAACAACAAGCAAGCAAACTAACACACAAGCAAAGTAAAAGCAAGCGGACAAAAAGAGGCAAATAGAGAGGGATGATATAGAGAGAGGGCGAATAAAACGGCAAGGGTGAAGTGGGGGGAGAGGAAAACAAGAGGCAAATGGCAAATAATGCAATGCTGGAGATAAGGGTATGTGATGGGTACTTGGTATGTTGACTTTTGCGTATACCTCCCCGGCAACGGCGCCAGAAATCCTTCTTGCTACCTTTTGAGCACTGTGTTGGTTTTCCCTGAAGAGGATGGGGTGATGCAGCAAAGTAGCATAAGTATTTCCCTCGGTTTTTGAGAACCAAGGTATCAATCCAGTAGGAGGCTACGCGCGAGTCCCTCGTACCTGCACAAAACAAATAAATCCTCGCAACCAACGCAAATAGGGGTTGTCAATCCCTATAAGGCCACTTACGAGAGTGAGATCTGATAGGTATGGTAAGATAATATTTTTGGTATTTTTATGATAAAGATGCAAAGTAAAATAAAGGCAAAGGAAATAGCAAAGGAAATAACTAAATAGTAGGAGATCAATATGATAAAGATAGACCCGAGGGACATAGGTTTCACTAGTGGCATCTCTCGAGAGCATAAGTATTCTACGGTGGGTGAACAAATTACTATTGAGCAATTGACAGAATTGAGCATAGTTATGAGAATATCTAGGTATGATCATGTATATAGGCTTCACATCCGAGACAAGTAGACCGACTCCTGCCTGCATCTACTACTATTACTCCACTCATCGACCGCTATCCAACATGCATCTAGAGTATTGAGTAAAAAACAGAGTAACGCCTTAAGCAAGATGACATGATGTAGAGGATAGACTCATGCAATATGAAGAAAACCCCATCTTGTTATCCTCGATGGCAACAATACAATACGTGCCTTGCTGCCCCTACTGTCACTGGGAAAGGACACCGCAAGATTGAACCCAAAGCTAAGCACTTCTCCCATTGCAAGAAAGATCTATCTAGTAGGCCAAACCAAACTGATAATTCGAAGAGACTTGCAAAGATAACCAATCATACATAAAAGAATTCAGAGAAGATTCAAATATTGTTCATAGATAGACTTGATCATAAACCCACAATTCATTGGTCTCAACAAACACACCGCAAAAAGAAGATTACATCGAATAGTTCTCCACAAGAGAGGGGAGAACATTGTATTGAGATCCAAAAAGAGAGAAGAAGCCATATAGCTACTAACTATGGACCCGTAGGTCTGAGGTAAACTACTCACACTTCATCAGAGAGGCTATGGTGTTGATGTAGAAGCCCTCCGTGATCGATGCCCCCTCCGGTGGAGCTCTGGAACAGGCCCCAAGATGGGATCTCGTGGATACAGAAAGTTGCAGCGGTGAAATTAGGTTTTTGGCTCCATATCTGATCCTTTGGGGGTACGTAGGTATATATAAGAGGAAGGAGTATGTCGGTGGAGCAACATGGGGCCCATGAGGGTGGAGGGCGCGCCTGGGGTAGGCAGGCAGGCCCCCCTACCTCATGGCCTCCTCTTTTCTTTCTTGACGTAGGGTCCAAGTCTCTCGGGTCTTGTTCGTTGAGAAAATCACGTTCTCGAAGGTTTCATTCCGTTTGGACTCTGTTTGATATTCCTTTTCTTCAAAACCCTAAAATAGGCAAAAAATAACAATTCTGGGCTGGGCCTCCGGTTAATAGGTTAGTCCTAAAAATAATATAAAAGTGTATAATAAAGCCCAATAATGTCCAAAACGGTAGATAATATAGCATGGAGCAATCGAAAATTATAGATACGTTGGAGACGTATCAGTATCTGATGGTTTTCAGCATATAACTTAAAACTCACTTCAGGAGGATTATTTCTAGGCAGGAAAGTAAAGCTTTGAACAAACATATTTGTGAGGATTTGGTGCTGGTCACACTCATCCTCCATGAAGTCGGTGAGACCGGCATTGGCAATGAATTGCATGAACTCCTCATGAATTCCAGCTACTTGCAGGAACGGGATGTGCGGCCATTCGCACGGCCGCACCTCCGCCAACCTCCGAGGGTGGAGATCATTGTCAGAAGACTCCCCAATAACACCCTTGGAGTTCTTTCTTGAGCCATATTTCTTGAAGATATTCATGTCCGCGTACAATTTTTCCTATGAACAAAATTCTGAATTTTTAGTTCACAAAAATTTTCCAACAAAACTTCACAAAACTCATAGCAACTACTCATAGGGATACATAGAGGCCATAGCAAGCATTCAAACAACTTAGAACACTAAGAATTCAACATGCAAGCACATCTACAACAGCACCAAGAGTAGCTAATTATTCAAAGTATAAACCACTAAAACAAAAACTAATTGGACAAATGGTGGAGTCACATACCAAGCAACAATCTCCTCAAACAATTTTGGAATTGGAGCTTCGAGCAAAGAGATCAAAAATGGCAGCAAAATGAGCACGAACACGGGAGAGAGAGCAAGAGTGATTTTTTTGGAGGTAGGTGACAATGTGGGCTAAAGAGATAAGTGAGGGGGCCCACATGGGGACCAAAACCCCCCAGGGCGCACCAGGGGTGCTGGCGGACCTAGCTGGGTTGTGCCCACCTGGTGCACCCCACTCTGGTTATTTTTGCACCAAAAATTCTTAAATATTCAGGAAAAAATCATATAAAATTTTCAGGGCATTGTGAGAACTTTTATTTTTGGGTTATTTTTTATTGCACGGGAAATTCAGAAAACAGACAAAACATGGCATTTTATTTTATTTAACTAATAAAAATAGAGAATAAAAAGTAGGGACAAAAAGTAGTGCTTACTAAATTCATCAACTTCATACCGCTCAAAAAATGATTCCTTAATAAGGTTGATCAGGTCTTATTAACAACCACTTTCGATTAGTATGAAACCGAAGAACTTTCGTAAATCACTAAGTTACCTCAATGGGGATATGCATTTCCCCAACAAGAAGCATTTAATATTTCTTTTTGACAATAGGTAGAGGTATTTGAAAACTTCCAATAGTGATTGTCAGAGATTTTCAATAACATTAATACCATTCACTTGGAATTGTTTCTTCGGAAAGTGCACCGTATGCTCATTACCATTGATATGAAAAATGACCTTGCTTTTATTGCAATCAATAACAGCCCCTGCAGTATTCAAGAAGGGTCAACCAAGGATAATCGACATGTTGTCATCCTCAGGCATCTCAAGTATAACAAAGTCAGTCAAAATAGTAACATTAGCAACAACAACGGGCACATCCTCACAGATACCGATAGGTATGGCAGATGACTTATCAGCCATTTGCAAAGATATTTCAGTAGGTGTGAGTTTATTCAAGTCAAGTCTTTTATATAAAGAGAAAGGCATAACACTAACACCAGCTCCTAAATCGCACAAAGCAGTTTTCACATAATTCTTTTTGATAGAGCAAGGTATAGTTGGTATTCCTGGATCTCCAAGTTTTTTAGGTACTCCATCTTTAAAAGTATAATTAGCAAGCATAGTGGAGATTTTGGCTTCCGGTATTTTTCTCTTATTTGTGATGATGTCTTTCATATACTTTGCATAAGGAGGTATTTTAAGGATATTAGTCAAGTGAGTACGCAAAAAGACTGTCCTCAGCATTTCAGCAAAGCATTCAAATTCTTCATCATCATTCTTTTTAGTTGACTTGGGTGGAAAATGCATAGGTTTTTGAACCCACAGTTCTCTTTCTTTACCGTGTTTCCTAGCCACAAAGTCTCTTTTATCATATCTTTTATTCTTAGGTTGTGGGTTATCAAGATCAACAGGTGGTTCTATCTCAACATCATTATCTGGTTCTTTATCATTGGTTGGTTGAGAGTCTTCATGAACCTCATCATTATCTTTTTCATTATGTGAGTGTTCATTACCAGATTGAGTTTCAGCATCTGAGATATGAATTTCATTTTCATTATCAGGAGGTTTCTCTATTTCAGGTTCACTAGAAGCATGTGAAGTCCTATCATTTTTATTTTTCTTTATATAAGGACTAGGTGTACTAGTGTTAGCTCTTTGTGAATCTTGTTCAATTCTTTTAGAGTGTCCCTTAGGATAAAGTGGTTCCTGAGTCATTTTACCTCCTCTAGTTGCAACTCTAACAGCAAAGTCGTGCATATTATGATTCATTTCATCAAGCAATTCTCTTTGAGATTTAGCAACTTGTTCTAGTTGAGTTTGGACCATAGAAGCATGTTTTCCAACACCTCTAACATCATTTGATATTCTAAATAACAAGTCACTCAAGCGAGCAATCATATCAGAATTATATTTCAATTGTTTCATAACATTTGCATTGAAGTGATCTTGTTTTCTAATGTAGTTTTCAAACACATAAAGGCATTGACTAGGATGCATATTGTGAGGATTGTCATTATCATTGAACTTCGTAAGAGAATTTACCTCTACCACCTTATGCATTGGTGGTGTATTAAGCCCATGTTTTTCTTCATTAGGAGGTAAATTTTTAACATCCTCGGCTTTAATACCTTTTTCCTTCATAGATTTCTTTGCCTCTTGCATATCTTCGGGACGGAGATATAATATACCCCTCTTCTTCGGAGTGGTTTCAGGCAGTGGCTCAGGAATAGTCCAATCATCATAATTTTTCAATATGTTATTCAATAATTCTTCAGCTTGAGCAATAGTTCATTCCCTAAAAACACAATGAGCACAACTATCTAGGAAGTCCCTAGAAGTATCGGTTAGTCCGTTATAGAAGATATGAAGTATTTCATTTTTCTTAAGAGGATGATCAGGCAAAGCATTAAGTAACTGGCAAAGCCTCCCTCAAGCTTGTGGGAGACTCTCTTCTTTAGTTTGCACAAAGTTAAATATTTCCTGTAAGGCAGCTTGTTTCATATGAGCAGGAAAATATTTTCAGAGAAGTAATAAGTCATATCCTGGGGACTACGCACACAACCAGGAGCAAGAGTATTCTACCAAGCTTTAGCAGCACCCTTTAATGAGAAAATAAATAATTTGAGAATAAAGTAATAACGAGTTTTCTCATCATGAGTAAAAAGGATGGCTATATAATTCAACTTAGTAAGATGTGCCACAACAGTTTAGTTTCATAACCATGGAAAGGATCAGATTCAACCAGAGTAATTAGCTCTGGGTCGACAGAGAATTCATAATCCTTATCGTCATTACAGATAGGTGAAGTAAAACTTAGGATCACAATTCATTCTAGCATTCAGAGATTTTTCTTTATACTTGTGTAGTAATTTCTCTAGATCATCTATATCATTACAAGCAAGAATATCTCTAGTTGCTTCTTCACTCATAACATAACCTTCTGGTATCTTAGGCAATTCATATCTAGGAAGGCTAGTTCTAGCAGGTGTTTCAGGAGATTCTGTTTCAAGCTCATCATCAGATTCAAGAACATCATGTTATATAACTCTAGCAATTTGTTTCTCAAGAAATTCACCAAGTGGCACATCATCATTATCAAGCAAGGTACTAGCATCATCATAAGCATCAATGATATGTCTCCATCGTATCTATAATGTTTGATTGTTTCATGCCAATATTCTACAACTTTCATATACTTTTGGCAACTTTTTATACTATTTTTGGGACTAACATATTGATCCAGTGCCCAGTGCCAGTTCCTATTTGTTGCATGTTTCTTGTTTCGCAGAAAATCCATACCAAACGGAGTCCAAACGGGATAAAAACTGACGGAGATTTTTTTGGAATATATGTGATTTTAGGAGGAAGAATCAACGCGAGACGATGCCCAAGGGGTCCACGAGGCAGGGGGCGCACCCCAGGGGGTCAGGGGCGCCCTGGGCCCTCGTGGCCACCCCATAAGGGGGTTGGTGCCCTTCTTTCGCCACAAGAAATCTAATATCCGGATAAAAATCGTGTCCAAATTCCAGCCCAATCGGAGTTACGGATCTCCGGGAATATAAGAAACGGTGAAAGGGCAGAATCAGGAACGCAAAGACAGAGAGAGACATAGAGACAGATCCAATCTCGGAGGGGCTCTCGCCCCTCCCATGCCATGGAAGCCATGGACCATAGGGGAAACCCTTATCCCATCTAGGGATAAGGTCAAGGAAGAATAAGAACAAGGGGGGCTCTTTCCCCCTCTCTCCCGGTGGCGCCGGAACACCGCCGGGGACATCATCGTGTCACCGCAATCTACACCAACATCTCCGTCATATTCACCAATATCTTGTTGGGGAACGTAGTAATTTCAAAAAAAATCCTACGCACACGCAAGATTATGGTGATGCATAGCAACGAGAGGGGAGAGTGTTGTCTACGTACCCTCATACACCGGAAGCGGAAGCGTTAGCACAACGCAGTTGATGTAGTCGTACGTCTTCACGGCCCGACCGATCAAGCACCGAAACTACGGCACCTCCGAGTTCTAGCACACGTTCAGCTCGATGACGATCCCCGGACTCCGATCCAGCAGAATGTCGGGGAAGAGTTCCGTCAGCATGACGACGTGGTGACGATCTTGATGTTCTACCGTCGCAGGGCTTCGCCTAAGCACCGCTACAATATTATCGAGGATTATGGTGGAGGAGGGCACCGCACACGGCTAATAGATCTCAAGGATCAATTGTTGTGTCTAGAGGTGCCCCCCTGCCCCCGTATATAAAGGAGCAAGGGGGAGGGGCGGCCGGCCAGGAGGAGGCGCGCCAGGGAGGAGTCCTACTCCTACCGGGAGTAGGACTCCCTCCTTTCCTTGTCCAACTAGGAGAGGGGGAAGGAAGGGAGAGAGGGGAGAAAGGAAAGGGGGGCGCTGCCCCTCCCTCCTTGTCCAATTCGGACTAGAGGGGGAGGGGGCGCGCAGCCTGCCCTGGCCGCCCCTCCTCTGCTCCACTTTGGGCCCATGAGGCCCATTAACCCCCGGGGGGTTCCGGTAACCCCCGGTACTTCGTTTTATATCCGATAACTCCCGGAACCATTCCTGTGTCCGAATATAGTCATCCAATATATCAATCTTTATGTCTCGACTATTTCGAGACTCCTCGTTATGTTCGTGATCATATCCGGGACTCCAAACAACCTTCGGTACATCAAAATATATAAACTCATAATGAAACTGTCATCGTAACGTTAAGCGTGCGGACCCTACGGGTTCGAGAACAATGTAGACATGACCGAGACACGTCTCCGGTCAATAACCAATAGCGGAACCTGGATGCTCATATTGGCTCCTACATATTCTACGAAGATCTTTTATCGGTCAGACCGCATAACAACATACGTTGTTCCTTTGTCATCGGTATGTTACCCGAGATTTGATCGTCGGTATCTCAATACCTAGTTCAATCTCGTTACCGGCAAGTCTCTTTACTCGTTCCGTAATACATCATCCTGCAACTAACTTATTAGTTGAAATGCTTGCAAGGCTCATGTGATGTGCATTACCGAGAGGGCCCAGAGATACCTCTCCGACAATCGGAGTGACAAATCCTAATCTCGAAATACGCCAACCAAACAAGTACCTTCGGAGACACCTGTAGAGCACCTTTATAATCACCCAGTTACGTTGTGACGTTTGGTAGCACACAAAGTGTTCCTCCGGTAAACGGGAGTTGCATAATATCATAGTCATAGGAACATGTATAAGTCATGAAGAAAGCAATAGCAACAAACTAAATGATCAAGTGCTAAGCTAACGAAATGGGTCAAGTCAATCACATCATTCTCCCAATGATGTGATCCCATTAATCAAATGACAACTCATGTCTATGGTTAGGAAACATAACCATCTTCGATCAACGAGCTAGTCAAGTAGAGGCATACTAGTGACACTATGTTTGTCTATGTATTCACACATGTATTATGTTTCCGGTTCATACAATTCTAGCATGAATAATAAACATTTATCATGATATAAGGAAATAAATAATAACTTTATTATTGCCTCTAGGGCATATTTCCTTCATATCTTCATCACCTCCCCCCATCTATTTGCAGCGGTCCACTCTCCTGCAACCCGTTGTACCCTCTACTTGAACATGGTGCTTTATGCTTCATATTATTATCCAATGATGAGTTGCCATCCTATGATGTCTGAGTAGATTTTCGTTGTCCTATCGGTAATTGGTGAATTTCTATGATTGGTTTAATTTCTTGTGGTTATGTTGTTGTCCTTTGGTGCCCATCATATGAGCGCGCGCGTGGATCACACCATAGCGTTAGTTGTATGTTGATAGGACTATGTATTGGAAGGCAAGAGTGACAGAAGCTTCAACCTAGGATAGAAATTGATGCATACGGGATTGAAGGGGGACCAATATATCTTAATGTTATGGTTGGGTTTTACCTTAATGAACGTTAGTAGTTGCGGATGCTTGCTAATAGTTCCAATCATGAGTGCATAGAATTCCAAGTTAGGGATGACATGCTAGCAGTGGGCTCTCCCACATAAAACTTGCTATCGGTCCAGTAAAGTAGTCAATTGCTTAGGGACAATTTCGCAACTCCTACCACCACTTTTCCACACTCGCTTTACTAACTTTATTATTTCTTTATCTAAACAGCCCCTACTTTTTATTTACATGCTCTTTATATTCTTGCAAACCTATCCCACAACACCTACAAAGTACTTCTAGTTTCATACTTGTTCTAGGTAAGGCGATCGTTAAGTGTGCGAAGAGTTGTATCGATGGTCGATAGAACTTGAGGGAATATTTGTTCTACCTTCAGCTCCTCGTTAGGTTCGACACTCTTACTTATCGAAAGAGGCTACAATTGATCCCATATACTTGTGGGTTATCAATCATTCATAGTAGAAGTAGCATCATCAATAACTTGCGACATATCAGAATTGATAGCATGTGGTGGTGTTGCAAGTTTACTCATAACAGAAAGTGAATCTAAAGGAGAACTAGATGGCAGTTCCTTACCTCCCCTCGTCTTAGAGGGATAAATCTTAGTCTTTGGATCCTTCAGATTCTTCATAGTGATAATATGATAATAATCCCAAGTGACTCAACAAATATAGCTATGCTCCCCGGCAATGGCGTCAGAAAAAGGTCTTGATAACCCACAAGTATAGGGGATCGCAACAATTTTCGAGGGTAGAGTATTCAACCCAAATTTATAGATTTGACACAGGGGGAGCCAAAGAATATTTGAGGGTATTAGCAGCTGAGTTGTCAATTCAACCACATCTGGAGATTAATTATCTACGGCAATATGATCAGTAGCAAAGTAGTTTGATAGTTTTGATAATAGTGACAGCAGCAACGGTAACAGTAACAGTGATAGTAGTAGTTTGTAGCAAGTATAACAGTGATGATAGCAATAGTAACGCAGCAAGATCAATAAGGATAAATTCGTAGGCATTGGATCGGTGACTTGTTGGATGATATTCATCATGTGATAGTTATAACCTAGGGCGATATGGCATTAGCTCCAGTTCATCGATATAATGTAGGCATGTATTCCGCAAATAGTCATATGTGCTTATTAAAAGAACTTGCATGACAAGAGGAAAAAGCATGAGAAAACAGCGTCAGTCCGGGGTTAGTTTCATTCAAATCATGCAAATTAGAGTCCAAAACAAGAGGAAAAGCATGAGAAAAAGTAGATACGTTGGAGACATATCACTTTTACCGACAATTTCAGTGCTTGCAGAAATTACCTTGCTAAAAACCGCTTGTCATTTCCTTCTGCTCCTCGTTGGGTTCGACACTCTTACTTTTCGGAAGGACTACAATTGATCCCCTATACTTGTGGGTCAGTAGCCCCCTCTTCAAGCCGCGGGCAAGGGAGAACGACTTCCACCCCACCTCAAGAACATGAAGCCGGTGGGAGTGAAGCCCGTTGCCAACCAGAAGGGGCCATTGCAGCAGTCGTCCAGCTGCAGCCTATGCCCAGAGGTGTATGCTCCGCCATTTCCCCCGCGAAGGTGTCCGGGAGCCGGAGCCAGGAGTAGGGATCGCGGTGCATGCCTACGATGGCCGTGTCAGCGGAGTGGCTCCATGACTGGGGCGGTTGCGCCGTTTTGCCCGCCCCGGCTACCGCCGCCTCACCGCACGTGTTTGTGCCGACGGCCGGAGCTTCCTTCATGGCTGCCGGAGCCCGCGTAGGGCGTCAACGGAGGTCGCCCGTGCCCCCGGGGAAGCGCCCCGGGCGTGGCGGCGGATGAGCGAGGGCAACCCCTCCCCCTCGTTGGCTTCGGCGGCTCCACTTCCTCCAGCGGCGCCTTCCCCTTCTCAGTAGCGGAAAACCACCTTAGGGGCGCCATGGCTACTACAACGATGGGTGGAAATGGAGAGGTGTGATGGAAGAAGATGAGCCGAGGGGTCCTTCCCCTTCCCCTTATATAGCGTTCGATTGGGGCCGATCCGTGCCCCGTCACCTTCTAAGGACCGATGCGGAACAAAGGAAGAGAAATGATGGCCCCGCGCAGTGCCCGGCAGGCTTTATGTTAAACCAGGCTTTTGCCAAGGCATCGTGGGGGAGTCAGGGCGTCCCGCGCCCCATCGTGCGCCATGCATTGAGCCTGGCCCGCAGGCGGTTGGGCCCCGCGCCATTTCGCCCCCCTCCCTAACGGGTGGAGTCGTGCGCGCCACGGGCTACTGTCGGGCCCATGGGACCGGGGGTACCCAGGCCCGTCTGCCCGTGGCCTAGTGCGCGACACCCTCCGGGAAGCCCAGGGCTAGCCCAACGGCAGAGCTTCACGAGCAAGACCCTCGCGAGGCGTACGTCAACAAGTATCTCCATGAGTCTCGTGAGGCCCTCTCACGAGGCGGCTTCCCAAGGCCCCTCACGGAGGCCTGCGAGTTAAGATTCTCGCAACCACACCGCTGTAGCTCGCTCGGAGCGACTATAATTGGCCAACGAATCGGCAACTCTATTATGAGAGTGATAGATCTTCAGAGGTACAAACTCCCTAACACTCATCAACTCCTTAATCTCTAGAACCAAGTGACCATAAGCTGAGAAAGTTAAAGCATTGCTCGAGAGGCTCGCTAAGGCTTCAGAAGAATCCGACTGGACGACGACTGGGAGATCTGACTGTTGGATAGCCAAAGCCATACCTTGCATGAGCGCATGTATTTCAGCTTCCAGGGCGTCGTTACAGTGGAATAGGACTCGGTATGCTGCGAAAATGATCTGTCCTTCATGATCTCGCAACACCATTCCGGCGGCCGCCGAGCTATCTGCTGCTTGGAATGAACCATCGACCGTCAGTGCAACATAATCCGGACTCGACGCCATCCAAGGCAGGGGTATAGTTTCCTTCCTAGCAAGAACTGTTGGAATCGGCGAAGATGGCATTTTTCCTTTAAAAATTTCGTCCATCGAAAACCGACCAACTAGCTTAATGGACTTATAATAACTATCTAGGAAGTCCACCGTAGCAGAAACTGGCGGTACCTCCTTGCCATGAGTTTGGTCGTTCCTTAGCTGCCAAATGTGCCATACTAACATGATAATCATGTCCTGAACCTCATCAGAGCATCTGCATAATAGGTGCATAAGCCATTCCCTTCCATTATCAATTAGAAGATCATCCGGTGGGAGTGGCCATCTTGCCCGCATATGCAGTCAGATTTCTCTCGCATGCTCGCATGCGATCAAAGCTTGGAACGTACCCTCCTCCTCCAGCCCACATAGCCGACAAGTGGAGCTTGTGGGTATATGACGCAACACCTTACAATGGTGCATGGGTAATACTCCCGAGATAATTTGTCACGCATTTATCTTCATCTTCTGCGGAACCGAGGATTGCCACACACAATTCCAAAGAGAACGGGAGCCATTTGACGCCGCACTTGATGCCCCTTCAGAGAAAGTTGTGTCGTGATCGCACGTGGCTAATTTGTATGCACTCTTAACTGAAAAAACTCCACTCTTCTCTGGCTAATTTGCCCGCATTATTTCTGAATTTATTTCGCTCGCTCACATGGGGAGAAGATGAGGTGAGCATAGGCTCAATTCTTATATGACAACAAAATGTCTGATTTCTCGTGTGCCACGGCACACCGGCTAGGTTCACCCTTTTGTCGTGCATGAATGCGCCACGTATGCCCTAGGATTACTAGGAATTGTTGGAAAGTTCTAAATTATTAAACATGCAAGGCCTAATGATTCTATTTCAAGATAAAAAAAACACGTAATGTTAACTGGTTGACCAGCATCACGGTTTAGCTAGCTCCCTAGCTATAAAGTGCTCCCTCCGTAAAAAGAATATAAGAGCGTTAACATTTTTATATTTCTTAACAGAGGAAGTACTATAATTCCATCCATCTGACAAGAGCATTTATGCATGTGACCCGGCCGTTGATAGGAGCTAGAGAACGGTATGCAGAATAGTTAACCGGAAATGAAGGAAGCTCTAGCCTCTAGGGAATGCCAAGCTCGAGCCCCGACCCCATGTGCACGAGGTAGGCGTTGGATCATTTGTTTCTTGCATTGCATTGCACCTCCCTCCGTCCCACACATATCCTCCTCTTTTCGTGCTGCTGTTCCGTTGGCAGGGTTAAAAGTCGAGGCGCGTGGGCGCTCACTCTGTGCGTTCGGTTTATTCGGTTTACATGGTTCGGTAAATACGATTTATCGGTTTGTACGGTATTTATACTTCGGTAAATACGGTTTGAAAATAAAATACGGTTCGGTTTCGGTATATACCAAAATATTTCGATATGGTTTCGGTACATACCAAAATAACCAAAGTTGACGCGAATTTGAAAATAAGGCAACAATTTTTAAGTTCTGGTTACATATTTCGATGAGTAAATATTTTGTACATGATCTAACTTGAGTGTAAATAGCATCAGCAATTCACCATTCAACCATCAGGGGCAGGGCCATCACAGGTTCACATATACGAGACAAGTAGACAACCAAGCTCACACGGCTGTACATGTTCAAACTTAGTACAGAGCAAAGAGCATCAACATTCATCCATCAGGGCCGTCATATTCATCCCATCACGCATAGAGCAGAACAAGCATAGTGTACCTTAGCATATCATAATTAATACACAAGCATATATAGAAGATTTACACATTAGTCACTAGTTCAGTACAGAACATGTGCATAACTGCAGTTTTTCAGGTTGTGTAGTGCTGCCCTAGGGCAACTATTTACCAACATGTTTCTCTGCAGCATAGAGGCCCATAATATCTCTATAAACTGTAGTCCTAGATGGAATGTGGAATCTAGGACAAGCTTTCGTCATAAAATACCTAAACCCTTCCTTCTCAGAGAAAATGAATGGCAACTCATCCACAACAATCATCCGAGCAAAGGCTACCCTTACCTCTTCCTCATTGTATTGCCATGGAACTGGAATGACAATACTACCATCAGCACTAAGTTGGAACCTCAGTTCAGTCTGATTGGTCCGACTCCCCGACTTGATAATAGCATACTTCTTACAAATCTTAGCATGGTTGTTCATACCAGAAGTACCATTCCTCGATGAATGGACACCCACTGTCTGTCCACAATAGTTGCATGAAGCGCGGTCTGGCTCATCGGGAACCCTAGTGAAGTGGAGCCATATTGCTGCTCTTGAGGCTGCATGCTTCTTCACTTTCTTTCCAGTTTCAGTACAAGGATCTGGAGGAACCTCAAACATTTCGAACGGTTCACTGCTTGGTGGAAGGCTAGGACCTGATATGCCATGACTCTCAGCCATCTAATTATCTGAAGATGAACATAAAGTACAACACAACATCAATCAACAGACCAACACAACATCAATCGTTCAATCCAACACACGAACACAACATCAATCGAGACTCGGCCATCTAAATATCTGTCTCAGTGATTGATTTCCTTATTACCTGCGGGGATGGAGGCTGCAGCGAGGGCCCGAACTGTAGAATCGCAGAGGAGGGAGGAGCGGCGCTGGCGAGAGCTGGCGAGGGTACCGGAGGCAGGGACGAAGGCGAGAAGGCGTGGCGTCGGAGATGTGCTGCTCGCGCCGCCGCTGGCCGCTGGAACTGGAGGGGGGCGAAGTGGTGGTGTCGGAGTGGAGCTTGTAGCAGCGCCGAGCGCACCGCCGGCCGTGGTGTCCGCCGCTTCGAGCGCTAGGGGTTTGGCGAGAACAGCCATCGCCGGTCGCCGCCACACACTCTAGGTCATCGGGTCGGGGACTCGGGGAGGGACTGGAATGAGCGGCGACAGGGTAGGTTAGGTCGTGGGGTGTGGGCTTCTGGCCGTGCGGGGCTGGGGCCTGCCGGCCTGGGGCTGCCGGCCTGCCGCGGTGGCACCTGGGCCCTGGCGGACTGTGGCGTTGGGCTGAAAGCCTGAAATGCAAAATGGGCCAACTTATTCGGTTTATTCGGTAAAAACCGAAAATTTTCGGTTTTATACCGAAAAAACCGACCTTCAAATGGTTTCTAAATCCTATACCATACCAAAAACCAAAAACCATATAAATCAAAATATCGGCTCGGTTCGGTATTTTTCGGTTCGGTTTTTCGGTTCGGTTTCAAAATGCACAGAGTGAGTGGGCGCGGTGTGTATGCACCAATGCACATGGACATGACACGCGTTGCGGCGAGTAGAGTTTCACATGCTGCAAATGCCTGCCAAGCTGTCTTAATTGGATAGCTCGCTCGGTCTGGCTCCCTCTCCGTCTGTCCGTGCCTGCGATGATGGAGTGGGTAGTCAATTCATGGTGCATGTGATGCAACCTTCCATTTTTAAGGTTGTTACAAAAATGGGTGTCAGGCAGGCCGGTAGGCGTGTGAATGAAAGTTTAACGCGCAAACTTTACTTGGCCTACGCGGAGCACAGAATGGCAGGCTAGGCATACAGTAGTCAAAACCCGCCTGCACTGCATTCGAGTAGTACTAGTACGTAGTACCAGCTAGCTGCCCGTGCCGCCGCTTTGTAGTATTTTTTTAAACATCAATACATACATAAGCGCTTATATACACTCATCTCTACGAAGGCTTGAGATTTACAAACTTACCGTATGCGTCTCATCATCGACGGAAACGTCTCCTCCTACTAAATGCGCATCACCGAAAATTCTGAAATAAATTCAGAAATAAATGCGAGCACCAGGATTCAAACTTTGGTGGGCTGGGATACCATAGTTCCTCTAACCATCCAACCATAGATTGATTCGCGGTTGCTTTGTAGTACTTGAAGTGCCTACTACATAGTACTCCATCCGTTCCTAAATATAGGTCTTTTTAGACATTTCAAATGGATTACAATATGCGGATGTATGTAGACATATTTTAGAGCGTAGATTCACTCATTTTGCTCCGTATGTAGTCACTTGTTGGAATCTTTAGAAAGACTTGTTTTTTCAAAAGTACGCCAACGGCGTACCTTAGCTTTATAGAAGATACAATATATGTACAGGAGTTTGTTTACAAACGACAGGCTTCGCACACACGAGCCTAGCCACTCCTACTCCTATCCACCTAGCAGACTACTCGCGACTAGGTAGTGCTCCACCCCCTCTCGCGATGGCCCAAAGGCGTCGCTCTCTCATAATTAGCTGCACCGTGCCACTCTCAATACAAGTATCATTCCTGCCAAAGACTCTCTCGTTCCTCTGCTTCCATATGCACCAGCACATGAGCATCACAAAAGCATCGAACTCCTTGTGATTTGTTTTGTTCACCTGTTTCCTCGCTGCAGCCCACCAATCCTGGAGCGTTGCTTGCCCCGTTGGAGTGAGCGACGAGCTGATTCCTGTTTCCAGAAAGCATTGGTGCCAGACCTGCGTGGCAAAGACGCACTTCATCAGTATATGTTCCACCGCGTCCTCCTCCTGGTTGCAAAGATAGCATGGCGAAATCGCCTCTTGCAGCCCGTGTCTCAAGCGCCAGTCTGACGTCCATAGTCGGTGTAATAAGGCGAGCCACATGAATTTTTTGCAACCTAGTGGTGCCCAGCACTTCCATTATCGCCCCAGTTGCCTGGAATCTGATCCCCTCCCCCCTCACACATTATCTTATAAGCCGAGGCAGCAGAGTACCTCCCAGATGGGTTCCAAGCCCAGATCAGTCTATCATCCAGCTTTTGAGTCAACTGGACGTCAATCAAAATGTCCCATTGTTTGATGAGTTGCGCCAGCCCCTCCGTATCTAACTCTCCGCTAATGCCATTAGTCCAAGAATGCATATATAGCCCGTCTCTTAGCAGCCTCTTGTTGGCCATTGCGTCCTCACTTTTCCCACAAGTATAGGCCCAATCTCGTTGACAGTTTGTCCTCCTACCCATATGTCCTTCCAGAATAGAATCCGCGAGCCATCCCTTATCTGCCACCTGACCATGCTTGTGAAAGCGTCTTGCGCCTGCTTGTCAATCATGTTGCATAGACCATGCCATGGCCTGGACTGATCTGTTCTTTTAAGCCACTCCCATCTCATTCTAAGAGCAATGGCATGCTTGTGTAAATCAATCACACCCAGCCCGCCACAAGTCTTTGGTCTGCACACTCTCTGCCAAGCAACCATACATTTTCCTCCGTGGATCTCCTCCGATCCAGCCCAAAAGAATGCGCGACAGCCTTTGTTCACCCTCTCCACAACCCATTTTGGAGCTTCTGCGATTATCAAGTGATGCGTTGGCCGTGCACGCATGACTTGGTTGACAAGAATAAGACGCCCCGGCCTTGTCACCATCCCCCTCTGCCATCCTGGTAATATCCGAAGGGCCGTATGCACAATTGGTTGCCAGTCCGATCTCGTGAGGCATTTGATACTCAGTCGCAATCCCAAATATTTGCAAGAAAACGTCTCGATCTGCCATGGTAAAGTATTCCGCAGCCGTTCCTCGTCCTCCTCTTCATCACGGATCAGAATAGCTGAGGATTTCACGAAGTTCACTTGTAGCCCTGATGCAGCCCCGAAGATGTTGAGCGCCTCTTTAACAAAAGCTAAGTCTGGCCTCGTCGGTTTGATGAAAAGAACCACATCATCAGCATATAGCGACGGCCTTTGCATCGGTCCACAACCATTGATCTTTGCCAGCACCTGGTTGTCGTGTGCCTTACTAATGATGGCCGTGAGCACGTCCATTGCGATCACGAATAGTAGCGGTGATATTGAGTCCCCCTGCCTCAGCCCACACGCATGAGTGAATTTCTCTCCGGCACATCCGTTAACCAACATACATTCTAGAAAGACTTATATTTGGGAACGAAGGGATAGTGTTCATGTCGTTCGTCACGAGTTTGCACCCAATTTCTCTCTGGACTGGAAAGAAGAAACCAACACCATCCTCACTCATCCATGCCGTCTGTACATGGCCAGAACGCATTGTGACGCCAAGCAGAGACAGCGCTACGTAGCATCCGTGACAAGATAGAGCGGCGGTGGCCGGTGGGCTCCACAAAATTCCAAGCGAGGAACCCGGCCCGACTGCCTGCCGTTCTCCTCCTCTCTTCCCTCCATTTACTCCACCTTCCATCACGCCACCACCCCCGCCCCGGCGCCCTCAATTTCCTCCCGCCTGCCTTCTCTCCCCTTCCTTGCCGCGCATGCGCCGGCGCGTCTACTGCTAGTCTGCTAGGCGGCGGCACAGACAACCCACCCAGTCCCCAGCCATGGCGACGCTGCAGGACCTCGGGGTGTCGGCCTTCATCAACATCCTGGGGGCCTTCGTCTTCCTGCTGCTCTTCGCCGTGCTCCGCATCCAGCCCATCAACGACCGCGTCTACTTCCCCAAGCTCTACATCGCCGGCAAGCGCGCCGCCGACCACCGCGGCGCCCGCAGGGCCATCAACCTCAACCTCTGCACCTACTTCAAGTTCCTCAGCTGGGTCCCCGGCGCGCTCCGCATGACCCAGACCGAGCTCATACACCACGCCGGCCTCGACTCCGCCGTCTACCTCCGAATCTACACCCTCGGGTACGTCACACCACTCACTCCCTTCTAATTTCCGGAAATCCTCCCACTACCACTACTGCTCTGCTCTGCTCGACTACTACAGAATTGTGCAATTTGGGAGTCGTGCGATCGGTTACTATTTTGTCAACCCAATTCCTCGACAGCAAATTAGCTCTGATCCCCAGATAGTAGTATAACGGCCGCATTTGGTTCGTCTTTTCATTTTCGCCAAATTAGTGGCAGCGGATTACGCCATTGCCATTAATGTTACAAGCGCTTTTCGCCAAATTTGCACCCATGGCCTGCCCCTGCCTGCCTGCCTGGATGAGTTGTTGGTTTGCGTGTCAATAATGCACGCCTATACCTTGCCTTCTCGCTGCTGCTAGCTGTTTCCTTCGTTGCACAGCACAATGCTTGTTCGGTTCTCTCATACGGAACATGTGATCCTCACATGCTCCGGAGATTGCGCACCCCAAACCCCAAACAAGCATTTTCCCCCAACGAAACACTGTACAATTTTTATCCCCAAGTTTTAACCCTAATGCTTTTGATATTAATCCTTGCTAATTAGACTTGTCAGTTCAACCCACAACTGATTGGATCTCAGAGTGACGGGTTGCGTGATTATCCGGAGAAATGTTGCTTATGTCTGGTGACAACGTTGGCGATAGAGGTCATCCTGGCACGTCGCGGCTGCCATCCAATTCAGTTGTGCGTTGAAAATGGCGCCGTCCGCCCGTCAGATATCCTTGGATTGTTTTGCACGATCACGGGCGCTCTTTCAGCCAAGGCACGGACTTATCCAGCTTTAGACTAGTACTTTAGCCTGCCTGGTGTAATCCAGTATACCCCGCCACCGACCCGTATCATATTCCTAGCTAAGTGGTGGTGCTCCCCCACTAAACAACACGCAACTTTTCCGTGTGGCTCCAACCGATCATTCAGCATGTGGGGAGGGCGGGACCAACCACCGGCGTTTACAACAAACTGGAGATGCTTTCCTTGCCGCCTTGGACGGAATTTCGTTCCAAAGCTTTCCCTCTTCAGAATGCAGCCGTGTTTTCAACAGTGAAAATTGATAGACAATCTGGTTCGCTGGTCCCTTCTACTGTAGAGATGGAGCATAAAACTAATTTCCATCATCTAATAAGTATAAGCGTTTCTCGATCCGGCGAAACTTCTCCTTCACGTTTATCCTCGCATGTGGGCGATGCTTTACGGCCATCCGACCGAGAAGCAAAAATTATTCTGTTGACCTTGGTTGCTCAGGCGGTGCTTTTGGAGAAATTTCACCTTTCCCTTCCCCCTTTTTGTCAAGGAAAAGATTTGGAACTCTGTTGCAGGAGATGGGACTACTGTTTTGTGTTTCATGCACTTCAAGTCTTCAATATAGTACTAGTAGTATTTTTTTGTGTGGCTATTTTACAGGTTCAGTTTGAGCCCTGTGTTTTGTACACTAACTATTTTTTTCCTCTGGTCTCACTTGCAGCCTCAAGATTTTTCTGCCCGTCATGGTTGTCGCCTTGCTGGTTCTCATTCCGGTCAATGTCTCTGGAGGGACCCTACTGAACCTGAGAAAAGATGTTATGTTCAGTGATATTGATAAGCTGTCCATATCAAATGTTAGCCCGGGCTCCAACAGGTAATCTTCAGTAAATTATGAACTCTAAATTTGCCAGTTCATTTTTATCCTAACACAAAGTCAGAACATTGTTCTTTAAAACTCTATGTTGCTCTAGGTTGTATGTTCTGATTTGTAACAGTACTCTAAAATGTTGACCCCTGACATCCCACTTCATTTCAGGTTCTTTATTCATCTTCTAATGGCGTATGTGTTCACATTTTGGACGTGCTTTATGCTGTACAAAGAGTACAGTAATGTGGCCTTCATGAGATTGCATTTCCTAGCTTCTCAGAAACGTTGTGCTGATCAGTTCACTGTAAGTACATCAACAAAGTTTGCTATGCGTCGAGAGCTGTCCTACTGTAGCATTTAATAACAACAGTAAAAACAATGCCAGGTGATTGTCAGAAACATACCTCGTGTGTCAAGCCATTCGACGTCTGAGACAGTTGACGAGTTCTTCCGCAGGAACCATCCAGACCACTATCTTGGTCAGCAGGTATACTATCCTCATTCTAGTTGATTTTTACACACACACACACACACACACACACAAATAACGGTTGCTGGCTAGTGTTTTGATTATAGAACTTGACCTTATTTTTTATTTCAGGCTGTTTACAATGCAAACCGGTATGCTAAACTTGTAAAGCAAAAGGAGAGACTTCAAAACTGGCTGGATTACTACCAGCTAAAGTTTGAAAGGCATCCTGAGAAAAGACCAACTGGAAGGGTAATGTTCCAATCATTGCTTTTGTTATTTTTGGATATGTGCATATAAACTTAACTGCTTGCCTTGTTCATGGTATTTCAGACAGGATGCTTTGGTTTCTGTGGTAGACAAGTGGATCAAATCGACTACTACCGGGCTAGAATTAGCGAACTTGATAAGAGGGTACGTCTACAATTTGTTGGCGTTATGATTCGGGGGAAACATTTTACCGTGCATGCTGAATTTCTAGACCCTATGCAGATCAGATGTACATATGTTTATGATTTTAACACAGGCTACGTTTACGTCAATATTTTCAGATTGCATCAGAGCGTCAAAGAGTTTTGAATGATCCAAAAGCCATTATGCCAGTTTCTTTTGTGACATTTGACTCAAGATGGGGTGCTGCTGTATGTGCACAGACACAACAGTCAAAGAATCCCACACAATGGCTGACTAACTGGGCTCCTGAACCACGTGACGTTTACTGGCAGAATCTTGCTATTCCATTTTTCTCTCTGAGCATACGCAAGTTTCTCATATCAATCGCGGTCTTTGCTTTGGTGTTCTTCTACATGATACCTATTGCATTTGTGCAATCACTTGCCAATCTCGAGGGTATTGAAAGAGTCGCGCCTTTCTTGAGGCCAGTAATAGAAGTGTAAGGATTCTCTTTCTTTTTGTGCATCATGCCTCTTGAGATTTCTCGTTATTTCTATTCATTCACACGACTTTTTTTTCAATTTGCAGAAAGGTGGTGAAGTCCTTCCTACAGGGTTTCCTACCCGGTCTGGCTTTGAAGCTCTTTCTCTATATCCTCCCTACGGTTCTTATGATCATGTCAAAAGTTGAAGGCTATGTCTCTTTGTCATCTCTGGAAAGAAGAACTGCTTCGAAATATTACTACTTCATGCTGGTGAATGTATTTCTTGGAAGCATAATTGCTGGCACAGCTTTTGAGCAGCTAGATTCTTTTTTTCACGATCCTCCTTCACAGTGAGTTTCTTCAAATATTCTTCTGCTAACATATTACATACATGAACCAAAACTTATTTTCCCATGTCTTCATTTTATTAATTATCCCCTTCTCGAAAAAAAATGTCTCCATTAATCATTGTGCTGCCGCGTCATATGACTAGAATGTACTAGCACTCACTCTCAAAATGTACATATGAAAAATGAAAAATGTTGGATGTACGGTAACAATCCGCGTTTCCTTTAATTTCTTAACAGAATACCAAGGACCATTGGAGTGGCCGTACCAATGAAAGCAACATTCTTCATGACATACATAATGGTCGATGGCTGGGCCGGCATCGCCAACGAGATTCTTCGGGTGAAGCCACTGGTCATCTACCATCTGAAGAACATGTTCATCGTGAAAACCGAGCGGGACAGGGAGAGGGCGATGGACCCACGCAGCATCTCCCTTGGAGAAAACCTTCCATCCCTGCAGTTGTACTTCCTCCTTGGGCTCGTGTACGCGGTGGTCACCCCCATTCTCCTCCCTTTCATAATCGTCTTCTTCGCCTTCGCTTACCTTGTCTACAGGCATCAGGTGAGTTGATGAATACTGCTTTGACCTCTATCCATTTGCTGCGTCAGAGCCAGTGCGCTGACCTACCTTCACTCTTGGTTTTCAGATCATCAATGTGTACAATCAGGAGTACGAAAGCGCGGCGGCGTTCTGGCCTCAGGTCCATTCGCGCATCATAGCGAGCCTGCTCATCTCTCATGTGACCCTCTTTGGGCTGATGAGCACGATGAAAGCCGCCTACTCCACTCCGCTGCTCATCTTCCTGCCGTTGCTGACAATATGGTTCCACAAGTACTGCAAGAGTCGGTTCGAACCCGCGTTCCGCAAGTACCCTCTAGAGGTCAGTGCGTCACCTCTGTATCATGTATAATTTTCAATGAAAAAATAGCGCGCTATAGCACCGCTAATAGCACGCTACAACGTTGTGAGCATTGTCTTGCTAAATGAAATCAGTGTACAGTCGTTCGCTATAGTGTGATATAGGGTCGCTGTAGCGGATTTTAAGGTTGCATTATTTTACCTTGGCACGCTATTTTCTTTCATTGGTAATTTTGCTTCGAAAATCGTTTGCAGAACCTGAGATGTTGTTTGCATTTCTGAACCTCAGGAAGCGATGGAGAAGGACAGGATGGAGCACGCGTCGGAGCCGAGCCTGAACCTCAAGACCTACCTGGCAAATGCATACCTGCACCCCATCTTCCACATGTTTGAGCAGGAGGATCAGAAAGAGGAGGCCACCATAGAGGTGAGAATCGACAAATCGGAGCATCAGCAGCAGCAGCAGCATGTGAGAAGCTCACACTCACAGTACGAGGAGGAGACGAGCGCACAGACGCATTGCCACCACGAGGAGAGGACCAGCAGCCAGTACCAGTACCAGTACCAGTACCAGCACCAGTATGAGTACCAGCACGAGGGAACTCACATGAGGAGTGAGCAGCCGCCGCCACACTTTGTCTACCACCCTGGAGTCGAGCATTGATGCTGCGAATTTACCACTCCCTGACTTGACCTTTTGCCTCGCATTTTAGTGAAAATGATTGCCCCTCTAGTCCAGTCCAGATGATGCTGATGATGATTGATGTACATGCCAATATGTAGTCGTGTGATGATAATCTTATGAGTTGATTGATTTTCCTTCTGTAAATGGAGAAATCAATTACCTTGAGTACTAATGCGAATCGGCGTTGGATGGCGATACTTACGGAAACTCCCATTAATCCGAAAGAACCTAAGTACCTAACTGCCAAACATCTTTTGGAATTAGGGCAACTCAATGTTGCACATCAAACCGCTTAATGCATCTTCATATTATTCTTGAATGGCCGAGGGTGATTTTTTTTTTGTTTTCTGCTGCATTTCCCAACAGACAGCCACCATCGCTGGGAGGCAGAGCCACAGCCATCGGCCCTTGCTGCCGCAACCCACGCTGCCTGTCGACCTAATCTAGTCGCCACGCCTAGATTAGGTCGACAGGCAACGTGGGTCTTAACCGTTGCACTGCAGGCTCCTCGGTCCACCGCCACCGCCGCAGGGCACCGTCACACGCAAGCGCCGCCACACCATGATACCCAACACCAGCGCCGTGCTTGACCGTGGAGAGACCAGCACACGAAAGCCCACACACGCGCGAGGACGCAAGCCCCTCCTCCCCCTGTCGCCACCGAACGGGCTTTGCCTGGCCGCGCCCCCTGGCGGTGGCGAGGGGAGGAGGGGGGAGACCGGCGGCGGGATCTGGGGTCGCCCTCCATGTCGCCAACGAGGGAGGGGAAGGGCGTTACCCCAACAAACTTCCCATAGAGACAATGTGAGCCAATGTTTGAAGCAGAGGCGGTGTATATATGCAAAGGGTGAGCTCAGTGCCAGAGGTGACGTGATCAAGGCACACATGGGTGACACGCCTTTTAGGACGAGACGTGGTTCAACATGGCATCCGAGGCAGTAGCATTTTCTTTCCGGATTTGTCCAAACATGTAAAGTTATTCAGTGCACGCCTGTCAAGCCACGAGCATCCACAGTTTACTATAGTGTTTTTTCTAAAAAAAAAAGGTTGGCCAAAACGTGCTTCTGCTGATGAGATAGACGGCAGTTTCTGTTTGCATGAGCCAATCAAGCAAAGCCGAACCGCATGAGGCAAAACGTGAAGGCTCGGGAGTCGGGACGGACAGGGCAACCGACGGCGGGCATCCACCGGCGGATCAACGGAGGGTCATGCGAATCCGCTGCTTCAGCGGCTATATCAACCGCCTCCCGAAAGCAAAGACGAATGGATCTTAACTTCAGTAGTAGCACAGCGAGATCAGCAGCAGCAGCAGCAATGCAGCACGCCGCGCAGGACCCCAGCGCCGCCGCCTTCTACTCCGCCGCCGCCGGCCTCTACGCCAGCGCCCACCCGCCGGTGCCGCTCCCCGCCGACCCGGGCCTCTCCCTCGTCCCGCACATCTTCTCCCGCCTCCCGCTCGGCCCGCCGCCGCCGCATTCCCCGCCGTGCCTCCTCGACGCCGCCACCGCCGCCTCCCTCTCCCGCGCCGACTTCCGCCGCCTCGTATCCTCCCTCGCGCGCGGCCTCCGCGGAGCCCACGACATCCGCGCCGGCGCCTTCGTGCTCCTCGTCCTCCCCAACTCCCTCGCCTTCCCCGTCGCCTTCCTCGCCGTCCTCGCCGCCGGCGGCGTCGCCACCACCATGAACCCCTCCAGCTCCCGCGCCGAGATCGCCGACCGCCTGCGGGACACCGCCCCGTCCCTCGTGCTCGCGTCGCCCGACAACGCCGCCAAGCTCCCGCCCTCCGCCGCCCCGGTCGTCCTCGTGCCGGAGACGTTCCATCCCACGCCCTCGGCGGGCCACGAGTTCGCGCCCTTCCGCGCGCTGCTCGATTCCGACGCCGACGACCTCCCATCGGCGGAGGTTGGCCAGGACGACGCCGCCGCCGTCCTCTACTCCTCGGGGACCAGCGGACGGAGCAAGGGCGTCGTGCTCACGCACCGCAACCTCATAGCCATGGTCGAGCTCTTCGTGCGCTTCGAGGCGTCGCAGTACGCGCGACCTGCTTGTGACAATGTCTACCTGGCCGCGCTGCCCATGTTCCACGTCTACGGCCTCTCCCTCTTCGCCGCGGGCCTCCTCTCGCTCGGCTCCACCGTGGTGGTCATGAGGAGGTTCGACGTCGGCGAGGCCGTCAGGGCCGTCCACAGGTATAAGGTCACGCACTTGCCGCTCGTGCCGCCCATCATGGCGGCGCTGCTGAGGGCCAAGGCCACGGGCGCCTCGTCATTGGACTCCTTGGTGCAGGTCTCCAGCGGTGCAGCTCCACTCAGCGGCAAACTTGTTCAGGACTTTATCAAGGCTTTCCCACACGTCGATTTCATTCAGGTACATATAGCCTACTAAATTTAAATTGTTTGTACTCCCTCCGTAAACGCTCCGTAAACGCTCTTAGTTTACGGAGGGAGTACTATTCTGGGAAACATAGGTTGGTGAAGGCAAACAATTGTTGTAGTCCGTCCGTATTCTGAGTATAAAATAACGGTATTGTTACGTGACGAACGTCGGCTGGAAAGGAATAACGGTATTGTTACGTGGCGAACGTCAGCTTGGAAGGGGTGACATGCGAGCTTTTTTTATGACAAGTTTATGTGGTGGGAGATGGCAAATCCTCCCCTTTTTGCAGCGAACTTTTTTCTTCTTTCCCAGAAGTTATGTTTCTGAAGAAATTGCGATCCCCCCACTGCGTAAATTGCCAGTTAAAATGTCCGCAATCGTTACCTCATCCCAGCTGACGTTCGCCAGATAAGAGGGCCCTAAAATAATTTAGTGGTACTATTTAATCATATGCCTTGTCGCTGATATGTGATGAATAGTACTTAGTCTATTACATAGGTATATCCATTCATGTATGTTGGTCCTTTTGTTTTATCACCTTAAAGTTCAGCCTACCAATTTTCTGCATATGAGATGCAGTTGATTTGACTATGCAAACATTATAGACATGTATGTGCATATTTTAGATGGGGTGACAAAGTAGGGATTAACAAGTTTAAAGCAAAATTTGTATACAATTAATACTTCTGCAATCAAACTGTGAAACTATTACTGCAATTCCAGTTCCAGTTGTATGCAGTATTCAGAGTAAACTGCTATTTTTTATGCAATTGGAGAACTGAAAGTTAGTCGTGTGATTCGAAATTACCCATTCCAATTGCTTGCAATATTTTGAGTAAATAGTTGCAATGTAATCACTGAAATATACTGCTCCAGTTCCAACTGCTTGTAATATTCTGAGTAAATGTTTACACTTTGAACAGGGCTATGGCATGACAGAATCTACTGCTGTGGGAACTCGTGGTTTCAATACCTCGAAGCACAAGAAGTATGCATCTGTAGGTCTTTTAGCCCCAAACATGCATGCCAAAATTGTTGATCTGGAAACTGGCTTATGTTTACCTCCTGGCTCTTGTGGGGAGTTATGGCTCCATGGGCCAGCTATAATGAAAGGTAACATTTCATGAGCCCAACTCAGCCACTGCAACGAAAACACTCACCTTGAATTTTGGTATTTGTAGTCTGATGCAAACCGATGTCTAGTTAAAAAGATCACTTTAAAAATAAATTGACTGGCCTTTACTTAACTCAGTGCTGAGGTGGTTATTGAAGACCCTATGAAGACTTGGCATATGCATTGTCTCTGCATTTTCTGCCATTCTTTTTCAGCTCACTTAGAAAATAAATATGATCATTCTTTGTGCTTAACATGATTTCTTCGTCCTCTTAATGGTTATTTTATACAATTCCCTTGTGTCTATGATATAGGTACTTCTTATCATTCTAGTGCAAGTATCTGATTATGCGACAAAAAAAATTGATTTATACTACCTTTACTCTGCTATGTGATTATTTTTCCTTTTAGAAAGGTAAACAGAATCAGCTCTCAGGTCTAGCCTTTAACAATATGTGGCTGGCCTTTACTTAACTCAGTGCTGAGCTGGTTAATATGATTGCATATATCAATATCAGGGTTTGAGATTGCTAACCGGACCTGCCATGAAGACCTTATAAAGACTACATATGCATTGTCTCTGCATTTTCTGCTATTCTTTTTTAGCTCCCTTAGATAACAAGATCATTTTTTTTTACTTACACATGATTTCATCCTCCTCTTAATTGTTATTTATATATAATTCCCTTGTGTCTATGATATGGGTACTTCTTATCATTGTAGTGCTTAAATATCCAACTGTGCCAGTACAAAAGAATTAATTTGTACTGCCTTTACTGCTATGTGATTATTTTTCTCTTTAGAAAGGTAAATAGAATCGGTTCTCAGGTATAGTCTTTAGCATTATCTGGGCCGAGGCTAACGCCCCCTGAATTACTTGAGCTATAATCCATGCCATTTTTCCTCATTTATATTTGGGTTGTCGGAATTTTCTTTTTTCACAGGTTACTTGAATGATGAGGACACATGCACGAGAAACGATGGCTGGTTGCAGACTGGTGACCTTGCTTACTTTGATTCAGATGGTTACTTATACATAGTGGGCCGTTTGAAAGACACTATCAAGTACAAAGGATTTCAGGTATGCCTTCATGTAGCAGGCAGTATAATACACCGACCTTGCTCTTGTTTATAGTAACAAATTGCGCAAGAAGTTAATGGGTTATAACAAATTATCATTCTGAACATCAGATAGCTCCAGCTGACCTTGAAGCAATTTTGGTCCAGCACCCTGAAATTGTTGATGTTGCTGTGACATCGTAAGTTCGAAAACCGTTAGATAATATTACGTCGGTTGAACTTATTTGTCAGCATGGAATTGAACTTTTATTCTTTCGCTTTTCTCGACTTGCACGTAGTGCTGAAGATGAAGAAGCTGGAGAGATACCAGTAGCTTTCGTGGTGAGGAGATCTGGAAGCCATCTGACCTGTGTGCAAGTGATGGAGTATGTGGCCAAGCAGGTAAAAAGACGCTACTACATTGCACAGCACAGCACAGCACCACTCTTCTGCTTCCTTCCTTGAAACCGACGTGTCATAACAGTAGTATGATGCATCCTTTTAGTTTTAATCATAAAATTTCAAGTCCAATCGAACATGACAAACATTCTAAGCAATCCTGAGATATCAGTGGTTGTCAAGACAGTTTCCATGACCATGAGTGATTGCTGTGCATGCTCCCCACCTGTCCTGACTCGCTGTACGGACGGAAACGCATACTCACTAACATGAGGTCAGGTTGTTTGGCACGCACGCCATTCTATACTCCAGAGCCAGTGGCGTATGCTAGGTCAGGCTGGCATGCACTCCTCCCCTCTCTTTGTTGACTCACCAATCGAACCCATGATCCATTCAAGAGTGATGCGCGGCGCTGGACAAAATACAGGAGCTCGGCTGTTCCTGTGAGACCTTGTCTGGCAGGAAGAGAGACGTCCAAGAAAAGATTGCGGCCAGAATTTGTTGCTGCTTCTTGACCATGTCCAAGTAGTGAGATAGACTAGGGGTTCATTACACCGAAAATTTAATCACTTGCAATTCTGTAGAAAGTAAAAAAATTCTCTTTTCTTTTGCTGAAGATGCGAATTGATCTGATGATGGTGGGTGCAGGTGTCCCCGTACAAGAAAGTTCGCAAGGTGATATTCGTGGAGGCAATACCCAAGTCAGCTGCTGGCAAGGTTCTGAGAAGGCTTCTCAAAGACTCTCTGCGCATTGATGCTGCTGCTTCCCGTTCAGATCACACCAAACCCAGTGCAAGGCTGTAAACGGAGTCGAGCAGCTTCCATCGAAATGGATGAAATACATGTGTTAGCTGCTGGATGTTTTTGGTGTGCGATTGGGATTGGTTCACCAGGGATTGGGATTGCTCGTGATTGCATACTAGCAGTACCATACCATGCTCCCATAGGATGTGTCTGAGTCCGTCACTGGAATACATGTCTGTGTGCTATTATAGTCTATAGATAGATTCGTCAGGAAAGACTGTTGATTGGAACACCATTTCGTATTATTACCTTGTTGAAGGTGTCGTCTACTGGTCTTCATTGGCTAGTATCAGCAAACAGGATGAAAATCCTTGTCTAGACCTTCTTCGGTCGGACATGGCGACGGTGGCTCAAGGGCGTTTATTCCTTGTTGAAAGCCGTGTTGCGAAAGAGGTCGATTTAGTCATAGGAGTTTTTTTTTTCATATCTCAATTGGTTCTTGTTTTTTAGGGGGTTGATTGATTCTTGTGATGGATGTGTGGTTCTTCTGGAGACAGCAACGTGGAGCTGCTAAAATGGAACTCGAGTAGTTTCATAGTTTAATATAGCAACAAAATGAAAACTCTGGAAGAGGGAATATGCGGCCATTGGATGGAATGTGCTGCTGGCATTGTGATGCATTTGTTTTGGATTAGTAGATTGACATCTTCAGCTAATTAATTCAATGCCAACCAACCAACGAACTGCGTGTATCCATACACCTTGCCTGCTTAATTAGGCAGGCATCTGTGCCGATCGGTTCTTCATATCTTCTGGAGAGAACGTGAATATGTAAACAGTAAATTTCACTTTGTGGGTCTGAAAATGACACAAGTGGCAAGCAATTACTCATTTGAAGATATGAATAGCCACGACGTAGCAATTGGATGTTTCTTAAGCTAACAAGGATGGACACGTCGATCCATTACTTTGGGCACTCCATGTGTATGGCAGAGGGTTATGGGCACATCGCTGGCCTAGAGCAATTCTAGCAAAGTTGCCAAAACCCGAATCGGTCATCCCTCATATGGAGAGTGTTTCATGATGTTTTAAAAGCTGAAGGGACTATGCGCAACCACATAATCGCCAAACTACAGCCTCTATAATTTCATTTGCTTCGAATTTCTAGGGGCAATTTAGGCGACATTTAATCCTAACCAAACGGTGAATAAACACAACAACTTAATTAACAACTATATAAGTGGTCAAACTTTGTCGTATCACGTATATTTTGTAACTTGAAGTATCGTCAAACGGTATTTTCAAAATATGCAATGTAGCTATTCGATTGGTTACTCGGGCTCGGGCTCGAGCTAGGCTACGATGACGAACATGATGACAAGATTAGCGGGGGTGACAACCTCCTTCTCATCATCGTCGTTGACGGGGATGATGACACACAAAGCATTAGACTCATGCCTCAAGCAGCGGCGGGAGTCACCAGCATCACGCGAGCCGCTAGATCCCCTCCCCCTTCGGCTCCTGTCACGAGGAGCTGCCAGTGCCATGCAAACCACGACGGGAAGAGGATGTAGCGACTCCTGTTGTTTATGCGTCGTGGGGAGAGTTCGCAACGACGAAGCGTGGGGTTTACGATGGTAGGTTCGCGTCCGCTAGGATGTTGAGCCAGTACTCGGCATTCTGCCAGGACGGCATTGTCGCGCCGAGGGGCTAGGAGAGATTGAGCTGGAGCAACGACTAGGGGTAGGGGGGAATGACTCGGCGTTGGGCTTTTATAGCCGGGGTTTGCAGGCATGTCGGCTTTAAATGATGCCGCGTGGCGGCCATCTAACGAGTTACCACATGTATCCGTGGGAGCTGGATCACCACAAATGTGGTGGGCGGTTGCTCTTGTTCACCATCAAATCTAAAGCAACAATGTGGACAACAATGATAGAGATGAGGGTTACGAAAGTAGTGGTGAGATCTAAGGCTTACATGAAGTTGACCTAGTTCACAAAGTCGATTTGGCCAACTCTGAAGAACAGACCAACAAAGCAGGTGAGCGTTTGGTGCATTCATAGATTCAAGTCAAGTCGAGCTAGATCAGTAAGCTGCTTTCTCCAATACGCATGAGTGTGTGTATCATATATTAAAGAAGAGAGTTTGGGGAGAGAACCCCTCCACCTTACAGCTTAGATGCTACATGCAGAACACGGCTCCACCTCTGCCGCTAATGCACTAGCCTACCCTCTCTCAAGTACCCACCCGCCTAAGTAGCCTATGAAGTTGTCGACGTCGCCTTAGAAAGAGTTCGTTCTGACTCTCACTCTTTCCTCCCCTCTCGATGTAGTTGATGGCAAGGCGTCGTGATGGTGTTGCTCCGTCGAAAACTATAGAGTTGTGGTGCTTTCATAATGACCACATGGTGAGAACTAGAATCACGTAAATGTCCTTGATGTGATGCTCACCTCCACTCTTGTCCGTGCACCAAACGTTTAGCTGATCATTACTCTTGGGTGCCCATCCAGGCTTGCGGAATGCTGTGCACACAATCGCCCAGACCTCGCTCGCAAATACGCAATCCAAAAGGATGTGGTTTATTGTTTGGGTTAATTAGATAAATGCCACTTCAATTATGGCGATTCATAAAAATGCCGCAGCAATTTTCAAACTTTGAAAAATGCCACTGCAATTTTTGCAAACTTTGAAAAACGTCACTGCAGACTTCGAAAGATGCCACTGAAAATGGCATGAAATGGCATTTATCAAAGTTTGAAAATTGCAGTGGCATTTCTCGGAATCGCCAGATTTGAAGTGACATTTGTCAAATTAACCCTTGTTGTTTCACCGCATTAAGCACAAAATGGGCATGAATCTTGACGCGGCAACCCCCGTCAAGCGAGCCGGTCGGACGTCCAACACCTATTTCTTAATGCCAGCCAGGTGAAGAACTTGCACTGCAACGGCGCCCTGGACTTCCACGTAAAGTCAGACATAGGGACAACCTCTCCGCTTATGTGCCTTTTGCCACGTATAAAACATCCATACACAAACCTCGACGTGTCTTCATCGACAGTTTCCCTCCTAGTTTAGAGAAAATATTAAAACGTGTCATTCTTTTTTTTTTACGTGAGAAAGTTCCAATTTATTCATCTTCGACCATGGCGGTTAAATATGGTATATATTGTTGTAATTTATCATCAGTTGAGTAAACCGGCGAGGAAAATCTTAACTTAAACGGAGGACCGTCGTCATCGTTAGGGTCATTTTTTACATGTGCAAAGTGAAATGATGGAACATCATCATACAAAACATAAACGTGAAGGCGCGCCGAAGGGCGATGAAAAAACATGGGCAGCCGCGTGATGGCAGTACTACGCGTCCACAGGATTAGGTGCGGGTATATTATCCGTACCCAGGACGGATCCGTCTGCTTAACCAGACGGATTTGGCGGGCGGGCCCAGACTTGTTTGCCCACGAGTCTGATCATCGAGGCGGAGAGAAAGTCAGAAAGAAAAGCCCGTCCGTCCCTCCGCCTATTTAGCGCCGCTTCCTCCTCTCGTCCTCACCCTCAATCACCACCCCGGACTCGGAGCAACCAGCGATGGCGCGCGTCTCCAATTCCAAGAAGCGCATGCTCCACACCAACAGCAGCAGCGGCAACAAGAAGGAGGAGGCGACCACCGCCAGCGCCAACGCCAGCGCCGCGGGGAGCGACGACGGCCGCCCCGTCCGCGTCTACGCCGACGGCATCTTCGACCTCTTCCACTTCGGCCACGCCCGCGCCCTCGAGCAGGCCAAGCTGCTGTACGTTCTTGCGTGTTCCTTCTTCGCCTGTTTTCTACGTACATGTAGATCTAGGCCCGTCTGGCGGTTGAATTTGTTGGATCTGGGGCCGCGTTTGTCGCCTCGTTCCAAGGCGACGTCTGAATCTCGGTCCAACCGCCTCAAATCGATGCTCATTTCGATCTGTACTTGGCTGCAGGTTCCCCAACACGTACCTGCTGGTGGGATGCTGCAACGACGACCTCACGCGGCGCTACAAGGGCAAGACCGTCATGAACCAGGAGGAGCGATACGAGTCCCTGCGCCACTGCAAGTGCGTAACAACCACCAACCCTTCCTCATTTTCCACCTCTTTAATCAGTATACATCGCACCGCATTTCTTCGTTCAGTTATTATTACGAGATGCAGACACGCATCACCAGTATAGTATGCCAGTTACACATCGCTTTCGATTGTCAAATACTACCACCGGTTGCCTCCATTTGTGCATTGGAGCCATCCTGTCCTGTTATTCTTTTGATCACCAGGAGAACTGGATGATATGTGATTCATTGCAACACCACGCTTATATAGATACTTGGGTTGACCCATTTGACATTCCCCCCTGTTCTAAGCATATGCCATGTTTATTTAAGAATCAAGTATGCCTGGTCCTTTATGATATTTGATTAAAAAAATGGTATTTTCTGCTCTGCCGATCGTCTAACTATTTATCTGCTGCTTTAGGTGGGTTGATGAGGTCATTCCCGATGCTCCCTGGGTTCTCACGCCAGAATTCATTGAGAAGCATCAGATTGACTATGTTGCACATGATGCTTTGCCGTAAGTCATACCCGCTCAAGAGCTATACCAAATCCTCACTTTTCCCCCTCTAATCAGCTCCACTAACTATAAACATACTCATTGCAGTTATGCCGATACAAGCGGTGCTGCAAATGACGTCTATGAGTTTGTAAGTTTGCATCTCCACAACTAATATATGTGGATCGACGGCGTTATCTTTGCCGTTGCTTACTTATTCCTATTGTGTTATCAGGTCAAGAAGATTGGAAAATTCAAGGAAACAAAACGGACTGATGGAGTATCGACATCGGACCTTATAATGAGGATAGTGAAGGACTACAACCAGTATGTCATGAGGAATTTAGCACGAGGTTACTCAAGGAAAGATATGGGCGTGAGCTATGTTAAGGTCAGCCACATTTCTGATGACACCTAACCGACCAACCTTTTTTTGCGACGAGTAGAGCTTAGCACATGGCTTATTTTTTGTCTTTCGGTATATTGTGATGTTATTCGTTTGGTCTCCCAGCCCAGGTAATAACTTGTGTTGGTTGTCTTGTTTTCAGGAGAAACAACTGCAAGTGAATATGAAGATAAATAAACTGCGGGAGACTGTGAAGGCACAACAAGAAAAGGTAATCAGCCATGCGCCTTCTCAGCTCAAATCATGCTTGCCGGCAATCTACAGACCAATCGTTCCATCCACATGGCAGAATAGACGTTTTTTAGGCCCGATGATTATTAGTTGTGCTGATCTTCTGATGTGCTGTATAGTTGCAAACGGTGGCGAAGACGGCTGGGATAAACCACGAAGAGTGGCTGGCGAACGCGGATCGCTGGGTGGCTGGCTTCCTGGAGAAGTTCGAGGAGCACTGCCACGTCATGGTATAGTATACTTTGCTTAAAATCTACAAACAGAGTAGTCAAATCGAACATGAAATTCAGGAGAAAGAGACATACTGACGCTATTGTTATAATTACTCAGGAGACTGCCATCAAGGACCGGATACAGGAGAGGTTGGGGAGGCAGGCCGGCAAAGGCATAGCCGGCGGTCTCATGCGGCAGCCGGTGGCGGCGGCCTGATCTTTCAGACCAGGTCTTTGTGATGGTGTGAACGAACACCGAGAAAGCGAGAAGTTGTTTAGCTGTGCTTGTGTCATGGAATGTGATGCTTGTGCTGAGTAAAGTGGTTGAGTTAGCTGAGCAAATCCTTTGTATTATTACTACTGTTCTTTTTTTGTTGCTGGAGGATGTGTGTGTGTGTGGTTTCACAGTTTTGTACGCAGATATGATGTCTATAGCAGGGACGTTTGGTGTCGAGCGGCTTACCTACTATGTGGAGAGAGTTTTGTTACCTTGATCTTTGTAGGCTGTATCTTTTGTAATGAGAGAAAAGAAGTTGCTCCATTTTTCGGCTTACTCCATCAGAAAAAGGGAGCACAAGATTAAGACCATAGCTTAAATTTTTGTAACCCATCAAGTATGCTGCTGTTTTTCTTTTCTTTTTTTTTTTTAAAAAAGGGAAGAAAAGAATGTTGGTGTTGAACAGCTGCTTCACATGGAGCTGTGATGTGTGCTGGCCTGCTGGGTGCCCTGCTGAATGGCAACCCAAGGATCCCAATCCGGATACATCCTGGCCTCCGACTCCTGGCCACATACGCCTGCATCGAACACAACACCGAAAAGTCTTTCAGGTTCGCATCAGTGGCAGCCAGCCCTGCTGCTTCCGTCTCCGTTTCTGCTTCTGCTCCACTCCACTGGCCGGCCGGTCGTTCATGGCCGCGATGATGGGGATCTCCGCTTTGCGCTCCCACCACCCGCTCCCCCTGTCGACCGCGCGCCCGGCCACGGCTCTCCCCCGCGCCACGTCGCCGACGTCGCACCAACCCAGCTCGCTCACGCCTCTACGATGCCGATGCCGATGCCGACGCAGCCTCCCCCATTCTTGCTGCAGCTCCTCCCCTCGCGCCTCGCTCTCGCCAGGCGCCCCCGACTCGGCCGCTGCTTTCATGGCATTGGCTCCCAACAATGCCGCCCTTCGCCACCGCCTCATCGCCCCCAACTCCACCGCCGGCTCCGGAGACGCCGCCGCCACCGGAGGCCTGCCCAGCGTCAGTGCTCGTTCTCTTGATAGAGAATCAAACAATCGTCGACGACAGATGGTACACAGTATATTCTTATCCTCTGCACTCGTATGTATGTATGTATAGGTTGTTGGCATCGCGCACCTGGCGGTGTCGCTGGGCATCGTGCTGGCCACGGACAAGTACCTGAAGCAGGCGTTCGTGGCGGCGTCCATCAAGTTCCCCAGCGCCCTCTTCGGCATGTTCTGCATCTTCTCCGTGCTCCTCGTCCTCGACACCGTCGCGCCGGCGCTGGCCAAGGCCTTCATGGACTTCTTCGAGCCCGCCACGCTCTTCATCCAGCGCTGGCTGCCGCTCTTCTACGTCCCCTCCCTCGTCGTCCTGCCCCTCGCCGTCAGGGACGTCCCGGCCGCCTCCGGCCTCAAGATCTGCCTCATCACATGTACTCTACCACCACCTAGCATGCCATTGCCACTCAGTCCTGCCACAAGATTTTTTACCTTCACTGACGCTGTCGTTGCTGCATTTTTCCTTTTCGTGTGTCGCCGGCAGTCGGTGGCTGGTTCGCCTCGCTCGCGGTGGCGGGGTACACGGCGCTCACCGTGAGGAAGATCGTCAAGACGGAGCTCATCGCGGCCGAGCCGATGGGCAAGCCGTCCACCTTCGCGACGTTGGAGTTCTGGGCGTGGGGCGCCGTCTTCGTCGCCTCCTTCGCCACGGCGTTCGTGAACCCCACGGCGCTTGGCACCACGGCCAGGACGTGCCTCCCGTTCATGCTCGCTTCCACTGTACTGGGATACATGGTTGGTTCTGGGTAATTCATCACTATGTCTTTCTACTACGTAACATATTACACTCCTATACACTTACAGTTAAGAAGATACCAATACAGACTATACAGTACTATGTATTACTACTACTACTTCATTTGCATTTGCCTGACTACAGCATGTATGATATGCTATTTTTTCAGGTTACCGCCTGGTATCAAGAAATTGTTACACCCGATCATCTGCTGCGCGCTTTCCGCGAATTTGTCGGCGGTCGCATACGGGTACCTCTCCGGGTCCGGAATCGATGCTGCGCTAGGTTTTAAGCTAAACTTCCCTGCAATCAAATTCTGAATTTATCTGTAGTTTCACAACAGTTGCCTTGTAATTGCGACCATATATACTCTGCTCTGCTCTAACACAAGTGGTTGGTTGGTTTTGTAGGTGATTACCTGACAAAGGTGCCATCAAATCCTGGAGCTGGTGACGTCCTGATGGGCTTTCTTGGGTCTGTCATCTTATCATTTGCCTTCTCAATGTTCAAGCAGAGAAAGGTATGTGTAATTCCCATTGTTATCTTGCAACACTTTTTTGGGAGTAGCTAGAACTCATCTAGATGAGACGTAATTTGGTCTCATTCATCTGAAAAACAAGAACGGATATAACCCACGTCAGCACACACGCATCTTATAGCATCACATCCAATGGCTATAAAAGGTGAATGAGACCAAACTAAATTTCATCTAGATGAGTTCTAGCAAAACTGCACTTTTTTTACATTATTTTTTGCGAAAAAACTTGGAACACTGTTACGGTTGCTCTGTATCGAATCCTGATAACTCGTGTCGCTGTCGAATTCAGCTTGTGAAGAGGCACGCGGCAGAAATTTTCACGTCGATCGCGATTGCGTCGACATTCTCCCTGTACTCGACAGCCATCCTAGGACGCCTGATTGGGTTGGAGCCAACATTGACCATCTCGATATTGCCAAGGTGTATAACCGTGGCGTTGGCTCTGAGCATAGTCTCTTTCTTCGAAGGTAATTAAATCAAACCCCCTTGCATTCTCTTCTGTGTAGCTACTGAATTTGGAATGTGGTGATATAACTAGCTAACTGATGTGCTTTGTGCGTCGATGATGCAGGTGCAAACACTTCGCTGACGGCCGCCGTGGTTGTTCTGACGGGCCTGATTGGCGCCAACTTTGTGCAAGCGGCCATGGATAAGCTTGGCCTCAACGACCCCATCGCCAGAGGGATCGGAACAGCTTCCAGGTAAACTTGATGAAACTCTGGGATCCTGTCCCTGCGTTCATTCTGAAAGCATGCTAAATTTGATGGTGGGTGCAGTGCTCATGGGTTGGGAACCGCGGCGCTGTCGGCCAAGGAGCCTGAGGCGCTCCCTTTCTGCGCCATCGCCTACGCGCTCACCGGCATTTTCGGCTCATTGATCTGCTCCTCTGCAGCCGTCAGGCAAAGCCTGGTGTTCATAGCCGGCTGACACACATATACACTGGTATACAGCAACAGCAACAGCTTGTGATGAGTTTTTTTTTTCATTTTATAAAAGAATGGTAAGTGCTTGGAGAACAAAAATGCAAAATTTCCTTGGCATGTAGAGATGGATGGTTGCAACAAGTCAAGGCGTGAGTAGTACTCCCTGGCTTGTATAGCTGCAAAATGTTCGGTGATTGCTTTTCTCCATGCGATTTTTCTTCTAAAGGAACAAGAGTAATAGTCTGATTGGTTTGGTGCCAACAATTGGTTCTTGTCTCTTTGCATGGCCCTTTTGCCTATGTGGAGCAGCGAGACAAGTAAAAAGGGAGGAAGTGAGCTGTCATGTAAGAATCAGCCTCTATATGTCCGCTCATGTAAGAGTCAGCCTCTACACGTGCTCCTAGATAAGAGGAAGGAGAAAAAGAGAAAGTGCAAAAACTCACTAACTTAAGAGCGACCTTACGACCAACCATATTGTATGAGTGAATAATATTGCTAGCTTTTGATGACATGACAGTCTTATATTATATTATTAACATTGCTCTTAAAAAGTTGTCAATTTTTGGTAAAAAAATTCAAAACGGAGGTTTTGCCTCATTCATTAATTAAGAAGAAAAGAGTTGGTTAACTGACGGAAAACCAGACGAAAACCGTCATAATCTTGACCACACATACGAACTACTCCCAAACTATGGACCCACATGAATCCCCAATAAACACAGTTAACACAGAATCAGTCCGACACCCAAGCACTTTGGTCACACCAATGGAAACCCATCGACCCACAACCACTTGAAAAGGATATAACGACAGAGACAACAGACACATCTGAGCCCACGTCTACAACCTAGACAAATGTATCATGAAAACATCTGCACCTCCCCATTATCTCTCTTTCCCTTGCACTTCTAGATTTCTTCCCGTGGGTGCCAGGTTGAGGGTGAGCTTCATCCTTCTTGCATTTGTGCCTTGATGCATGCCTTATGCTTCAAGAGACATTGAATCGTTTTTTTAATTTAACATCCAAGATAGATAGGTATTCGACAAGCTTGATGACAAACATCGCCCCCAAGGCTAGGCATCGGCGCTTTGAATGCTTGATAGACTTAGGAGAGTGCGTGTCAGCAACATCTACACCAACGTCCACCTCGCAAGGCACAAGAGGAGGTGAAGTGGGGGCCTAAGCCACGACTGAGTGTGACGTCTACTACACAGCTTTATTCTTGTAGACTCATGTTGGGCCTTCAAACACAGAGTTTTGTAGGATAGTAGCAATTTTTCCTCAAGTGGATGACCTAAAGTTTATCAATCCGTGGGAGGCGTAGGATGAAGATGGTATCTCTCAAACAACCCTGCAAACAAATAATAGAAAGTCTCTTGTGTCCCCAACACACCAAATATAATGGTAATTTGTATAGGTGCACTAGTTCGGTGAAGAGATGGTGATACAATCGTAGAAATGATAGTAGATATTGATTTTGTAATAGGAACAATAAAAAACAGCAAGGTAGCAATTGATAAAACGGAGCACAAACGGTATTGCAATACTTGAAAATGAGGCCTAAGGTCCATACTTTCGCAAGTGCAATCTCTCAACAATGCTAATATAATTGGATCATATAACCATCCCTCAACGTGCAATGAAGAATCACTCCAAAGTTCTTATCTAGCGGATAATGTAAGAAATTGTTTGTAGGGTACGAAACCACCTCAAAGTTAGCCTTTCCAATCGATCTATCCAAGAGTTCATACTAAAATAATACCAAGTTATCCTTTCTGATCGATCTATCTAAGAGTTCGTACTAAAATAACGCCATATGATACACATCAATCAACTCTAATGTCACCTAGATACTCCAATGTCATCATGAGTATCCGTGAGTTGATTATACGATATGCATCAAACAATTTCAGATTCATAATACTCAATTCAACACAAAGAACCTCAAAGAGTGTCCCAAGATTTTTACCGGAGAAACAAGGATGAAAACATGCATCAACTCCTATGCATAGATTACCCCAATGTCACCTTGGGAATCCGCAAGTTGAGTGCCAAAACATATATCAAGTGAATCAATATGATACTCCATTGTCACCACGGGTATTCATAACAAGATATACATCAAGTGCTCTCAAATTCATAAAAGTATTCAATCCAATAATAACGAAATCTCAAAGGGAGAACTCAATTCATCACAACAAGATAGAGAGGGAGAAACACCATATGATCCAACTATATTAACAAAGCTCATGATACATCAAGATCATGTCAAATCAAGAACACGAGAGAGAGAGAGAGAGAGAGAGAGAGAGAGAGAGATTAAACACATAGCTACTAGTACAAACCCTCAACCCCGAGGGTGGACTACTCCCTCCTCATCATGGTGGCTACTGGGATGATGAAGATGGCCACCAGTGATGATTTCCCTCTCCGACAGGGTGCCGAAACCGGGTCTAGATTGTTTTTTCGTGGCTACAAAGGCTTGCAGCGGTGGAACTTCTGATCTAGATTAACTTTCGGGGGTTTCCGAATATATAGGATTTTTTGGCGTCGGTTTCACGCGAAGATGGGCCTCAGGGGGCCCACTACCCACCAGGACGCGCTAGGGGGGGCGCCTGATACGTCTCCAACGTATCTATAATTTTTTATTGCTCCATGCTATATTATCTACTGTTTTGGACATTATTGGGCTTTATTATCCACTTTTATATTATTTTTGGGACTAACCTATTAACCGGAGGCCCAACCCAGAATTGTTGTTTTTTGCCTGTTTTAGGGTTTTGAAGAAAAGGAATATCAAACGGAGTCCAAACGGAATGAAACCTTCGGGAACGTGATTTTCTCAACAAACAAGACCCGGGAGACTTGAACCCTATGTCAAGACACAAAAGAGGAGGCCACGAGGTAGGGGACGCGCCCACCCCCACCAGGCGCGCTCTCCACCCTCGTGGGCCCCCTGTTGCTCCACCGACGTACTCCTTCCTCCTATATATACCTACGTACCCCCAAACGATCAGATACGGAGCCAAAACCCTAATTCCACTGCCGCAACTTTCTGTATCCACGAGATCCCATCTTGGGGCCTGTTCTGGAGCTCCACCAGAGGGGGCAACGATCATGGAGGGCTTCTACATCAACACCATAGCCCCTCCGATGAAGTGTGAGTAGTTTACCTCAGACCTACGGGTCCATAGTTATTAGCTAGATGGCTTCTTCTCTCTTTTTGGGTCTCAATACAATGTTCTCCCCCTCTCTTGTGGAGAACTATTCGATGTAATCTTCTTTTTGCAGTGTGTTTGTTGAGATCGATGAATTGTGGGTTTATGATCAAGTCTATCTATGAATAATATTTGAATCTTCTCTGAATTCTTTTATGTATGATTGGTTATATTCGCAAGTATCTTCGAATTATCAGTTTGTTTGGCCTACTAGATTGATCTTTCTTGCAATGGGAGAAGTGCTTGGCTTTGGGTTCAATCTTGCGGTGTCCTTTCCCAGTGACATTAGGGGCAGCAAGGCACGTATTGTATTGTTGCCATCGAGGATAACAAGATGGGGTTTTCATGATATTGCATGAGTCTATCCCTCTACATCATGTCATCTTGCTTAAGGCGTTACTCTGATTTTAACTTAATACTCTAGATTCATGCTGGATAGCGGTCGATGAGTGGAGTAATAGTAGTAGATGCAGGCAGGAGTCGGTCTACTTGTCTCGGACGTGATGCCTATATACATGATCATACCTAGATATTCTCATAATTATGCTCAATTCTGTCAATTGCTCAACAGTAATTTGTTCACCCACTGTAGAATACTTATGCTCTCGAGAGAAGCCACTAGTGAAACCTATGGCCCCCAGGTCTATCTTCATCATATTAATCTCCTACTACTTAGTTATTTCCTTTGCTTTTTTACTTTGCCTTTATTTTACTTTGCATCTTTATCACAAAAAAATATTATCTTATCATATCTATCAAATCTCACTCTTGTAAGTGGCCTTGTAGGGATTAACAACCCCTATTTACGTTGGTTGCGAGGATTTATTTGTTTTGTGCAGGTACGAGGGACTCGCGCGTAGCCTCCTACTGGACTGATACCTTGGTTCTCAAAAACTAAGGGAAATACTTACGCTACTTTGCTGCATCATCCCTTCCTCTTCGGGGAAAACCAACGCAGTGCTCAATAGGTAGCAAGAAGGATTTCTGGCGCCGTTGCCGGGAAGGTCTACGCAAAAGTCAACATACCAAGTACCCATCACATACCCTTATCTCCCGCATTACACCATTTTCCATTTTCCTCTTGTTTTCCTCTCGCCCCACTTCATCCTTGCCATTTTATTCGCCCTCTCTCTCTCTCTATCCTCCCTCTCTTTCTCTATTTGCCTCCTTTTGCCCGCTTGCTTTTTGTTTGCTTGTGTGTTAGTTTGCTTGATTGCCTCAATGGCTCTACCTAAATTTGGTGATCTCCACCTTAAAAGGCTAGAAGAGATCGAAAGCAATGTCAGGAGTTTTATGGTTTTGCAATTTGAACATAATAGTTTCTTCAGAAACGAGCTTAAAGAATATAAAAGTTTTATGAGTTATATGAATAAAGAGCTTGATGATATGTCTAAAGAATTCGATGGTTTAAGATCCCAGATTGCTCGTCTTGAGAAATTGACTGCTGAAATTTCGGATTGCTATGAAAATAAAGATGAAGATCTAAAAGTTATTGATGTGTCCCCTATTAAATCTTTGTTTTGCAATATGAATCTTGATAATGATGGGACTGAATATGATCCACCTTTACCTAGAAGGCGTTCCAAGAATTCAGAATTTGTTGATCTTGATGCTAAAATTGATAAAAGTGGGATTGAAGAAATTAAAAACCCTAGATGTTGCTAGCCCACTATTATGGATTTCAAGGAATTTAACTATGAAAATTGCTCTTTGATTGATTGTATCTCCTTGTTGCAATCCGTGCTAAATACTCCTCATGCTTATAGTCAAAATAAAGCGTTTATTAAACATATCGTTGATGCCTTGATGCAATCTTATGAAGAAAAACTTGAATTGGAAGTTTCTATCCCTAGAAAGCTTTATGATGAGTGGGAACCAACTATTAAAATTAAAATTAAAGATCATGAATGCTATGCTTTGTGTGATTTGGGTGCTAGTGTTTCCATGATTCCAAAGACTTTGTGTGATTTGTTAGGTTTCCGTGATTTTGATGATTGCTCTTTAAACTTGCACCTTGCGGATTCCACTATTAAGAAACCTATGTGAAGAATTAATGATGTTCTTATTGTTGCAAATAGGAATTATGTGCCCGTAGATTTTATTGTTCTTGACATAGATTGCAATCCTTCATGTCATATTGTTCTTGGTAGACCTTTCCTTAGAACGATTGGTGCAATTATTGATATGAAGGAAGGAAATATTAGATTCCAATTTCCATTAAGGAAAGGCATGGAACACTTTCCTAGAAAGAAAATTAAATTACCTTGTGAATCTATTATGATATCCACTTATGGATTACCTATCAAAGATGGCAATACCTAGATCTATCCTTGCTTGTTATGCCTAGCTAGGGGCGTTAAACGATAGCGCTTGTTGGGAGGCAACCCAATTTTATTTTTATTCCTTGATTTTTGCTCCTGTTTAGTAATAAATAATTTATCTATATTCTGTTTTGGTTGTGTTTTTTGTGTTTAATTAGTGTTTGTGCCAAGTAGAACCGTTGGGAAGACTTGGGGAAAGTCTTGTTACACTTGCTGTAAAAAAACAGAAACTTTAGCGCTCACGAGAACTGCTGTCATTTTTATTTGGAAAGTTCTATTTAGTTAATTATTTTTGAAGATGATTAATAGATAAATTCCTCACGTCCAGAAATTTATTTTAGAATTTTTGGGGTTCCAGATCTTGCGCTAGCTACAGATTACTACAGACTGTTCTGTTTTTGACAGATTCTGTTTTTCGTGTGTTGTTTGCTTATTTTGATGAATCTATGGCTAGTAAAATAGTATATAAACCATAGAGAAGTTGGAATACAGTAGGTATAACACCAATATAAATAAAGAATGAGTTCATTACAGTACCTTGAAGTGGTCTTTTATTTTCTTTCGCTAACGGAGCTCACGAGATTTTCTACTTTAAGTTTTGTGTTGTGAAGTTTTCACGTTTTGGGTAAAGATTTGATGGATTATAGAACAAGGAGTGGCAAGAGCCTAAGCTTGGGGATGCCCATGGCACCCCCAAGATAATCTAAGGACACCTAAAAGCCAAATCTTGGGGATGCCCGGGAAGGCATCCCCTCTTTCGTCTACTTCTATCGGTAACTTTACTTGGAGCTATATTTTTATTCGCCACATGCTATGTGTTTTGCTTGGAGCGTCTTGTATGATTTGAGCCTTTATTTTTTAGTTTAACACAATCATCCTTGCTGTACACACCTTTTGAGAGAGCCATACATGATTTGGAATTAGTTAGAATACTCTATGTGCTTCGCTTATATCTTTTGAGTTATGTAGTTTTGCTCTAGTGCTTCACTTATATCTTTTAGAGCACGGTGGTGGATTCGTTTTATAGAAACTATTGATCTCTCATGCTTCATTTAGATTATTTTAAGAGTCTTTAATAGCATGGTAATTTGCTTAAAATCCTAATATGCTTGGTATACAAGATTAATAATAAAACTTTCTTATGAGTGTGTTGAATACTATGAGAAGTTCGATGCTTGATAATTGTTTTGAGATATAAAGATGGTGATATTAAAGTTGTGCTAGTTGAGTACTTGTGAATTTGATAAATACTTGTGTTAAAGCTTGTGATTCCCATAGCATGCACGTATGGTGAACCGTTATGTGATGAAGTTGGAGCATGATTTATTTATTGATTGTCTTCCTTATGAGTGGCGGTCGGGGACGAGCGATGATCTTTTCCTACCAATCTATCCCCCTAGGAGCATGCACGTAATACTTTGCTTTGATAACTTGTAGATTTTTGCAATAAGTATATGAGTTTTTTATGACTAATATCGAGTCCATGGATTATACACACTACTCTCACCCTTCCACCTTTGCTAGCCTCTCTAATACCGCACACCTTTCGCCAGTATCATACACCCACCATATACCTTCCTCAAAACAGCCACCATACCTACCTATTATGGCATTTCCATAGCCATTCCGAGATATATTGCCATGCAACTTTCCACCGTTCCATTTATCATGACACTCCATCATTGTCATATTGCTTAGCATGATCATGTAGTTGACATCGTATTTGTGGCAAAGCCACCATTCATAATTCTCTCATATGTGTCACTCTTGATTCATTGCATATCCCGGTACACCGCCGGAGGCATTCATATAGAGTCATATTTTGTTCTAAGTATCGACTTGTAATTGTTGAGTTGTAAGAAAAATAAAAGTGTGATGATCATCATTATTAGAGCATTGTCCCAGTGAGGAAAGGATGATGGAGACTATGATTCCCCCACAAGTCGGGATGAGACTCCGGACTAAAAAAAAGAGGCCATAAAAAAGGGAGAGAAAAGGCCCAAATAAAAAAATGAGAGAAAAAGAGAGAAGGGACAATGCTACTATCCTTTTACCACACTTGTTCTTCAAAGTAGCACCATGATATTCATAGTAGAGAGTCTCCTATGTCGTCACTTTCATATACTAGTGGGAATTTTTCATTATAGAACTTGGCTTGTATATTCCAATGATGGGCTTCCTCAAATTGCCCTAGCTCTTCATGAGCGAGCAAGTTGGATGCGTACCCACTTAGTTTCTTTTTGAGCTTTCATATACTTATAGCTCTAGTGCATCCATTGCATGGCAATCCCTACTCACTCACATTGATATCTATTGATGGGCATCTCCATAGCCCGTTGATACGCCTAGTTGATGTGAGACTATCTTCCCTTTTTTGTCTTCTCCACAACCACCATTCTATTCCACTTATAAGTGCTATGTCCATGGCTCACGCTCATGTATTGCGTGAAAATTGAAAAAGTTTTGAGAATGTCAAAAGTATGAAACAATTGCTTGGCTTGTCATCGGGGTTGTGCATGATTTAAATATTTTGTGTGGTGAAGATGGAGCATAGCCAGACTATATGATTTTGTAGGGATAACTTTCTTTGGCCATGTTATTTTGAGAAGACATAATTGCTTAGTTAGTATGCTTGAAGTATTATTATTTTTATGTCAATATTAAACTTTTGTCTTGAATCTTTCGGATCTGAATATTTATACCATAATTAAGAAGAATTACATTAAAATTATGCCAAGTAGCACTCCGCATCAAAAATTCTGTTTTTATCATTTACCTACTCGAGAACGAGCAGGAATTAAGCTTGGGGATGCTTGATATGTCTTCAACGTATCTATAATTTTTGATTGCTCCATGCTATATTATCTACTGTTTTGGACATTATTGGGCTTTATTATCCACTTTTATATTATTTTTGGGACTAACCTATTAACCGGAGGCCCAGCCCAGAATTGCTGTTTTTTTGCCTGTTTTAGGGTTTTGAAGAAAAAGGAATATCAAACGAAGTCCAAATGGAATGAAACCTTCGGGAACGTGATTTTCTCAACAAACAAGACCTGGGAGACTTGGACCCTACGTCAAGACACAAAAGAGGAGGCCACAAGGTAGGGGGGCGCGCCCACCCCCACCAGGCACGCCCTCCACCCTCGCGGGCCCCCTGTTGCTCCACCGACGTACTCCTTCTTCCTATATATACCTACGTACCCCCAAACGATCAGATACGGAGCCAAAACCCTAATTCCATCGCCGCAACTTTTTGTATCCACGAGATCCCATCTTGGGGCCTGTTCCGGAGCTCCGCCGGAGGGGGCATCGATCACGGAGGGCTTCTACCACTACAAAAAAAGACACATCCATGACATTTTGGGCCGAACAATTTTTTTTCTATCATACATATGACACTTCTATGACGATAATTGTGACAAAACCCGGTATCATCATAGATGTGGTGGGCTCCTACTTGTATGACAAAAAATCATGACAAAAAATGGGCTTTTCGTCCTGGGCGGGCCGAAGACGCAGCTGCATGACATTCTTTGGGCCGTCCATGACGGAAAAAACTGTGGTAGAAGCGAGGGGGAGGAAAATTTCAGGGAGTTCCCAGTTACGGTGGGAGGTCGGGGGCCGAGCGATGCGCGTTTCTCTCGTACACGTACGAGCGTGTGTGCGAGGCGTTGGCTCTAACTGAACCCGAGCGAGGCGTTGGGCTCTAACTGAACCCGAGCGATTGCACTGCAGGCTACGCGTTACTGAACCCGAGCGATCGATCGATGGCTGTTAACTGAACTCGATCGAGCGATTCCTTCGCTACTGCTGCTAACTGAAGCTGATCGATTGGATGAACAG
>NC_041380.1:367608721-367617008 GCF_002162155.2 Triticum dicoccoides | reverse complement strand
CGTTGCCTCTGGATGAACAGGACCCCGTGGTGTGGTGGAGGGCTGTATGAACAGTAGACGGTGGAGGGGTGCCCGTGGAGGGGTGGTTGAACAGGACACCATGGTGTGGAGGGCTGGATGAACAGTAGACGGTGGAGGGGTGGTTGAACAGTAGCCGGTGGAGGCTGGATGAACAGGACCCCGTGGAGGCTGGAGGAGGTCGACAGTAGCCCGTGGAGGCTGGAGGAGGTCAACGGTGGAGATGAACAGTATCCCGTGGAGTCCCGTTTTGCGGTACGCCACACCCCTCCCGATGAACAGGACCCCCGTTTCGACCGTAGCACTCCAACACAAGTCCATTTCGTCTGTTTTGCTATACGCCACACCCCTCCCGATCAACATGACCCCCGTTTCGACCGTAGGAGGTCCGTTTCGTCCGTTTTGCGGTACGCCAGACCCCTCCTGATGAACAGGATCCCATTCCGAATGTAGCCGGTCGAACACAAGGCCGTTTCCTCCGTTGTGCGGTACGCCAGGCCTCGTTTCCATCGCCTGTTCCATCCAAGCCCTCCCGATGAACATGACCACACATTCCGTTCCGACCCAGCCGGTTGGCTCCCACACGTTCTGTTGCCTCCCGATGAACACGACGCATTCCGTTGCATCCCCATGAGCACGACACATTCCGTTGCCTCCCCATGAACATGACGACGACGCTGTTTCTCCGTTCCGACCCAGCCATGTCAACGAGCCCTGGACATATGTATGCGCGAGTAGGCGTTCGAGACCCCGCCCGTATGTACACATACATGGCCGTATTTTCTTTCTTGCACCCTGGCCGTTGTATGTACGTGTACATGCTATGTGCGCTCCACTACATCCATCAGTATATATGTGCGTACACGTTCGCGACCAGAATGACAACGCTACGTACGCTTTGACAAGGTGGGTCCCGACTGTCAGGCACTTCCTTGCATGCGAAGATGTAGCTGGTGGGTCCCAATAGTCAAGGGGGCGAATCGTTTTGTTTTTTTTTTGCCCGGACGCACTTCCTTGCGTGCGAAGGTGTAGCTGGTGGGTCCCAGCAGTCAGGGGAAACGTTTTTTTCATGAAATACGGTGGCCCGTCCGGTGGGTCCCCGTTGTCAGGTGGAGGACTAATTATTTTGCGCGTAATAAGGAGGCATTTCCTTGCTGCGGCCGTGGACCCAGCTGTCAGCGTCTCCACGCACAGTACTCTTTCGATGGAAGGCGGTCGTTGACCACATTGACCATGCCGCGCCGAGAGCACCACGACGGTAGACGACAGCGAGGCCTAGGAAGGGGATGACACGGAGGTAGGGAAGACTCGGCAGTTGTTTCCCACGCGGAGGGGAGTACGACTGTACGAGGGTTTACTGGTTCGTCTGCCGTCACCAGAGAATAACAACAGGTGTGGGTGAGTAGAGGGATGACTAGGCCAGTGATGGGAGTACAGTGGGGCGGTGAGGCCTGCGCGGCAGCACAACCGACCGCGGGGAGGAGGGAGCAGGCAGTCCCGCCGGCGCTTGTTTGAGCGGCTGGAGCAAGAAGAGAAGAGATTGAAGAAGCACGACGGCCGTTGGATGGACATCCAACAGTCAGTGCTTGTGCGTCAACCTTTTTTTAGGAAAGCCTCAAATCTGTGGAAAATAGCATACAACCCATCTGCCATTATTTCTAATAATTTACAGCCCATTTGCTAATTCTTAAGGTTTTTTTGGAGCCCATATTCTTTTTGTTAGCATTACAGCCCATATTGTGGCCACGGTTAAAAAATTATACAAAATTTTGCATATTTCAGTGCAGTCCGAACTGTTTTTAATTCCGAAATTTCGACTCACATTCAAACTGATTTTAAAAATAAATGTATATCAATATAAAATCCAACAAATTCTCCATGCATAAAAATTAATGTAATTTAAAATCTTGAAATGAAAAAAAAGATATTTGAAACTAATTGCGGTTTGATGTGTTTTAAAAATGTACAACCCATTTCTCATTACTGATGGGCCATTTTCTCGGCCAGCCGAATGAAAGCTCTCCTGGTCTTGAAAGATTTGCAGCCCAACAGGCCTAACAAAGCGACTTACTTGGCAAATCACAAAAAAACTGGGCTGTGGCCGTGGACCCAGCTGTCAGCCTCTCCACATACAGTACTCTTCCGATGGAAGTCGTTCCTTGACCACGTTGACCACGCCGCACGGAGAGCACCACGGCGGTGAACGACGGCGAGTCCTGGGAAGGGGACGACGTGGAGCCGGGGAAGACGCGGCAGTGGAAGCCCGCGCGGAGAGGAGTACGAGGGTTCACTAGTTTGGCTGCAGTGTGAGGCTGCCGTCGCCGCAGGGCCTGGCCAGCGTTGGGAATAGTAGGGGGCGGTGAGGCCTCCGCGGCAGCACAGCCGACCACGGGAGGCAGGAGCATGCAGCATGACCGGCGTTGCTTTGGGCGGCTGGAGCAAGAAGACCAGAGGTTGAAGAAGCACTACGGCCGTTGGATGGACATCGTACGGTCACTGGAGCTAGAATCGTTCATATTGACTAAGTTGACAAAGCCCTTCGTCCCCATCAACTTAGTAGGCCCACAAGTCAGCCTCCCACCAAGGTGGTCCCAGCTAGCCGGGGGAGTATTCATTTTTTTGTGCGTAATAAGGAGGCACTTCCGGTGGGTCCGAGCTGACAGCGGGGGGAACGTTTTTTTTGCGAAATACGGTGGCCCGTCCGGTGGGTCCCAGCAGTCAGGGGGAAACGATTTTTTTCGCAAAATACTGGTGGCCCGTCCGGTGGGTCCCCGCTGTCAGGTGGAGGAATAATTATTTTCTGTGTAATAAGGAGGCACTTCCTTGCGGCTACCGTAGACCCAGCTGTCAGCCTCTCCACGTACAGTACTCTTTCGATGGAAGTCGGTCATTGACCACATTGACCACGCCGCGCCGAGAGCACCACGGCGGTGGACGACGGCGAGGCCTAGGAAGGGGACGACGCAGAGCCGGGCAAGACACGGCAGTGGATGCCCACGCGGAGAGGAGTACGAGCGTTCACTGGTTCGGCTGTAGTGTGAGGCTGCCGTCATCGCAGAATAACAGGGGGTGTGGGTGAGTGGAGGGATGGCCTGGCCAGTGGTGGGAGTAGATGGGGGCAGTGAGGCCTCCGCGGTAGCACATGCGGCCACCGGAGTGATACGTCCATTTTGCATCATGCTTTTATATCGATATTTATTGCATTATGGGCTGTTATTTCACATTATGTCACAATACTTATGGCTATTCTCTCTTATTTTACAAGGTTTACATAAGGAGGGAGAATGCCGGCAGCTGGAATTCTGGGCTGGAAAAGGAGCAAATATTAGAGACCTATTCTGCACAACTCCAAAAGTCCTGAAACTCCACGGAATACCTTATAATAAATAATGAAAAATCCTCGCCAAAGATGAAGACCAGGGGGCCCACACCCTTTCCACGAGGGTGGGGGCGCGCCCCCCTAGGGCGTGCCCCTACCTCGTGGGCCCCCTGGTGGCTCTCTGATGACCATCTTCTTCTATATGAAGTCTTTCGTCGAGAAAAAAGCCAAAAGCAACCTTTCGGGATGAAACTCCGCCGACACGAGGTGGAACCTTGGCGAAACCAATCTAGGGCTCTGGCAGAGCTGTTCTGCCGTGGAAACTTCCCTCCCGGAGGGGGAAATCATTGCCATCATCATCACCAACGCTCCTCTCATCAGGAGAGGGCAATCTCCATCAACATCTTCATCGGCACCATCTCATCTCAAAACCCTAGTTCATCTCTTGTATCCAATTCTTGTCTCCAAGTCCGGGATTGGTGCTAGTAGGTTGCTAGTAGTGTTAATTATTCCTTGTAGTTGATGCTAGTTGGTTTAATTGGTGGAAGATCATATGTTCAGATCCTTTATGCATATTATTACCCCTCTGATTATGAACATGAATATGCTTTGTGAGTAGTTACGTTTGTTCCTGAGGACAAGGGAGAAGTCTTGCTATTAGTAGTCATGTGAATTTGGTATTCGTTCGATATTTTGATAAGATGTATGTTGTCTAGCCTCTAGTGGTGTTATGTGAACACTTCACCATTATTTGGGCCTAGAGGAAGGCATTGGGAAGCAATAAGTAGATGATGGGTTGCTAGAGTGACATAAGCTTAAACCCTAGTTTATGCGTTGCTTTGTAAGGGTCTGATTTGGATCCATATGTTTCATGCTATGGTTAGGTTTACCTTAATACTTTTGTTGTAGTTGCGGATGCTTGCAATAGAGGTTAATCATAAGTGGGATGCTTGTTCAAGTAAGAACATCACCCAAGCACCGGTCCACCCACATGTCAAATTATCAAAGTACCGGACGCGAATCATATGAACGTGATGAAAACTAGCTTGACGATATTCCCATGTGTCCTCGGGAGCGCTTTTCCTTATATAAGAGTTTGTCCAGGCTCGTCCTTTGCTACAAAAAGGATTGGGCCACCTTGCTGCACTTTATTTACTTTTGTTACTTGTTGCTCGTTACAAATTATCTTATCACAAAACTATCTGTTACCACTTATTTCAGTATTTGCAGAGAATACCTTGCTGAAAACCGCTTATCATTTCCTTCTGCTCCTCGTTGGGTTCGACACTCTGACTTATCGAAAGGACTACGATAGATCCCATATACTTGTGGGTCATCAGGGAGGCAGGAGGAGGCGGCACGACCGGCGCTGCTTTGGGCGGCTGGAGCAAGAAGACCAGAGGTTGAAGAAGCACTATGGCCGTTGGATGGACATCATACGGTCACTGGAGTATTGACTAAGTTGACAAAGCACTCCGTCCCCGTCAACTTAGTAGGCCCACAAGTCAGCCCAACAATATGGTGGGTCCCAGCTAGCAGGGGGTATTCATTTTTTTGGGCGTAATAAGGAGGCACTTCCTTGCGTGCGAAGATATAGCTTGTGGGTCCGACCTATCAGCGGGGGAACGTTTTTTTCGTGAAATACAGAGGCCCTTCCCGTGGGTCCTAGCTGTCAGGTGGAGGAATCATTATTTTGCGCGTAATAAGGAGGCATTTCCTTGCTTGCGGCCGTGGACCCAGCTGTCAGCCTCTCCACGTACATTCCACTTTCGATGGATGTCGTTCATTGACCATGTTGACCAGGCCACACCGAGAGCACCAGGGCGGTGGACGACGGTGAGGCCTAGGAAGGGAACGGCACGGAGCTAGGGAATACTCGACAGTTGTTTCCCACGCGGAGGAGTACGAGGGTTTACTGGTTCGTCTGCCATCGCCGGAGAATAACAACATGTGTGGGTGAGTAGTGGGATGGCTAGGCCAGCGATGGGAGTACGATGGGGCCGTGAGGCCTGCGCGGCAGCATAGCCGGCCGCGGGAGTAGGGAGCAGGCAGTCCCACCGGCGCTTGGTTGAGCGGCTGGAGCATGAAGAGCAGAGATTGAAGAAGCACGGCAGCTGTTGGATGGACATCCAACAGTCACTGCTCTCATGTGTTGACTAAGTTGACAGGGCGTTGCATGTGCGTCAACCTTTTTTTTATGAAAGCATACGCGTCAACCTGTAGTAGACGCACAAGTCAGCCTCAAATCTATGGAAAATAGCATACAACCCATCTGCCATTATTTCTAATAATGTACAACCCATTTGCTAATTCTTAAGAATTTTTTTGGATCCCATCTTCTTTTTGTTAGCATTACACCCCATACTGTGGCCACGGTTAAAAAGTATACGAAATTTTGCATATTTCGGTGTGTTCAACTGTTTTTAATCCAGAAATATCGATTCACATTCAAACTAAAAATAATTTATATAAATATAAAATCCAAATAATTGTCCACGCATAAAAATCAATGGAATTTAAGATCTTGTAATGAAAAAAAATTGAAACTAATTCCCGGTTTGATGTGTTTTAAAAATGTACAACCCATTTCTGGGCAAACCGAATGAAACTCTCCTCGTCTTGAAAGATTTGCAGCCCAGCAGGGCCGATAAAGCAAGTAGGCCTTGTTTGGGTATTTCTTAAAAAAAATAGAACCGGGCTAGCCATTTTCAGCAAGAAAAAAACACAACTGGGCTCATGATGTGGTAAACATAAATAAAACCCTGGCTAGACGGGCCACAGCCCCCGCACAGCCCCGTTGTTACCCTGATCCGTCGCTAAAACTAGTATAAATAACAAATGCTTGTTCCTCAAAAAAAATGCGCGACTTGCTGGGTCCCTGGTGTCAGCCGCTCGTAGTGTAATTCTCTCGTTTATTGACTACGTTGACAATGGCGTGAGCCCCAGATGTCCAACCATTAGGAGGAACCATATTTTTGGGCTTGTACTATAGAGGCACTTGCTTGCGTACTGCCATGACGCTGGTGGGTCCCTACTGTCATCCTCTCCACGTACAGTCATCTCCTTGTTCCTCTCGGTTGTTGACGACGTTGACAACCCAAGAGGGCGGCGCACCGCACACGGCGAGCGAACCAAGGCCGCAAGGCGGAGGACGACGGCGAGGCCTTGGATGGACCGAACAGGAGTCGTTGAAGATGCGTCGGTCCAGTCGCAGGCGGAGGGGAGTACGAGGGTTGACTGGTTCGGGCGCGGGTGCATGTTGGAGCTGACATCACCGGAGAATAACAGGACGTGTGGGGGAATAGAGGGAGGGACTGGCCAACGTTGGAGGGTACGTACAGTAGGGCGGCGGAGACGCAGCCAGCCATGGGAGGCGGGAGCAGGCGGAGCCGATGGGGTGGTTTGGTTTGGGCGGCTGGAGGAAGAAGAAGACAAGAGATAGAAGATACATGACAGATGTTGGATGTCAATCCAACGGCTGGTAGGCAGAATTGTTTTTTGACTGGCTAGTAAGTCGACACCACCTTGGATAGGATATTTCCTCGCGGGTCCCAAATGTCAGAATCCAAATCTGTCACAGTCATGCAACCTTTCCTATGAAAATTTATAGCCCATTTGATGTGCTAGTTCGAAATAAGTTTGTGGGTGCTGGTGGGGGCTAATCACTTGGCTTCTGTAATGCACAGTGAGCTCAAGCAGCCGGTGAGAGTGATGTTATTTCCCTTGGTTGGGATTTGTTACAATATTTCACTCTAAATTAAACGAATGTCAAGCCATTTGCCTTGTTTCAAAGAAAATATGTCAGTCACAACCAAGTTGAAAAGGGCAGGAACATCTAACTCCAGCTTACAAACTGTACAAAAGCATGAGGGTTAATTGTTCATCAGGTTTACAAAAAAACCAGATTGAAAAGGGCAACAACATCTAACTCCAGCACTATTTTCGGCAGTCACAGTCAAATGGATCGGTCAGGTCCGTAGAATGAACATCCTGGGTCGTAAAATTTACTGGATTATGACCACAATATGTTGTAAATAGAAGCCCGACACGTTCAGAAGCTCTTTTACCCACCTGAAACTCCTTTTTTTGCTCTTCGACATACCCATCCGTCAATTCAGTAAATATATGGGCTTTTGAATTGATTTTACTATTTACTAGTGTGGATGGGCTGTTTTGTCTTGGGCCCAGAGAAACAATTACTACTAGTACAGTGGAGACACTCTACAGCTACCCAGAAAAACAATTACTACTAGTACAGTGGAGACACTCTACCGCTTCTGGCTCCTCCTAGGTCATTGAAACGTCTCCCTCTACTGAATGCCGTTATACTTTTGTTCACCGACATGCGGGTCATGCAGCGCGCGGGCCCAAATGCCATCCACCAAATTAGAAGGCAGTATGTAGGCGGAGAGTCACCCCGGTCGTAGCGCGACAGTAACGAGCCGTCGTATCATAAAACCCCACCTCCCCGCAGTCTAAGTTTGACGGACGAAGCAACCACCATTTCACTCTTCGCTGAATCCCCTTCTCCCTCACCGTCTTCAAGAAAGTAAACACTCGCATCTGCCACTGTTCTTCTCTCTGAATGAAGGGAAGGTAAGCGGATCCGTGATGTTGGTATATTTTCGTTTAGAGAAAAAAAGAACTTTTGCAAAGCAGTAACCGATTCTCACTCTCTTTTTTGTTTCATTGTCATTGCGATTGTGTTTTCCTTTCAGTGGTCTCCTAGTATTCGTCAGTTTCATGATGGACCAAGGAGAACCAGGCGAAGATTTGCCGATATTGGAGCAGATGCGGGAGGCTGATCCCCATGAGACAGAGAGCTCCAAGAAGATGGAGGCAACCACCGAGCCAACCCCAGATATGCTCACGGCCACTACTGAGATGGTCAACGCCCTGTTTGAGGTTACAGCCCCCGTGGCACTGCAGGAGCAATTTTCCCCCTTCGAG
>NC_041380.1:367570707-367608362 GCF_002162155.2 Triticum dicoccoides | reverse complement strand
TGAGCTGCCCAAGGTGATTTCCTTCTTTGCCGATCTCGATTGTGGTTTTTCATCTAAGTATGTCGTGATTTTTTTTAGAAAAGGAAGTATGTGGTGATTAATAATGCAAAATTTTATTAGCTTCGATGCCATGCTATACATAGTGGTTTAAATAACTTGTGTTTCTTATACTGAAAAGTAATTCAGAATTTGTTTCTGTTTCAATTAGAGCCCTGATGCAGACAAGGATTGTGTGGTTGTACATGTCACTCGCTATGAGGCGGACGACCTGAATATACGCACTGGGAAAACAAAGTTCTTAGGCTGTTGGATCCTGGAAGCCATTTGCGGTTATAACAATGAAGAGTTGTATTCCAGCCTCATTGTTGTCAGGCGTGTTGTCCAGGGTGTACTGAAGCACAAGAAGTTCAAAGCTACTCCTTCATTTGTGAGGCATACTATTCTTGTCAAGCTTACACAGGAAGATGACGTGGCATGCCTCCACAAACAAGTTTATCAGTGGAAGGCCACAAGGTTGTCTTCATGAAGGTTCACAGGATTGAGCTGCTGCGGGACGTCCTCGATGATGTTCATGGCAAGGTCCGTCTTGTGTCCAGACCAAATTAGATCGAGGCATGAAATAGTTTCCCCAGCTAGTGTTTAATAGTAGTTTGGATTGTGTCTAATTATCCGAACCTTGCCTGTTATCGACCCCTCTGGGGATAGTACTCTGTTTGAATCCGTCTATGGGAACTGCTGCTACTTTTGTGTGCCCGTGAATCATGTGAGAACCATCATAATTGTTGCCGAAACAGATGCGTCTTCACTAGTTTTTTCATGAATATGGCATGGTAAGACATAAGTTTTCACGGTTTATCATACGAGAAGTGTGTGTTTTGATGAAATAGAGCACTCTTTGAGAACCGTGCACCGACTTATACATAAGTACTTGTAAACACTTCAAAGAACATGCGGTGCCCCATGTTTGGTTTTGGTAATTGATGACAATCTCTATGGACTAATGGTTGCCTTGAGTTATATTTGAAGGTTTTGTCCATAGGATTTTCTTGGAGTACATGTGTTGGTTTCAAGGAGAGTTTGTGTCGACCAAGATGCTATTCAAGGAATTATCCAAAGATTGGTCATTTGAGAGTTAAGCTTATTGCAAGCATGTCTTGAAGAAGAAGATTGTTTGATCATTCATGTTTACCTTCAAGACATCATCCAAATGAAGAGAGTTGGAAAGAATCAAGGTTGATCAAGACTAAGTCAAGAGTGAATCAAGTTGATCAACATATAAAGCGTACACGATGTATAGAGGGATCAAGTGATCCCATGGTATGGTAAGCATTGTCCATTACGCTTTGTGTACTAACCCATGGTCTTCGTGAGAGTTCTTTGTGGGGTTAGGTTGCGGTGTGCAAATTCAAGTGAAGCATCACGAAGAGATCAAATGCTTTAAGCTTGCCGTCCATTGCGGTGACAATGGACTTGTGAAGATGTGCGGAAGAGTGGCTCACCCATAGTGGAGTATGGGGGAGCAATCAACTAGTCTTCATCGAGCCAGCACAATCAAGAAAGGTGGTCCAACTTGAGGGAGTCAAGATCGTCATCATCTAGCTCAAGTGGACCATGTGCAAGGCAAAGGTTTGCCCTTGATAGGTTTTCTATTTTACCGGTCTCATGATGGTAGTTGGGAGACCGGGTCATAGGATCGATTGCCGTACTATCAAGGGGGGCTCTCGATGAGTAGCTTGATCATATCATTTGTAGAGAGCTCAAACCATTGCATCCTTGCATCATCTTTCTTGGTTCTTGTTTGGTTCTCTTTGTGAGTCTTAGAGCTTATGGTCATCTTGATGACAAGCTTGAGTTCATCAAAAACGGAGTTCGCATGCATCTTCGAAGATGTTTTCGGTATTGGAGGTTTTATCGGTCTTTTCCGAGGAAGAGTTCTCACCATTTTCTTATGGTTCTTTTCTCATTTTCTTATTATTGATATTTCTATCAATATTGTGTTAGCCCATGTCGTTAGATTTCCAACAAACTTGGTTTCGTTGAATCCGGTACTACCCTGGCTAGAGCGGATGTAATTTTTTACTACCGCTCCAGAGCAGTACCACCGCGGCTCCTGAGCGGTAGTACCGCTCCAGAGCAGTACTACTGCGGCTCCTAAGAGGTAGTACTGCTCCGGTCCAAAATCTCGTGTTTTGCTCAGCGGAAGTTGGCACGGAAGTATTTTTTTTGTACCGCTCGCAAGCAGTAGTACCACTACCATTAGCGGTAGTACCATGAGGTCGAGCGGTTGTACCGTGAGGACGAGCGGTAGTACCGCTCTGGCGGTTCTACTGGCCTTTTGCCTCCTCGCTGTTGTTTTTCAAAGGGGTACTTCCGCCCTAGCGGTAGTACCGCTCCTTGGAGCGGTAGTACCGCTCTGTGCGGGCTGTGAGCATAACGGTTGGATTTTTCCCCACTTATAAAAGGGGGTCTTCTTCCCCAATGAACCCAATCTCTTGAGCTCATTTTTGCCCCCATTGTTGACCTTCTTTGAGCTTGCTAACTCTCAATCCCTCCATGGATTCTTGCTAGTTTTTGAGGGAAAAGAGAGATGAGATCTAGATCCACATTTCCACCAATCACTTTCTCCTCTTTGTGAGGGGAACCCCTTGGATCTAGATCTTGGAGTTCTTGGTGTTCTCCTTCTTGTTCTTCCTCTCATTTTCCTCCCTAGCATTAGTTGCTTCGGTGGGATTTGAGAGAGAAGGACTTGGGCACTCCGTGTGCCCTTGCCATTTCATTTGGTGCATCGGTTTGAGTTCTCCACGTGATACGTGGAAGTTACAAGTTGAGAAGCTTATTACTCTTGGGTGCTTGGTACCCTTGAGCTTGTTCCTCTTGGGTGCTTGGGCGCCCTAGACGGTTGGTGGTGTTCGGAGCTCAATCATTATGGTGTAAAGCTCCGCACAAGCGTCGGGGTCTCCAATTAGGTTGTGGAGATCGCCCCGAGCAATTTGACGGGTACCGGTGACCGCCCCCAAGGGTTGGCAAAGTGTACGGGTTCGGTGACCGCCCCCAAGGGTCCCTTAGTGGAATCACGACATCTTGCATTGTGCGAGGGTGTGAGGAGATTACGGTGGCCCTAGTGGCTTCTTGGGGAGCATTGTGCCTCCACACCGCTCCAAACGGAGATTAGCATCCGCAAGGGTGTGAACTTAGGGATACATCATCATCTCCGCGTGCCTCGGTTATCTCTTACCCGAGCTCTTTACTTATGCACTTTACTTTGTGATAGCCATATTGTTTCTTTTCATATATCTTGCTATCACCTAGTAGTTTATCTTGCTTAGCATAAGTTGTTGGTGCACATAGGTGAGCCTAGTTGTTTTAGATTTTGTGCTTGACAAATTAACCGCTAGGTTTATACAGCATTTGTTCAAGCCTAAACCATAATTATTTTAAAGCGTCTATTCACACCCCCTCTAGGTGACATCCACGATCTTTCAATTGGTATCAGAGCCTCGTCTCTCTTTATTGGGCTTAACCGCCTAGAGAGTAAGGATGTCGACTAGGGGTTTAGGATTCTCTGACACTCTTACTTTCAATGGCACAAATTTTGATGTTTGGGTAATTCACATGCTTAATCTCTTTAGGGTCATGGGCCCAAATTTACAGCGAATTGTAGATATGGGTTTTTCTCCTCCAAAGGATCCCCAAAGATTATCTTTAGAGGATGATAAAAACTCTTATCTCAATGCTCAAGGTTCTAATGTGCTTTTTGATGCTTTGAGCAATGTAGTTATATTTCAACTCATGCCATTTCGGGATGCTCATGAGTTGTGGACAAAGCTTCAAGATAAATATGGCGTGTCCAAGTTTTGTGGGGATGATTGTTATCCCTCCACATCCGGCCGTATAGTCTTCTCAACTTCTTCTACTTCACCTACATGTGGTTTGCCACAAGGTAATGATATGGTGAGTAGTGTTGGTCATTGCAATGATGATAGTATGCTTATTGTGGATGATCCTTCATCACTATCTTATTGCAATGCTCCTTCTTTGGGCTTTAACACTTCGAGCACTCCAAATGTTTCACATGCTTGTGTTGATAGTCCCTGCATATCATGTAGAAATTGCTTGACTAAATCTCATGATGATATGTTTGCTATATCTTGTTGCCATGATAAAAATGCTTGTATTTCCTCGATTTGTGGTGCTAACAATGTAGAGGAAACCCAACACTCCATGGAACAAGAGGGATCCTACATCATCATCTATTGCTTTTTTCCTTATGGCTAAGGCTTCAAATGTATCTCCTACTTTGAAACCCAATATGTCTCTTGATGATGATGTTGATGCTAATAATGATGAGGATAATGATGAAGAGAATGATAATGTTGCCTCCTTAAAAATTAAGGGGGAAATGGTTTTTAAATCTCTTCATAAAAATAAAATTGCTCGTTCCAACTTCATGGAAATCATGTCCATTGCCATTGAGGGCAAGAATTATATTGATGAGTTGGAATCTCGTCTTGAGGAGCATGAGGTCACCATTGATTAAATGGAAGGTCATGAGCATGATTACGCTAATGAGATTGCGGACCTCTCTCAAGCTCTTGAACTTTAACAAACCACCAAGGAATCTCTTGAGGAGACTTTTGCTCTAGAATTATCTAGAGTGAGGGAATCTCGTGATAGAGCTCTTGAGGTGGCCAGTGATTTTGAAACTAAAAATGAGGAGCTTGAAGTTGCGCATGCTAAACTCCTTGAGGACTTTGAGCACCTTGAAAATGGCTCAAGGGTCATTAAGGGTGAGCTCATCAAACTCACCGAGTCTCATGCTCAACTTAAAGCTTCATATTCAAAAGAGCTTGCCAAGTTGTCTTCTCCTCTTGTTGCTCATGATGATGCTTGTGCTACTAACTCTATATCTTGTGAAGCATCCATATTAAAGGAGAATGTTGAGCTAAGGGCTCAACTTGAGTTGCTATCTAGCAATTATGGGATGTTGGAAGAAAATCATGTAAAGCTCACAAGCTCTCATGATGATCTTCTAGTATCCCATAATGTGCTAAAGATAGCTCATGAGGCCATGCTTGCTAAGTTAACATCTAGTGAGCCTCATGTGGATACTAGCACTACTTTTGGTTAAAATGCTATATTGCCTTGTGCTAGTCCTCGCGATTCATCCATGCATAACATTGGTACATCTTGTGATGAATTGCTTCCTTGCCTTGTTGCTCTAACGATGAAGCATATACTTCCTCTAGTACTTGTGTTGAGACTAACCATGCAGAGGAAATCAAAGAGCTCAAGGCCCAAGTCACTTCTTTGAAGAAAGACTTGGAAAAGAGTCATGAAGGGAAATTCACACTCAACAATATCTTGAGTGTGCAAAAATCCCCCAATGACAAAGGTGGACTTGGATTCAACTCCAACAATAAGAAGAAGTCCAAAGTGAACAAAAAGAAGGGCCAAGAACAAGTCAAGAATTCGGCCAAGATTGTTTGCTTCAAGTGCAAAGTAGAAGGGCATCATGTTAGATCTTGCCCATTGAAGAAGAAGCCCATTAGTGACAAGCAACAAGGGAAGCGGCCACAAGTTCACTCTCATTCTCAACCTCAAGTTGAAGAAAGGCCTCTTCCCAAGAAAACTCAAGCTAATGCTTCTCAAGTTGAGAAATCAAGTGAGAAGAAAGTAAAGAGTAGACGTTGCTACCTATGTCATGAAAAAGGTCACGTCGCTTCTTCATGCACAAATGGTACCTTATCCAACCCTATTCTAATTGATGATATCTATTCTCTTGGGAAGGATAAGTTGGCAATGTGTTTGCCAAATTTGTTGGTTCTCAAAGTGGTGTCAAGAAAAGAACCATTTGGGTAGCCAAGCCTATTGTGACTAACCTCTTAGGACCCAACTTGGTTGGGGACCAACTAGCTCATACTTGATCAATAGGTGTTGTTGGAGGTCTTTGGAGACTTGGCTACATTATGAAGAATTAAGGGGACTTCATCATTCTTATTGTCTCAAGCCAAGTCATTCGGGTTATCAAGTTTCTATCTTCTATCCAGTGTTCCTCCTTGCGATAACTCGTGCTTAAATTGTTTACTTGAAAGTTACTTGCCCCTTAGCATGTTGTGGTTTTGTACCTTGCATGTGCTTGTATATGTTGTGCTTCCAATTTGCTTATCTTGAGAAATCAAGTATGTGTATGTTGGTTTGCACATCATGTACGTGTGTGTTGTGTGTTGAGCCTTTTTGCATCTTGTTTATTTCTTAGTTGGCTCTTGTGAGAGATTAATGGAATATCCCATTATGGGGGAGTGATGTGCTTTGTGCACCTCACAATCCTATAAATGTGTGTACATGAGTAATACCTCTAGTATTGATATTTCAAGATTATCTAGTCACTATGTGGTATGTCTTCTCATGAGAAATTCAAATTCTAAATAGTCCATTAATTATCTCTTGTTGGATCCTTTTATTTTCCTCTTGTTTATCCTTAATTGGTATCACATTATGGGGGAGTAATATGCCATGTGTATATTACTAGCCTAGAAAATGTGTACATTTGAGATATTGTCACCTAGTGTTGATATTGTAAATTATCTTGTTCCTAGGTGGGATGTTAGCTCTACACGTTGCTATTTGCTTGTGTTTGGTGTGAAGATGATGTTGGATATCCTTGCAATCTACCACCGGGAATTATTTCCAAAAACTTATTGTCTTTTGACAATTGGTACTCACTTGTGTGGTAGAAATTATTGATCATCTTTACATTAGCCTTTGCTTTTATTTGCCTTATATCTTGCCTAGGATTGTGTCAACTCCCATTGTATTCCTTACCACTTGTGGATCTTGTTATTTCCTTGAGCTTGTCTATTTTTTGTATAGATATAGTGAAAGTGGTGATCCCATCTTGTGCTTTTTGTATTCAAATGCAAATTCTCCATAATGCACAATGCTTGGGGGAGCTATCCTATTTTTCTTAGAACACTCACCTTGTGATCCTTTTCAAGTGTGTGTTGGTGGAATGCAAATCGTTTCTTTTGGTACTTTGTGCCATCATGAAACTTTGTGGAGCACTTGGTTTGTTTGGAACCATTCTCTCTTTTGGGAGTTTGACATCTTTCTTTTTGTGTATCAATGGATATCTCATTCCTTGATGTATCGTTTAATGATATCCTCCAAGTGATGATTTATTCATTTGGTATCCTTTCTTCACTTGGCATTTCTTTTTCTTTTGGTATCGGTTCTTTAAAGTCTTGAGCATGCATATTAACTTCATGTAGTTTCTTTGGCATGCTTTCCTTCTCTGGCCCAATATATAGGGGAAACTCCACCAAGTCTCAAATTGGATGAGATGTGCATGTAATTCATCTTCATATCTATGTGCACATATTAATGTGGAGTTTGTCCTATGTATTGTTGGTTCTCTAACTCTTTGGTCCCAATGAGTTTGGGTACCATTTTGTTTGTGTTGTTGTTCTAGGAACAATTGGAGATGCATTGGACGCTCGGCTCACTCACAAGGAAGGTGGTGTCACCATGTACTTATTGGATTCAATCTAGGATGATCAATGAACTACTATCTACCCTTAATTGGTATCTACTACATCCTTCCAATGATATCTCAGTAACAAGCATCTCTTCATGCATTCTTCCTTGCTTTCAACCTTGTGTAGGTTGCATCTTAGCATGATATTCACTCCATGTTGTGATACTTGTTTCCTTTCTCAAAGCATCTCAATGATGATCTCATATTACTAGTTGTGATGTCTTTGATGGTTGTGTAGTAGGAATTCATTTATATACAATAAGACCATATCTAGCCATGTGCTATGCTTTCAAGCAAATATCTTATTGGTATATTTATGATTTACTTGTGGATATCTTGTTCTTTCCTTCTGTAACTATTTCGTGTGTATATCTTTCTTTGTAGATATATATCATCATGACTTCATCTACCTAGAATCTTATACACTTGAGAGAAGTTGCATATCTAGTTGATATCCTTTCTTTCATGTCCACCTTGCCTTTCTTATGTTATTTCTTTGGTGGCTCCGTGAAAGCTTTTGCCTTGAGTGCGTGTCTTATCTCGTTGCATCTTGATGCACTCTTGTGTGGTGAAGATTATTTTCGTCATGCTTATCTTTATGAGGCTTTTGCCATCTTAATTGGCATCCTTCGTATTGATGAGGCTTTCATCTTCTATCTTCACCACGGGTTGTCACAAGCATAGGTTCTTTATATGCTTATTAGTAAGCTTGTGAACCCATTTACTTGTTGTGTGTGGGAATGATAGGCCTTGCGATGTGTTGCCTCATTCTTTCAAGACTTTATTGATGCTTAATGCTCATTCGTACATTAGTCTTCTCAAGTGCATTGCCTTGACTCACACACATCATTTTGGTTGAGCCCATTCTTAAGTTGCCTCTTTCACTTATTGCTCAACCATGTGTTTGTTACATGTACTAGGCTTAGTTTCCTATATGCTCACTTGCACTTGTTGTAAGTTTCTACTGATTTTGGGGGAGCTATGATCCTATTTTGTGCACTATGTATCCAAATACAAAAATTCTTATGTGTGCACAAATCATGGGGAGCTTCTCTAGTTTCTTTAGAACACTCCTTTGCTCATATCATAATATCCTTTATTCATGTAGCTCGTAGGATCTTTGGTCTAGTTGGTTCAATTGATATCAGTTGATTTTTTGCTTCAATTGATACCTTTCATTTGCTTGATTGCTTGTGTCTCTCTTTGTTATGTCCTTGTGGCATATCAGTCCTTTAGCAATCTTGGTGCCTCAATATAGTTGGTCTTCCTCCAAGTATTACCGTTGGATATGTGTATTGCATTCCACTCTCTTGTTGAGAAATACACAATTTATGGAGGAACACAATTTATATTGGCCTTCTATGCTTTTCGCCCATTTTGGCAATCGATGCCAATGGGGGAGAAGTTTCAGAGAGTTTTGTGGAGAAGTCTTCAGAGTTTTCTCCTTGCTTTGGTTTTGTTCCTAAGCATTTGCATCTCATACGCATGCATTATTGGTTTTCGCATTGCTTGGTGATGCATAATTCCTTGTATAAACTCTCGTGAAAGTGATTGTCATCAATTACCAAAATGGGGGAGATTGAAAGAACATGCGGTGCCCCATGTTTGGTTTTGGTAATTGATGACAATCTCTATGGACTAATGGTTGCCTTGAGTTATATTTGAAGGTTTTGTCCATAGGATTTTCTTGGAGTATATGTGTTGGTTTCAAGGAGAGTTTGTGTCGACCAAGGTGCTATTCAAGGAATTATCCAAAGATTGGTCATTTGAGAGTTGAGCTTATTGCAAGCATGTCTTGAAGAAGAAGATTGTTTGATCATTCATGTTTACCTTCAAGACATCATCCAAATGAAGAGAGTTGGAAAGAATCAAGGTTGATCAAGACTAAGTCAAGAGTGAATCAAGTTGATCAACACATAAAGCGTACACGATGTACAGAGGGATCAAGTGATCCCATGGTATGGTAAGCATTGTCCATTACGCTTTGTGTACTAACCCATGGTCTTCGTGAGAGTTCTTTGTGGGGTTAGGTTGCAGTGTGCAAATTCAAGTGAAGCATCACGAAGAGATCAAATGCTTGAAGCTTTCCGTCCACTTTGGTGACAATGGACTTATGAAGATGTGCGGAAGAGTGGCTCACCCATAGTGGAGTATGGGGGAGCAATCAACTAGTCTTCATTGAGCCAACACAATCAAGAAAGGTGGTCCAACTTGAGGGAGTCAAGATCGTCATCATCTAGCTCAAGTGGACCATGTGCAAGTCAAAGGTTTGCCCTTGATAGGTTTTCTATTTTACCGGTCTAATGATGGTAGTTGGGAGACCGGGTCATAGGATCAATTGCCGTACTATCAAGGGGGGCTCTCGATGAGTAGCTTGATCGTATCATTCGTAGAGAGCTCAAACCATTGCATCCTTGCATCATATTTATTGGTTCTTGTTTGGTTCTCTTTGTGAGTCTTAGAGCTTATGGTCATCTTGATGACAAGCTTGAGTTCATCGAAAACGGAGTTCGCATGCATCTTCTATGATGTTTTCAGTATTGGAGGTTTTATCGGTCTTTTCCGAGGAAGGGTTCTCACCATTTTCTTATGGGTCTTTTCTCATTTGCTTCTTATTGATATTTCTATCAATATTGTGTTAGCCCATGTCGTTAGATTTCCAACAAACTTGGTTTCGTTGAATTCGGAGTCCGTTTGCAGAAGTTATGGCTATTTTTGTAAAGGCTGCAGCGGTACTACCGTGGCTAGAGCGGATGTAATTTTTTACTACCGCTCCAGAGCAGTACTACTGCGGCTCCTAAGAGGTAGTACTGCTCCAGTCCAAAATCTCGTGTTTTGCTCAGCGGAAGTTGGCACGGAAGTATTTTTTTTGTACCGCTCGCAAGTAGTAGTACCGCTACCATTAGCGGTAGTACCGTGAGGTCGAGCGGTAGTACCGTGAGGACGAGCGGTAGTATCGCTCCGGCGGTTCTACTGGCCTTTTGCCTCCTCGCTGTTGTTTTTCAAAGGGGTACTTCCGCCCTAGCGGTAGTACTGCTCCTTGGAGCGGTAGTACCGCTCTGTGCGGGCTGTGAGCATAACGGTTGGATTTTTCCCCACTTATAAAAGGGGGTCTTCTTCCCCAATGAACCCAATCTCTTGAGCTCATTTTTGCCCCCATTGTTGACCTTCTTTGAGCTTGCTAACTCTCAATCCCTCCATGGATTCTTGCTAGTTTTTGAGGGAAAAGAGAGATGAGATCTAGATCCACATTTCCACCAATCACTTTCTCCTCTTTGTGAGGGGAACCCCTTGGATCTAGATCTTGGAGTTCTTGGTGTTCTCCTTCTTGTTCTTCCTCTCATTTTCCTCCCTAGCATTAGTTGCTTCGGTGGGATTTGAGAGAGAAGGACTTGGGCACTCCGTGTGCCCTTGCCATTGCATTTGGTGCATCGGTTTGAGTTCTCCACGTGATACGTGGAAGTTACAAGTTGAGAAGCTTATTACTCTTGGGTGCTTGGTACCCTTGAGCTTGTTCCTCTTGGGTGCTTGGGCGCCCTAGACGGTTGGTGGTGTTCAAAGCTCAATCATTGTGGTGTAAAGCTCCGCGCAAGCGTCGGGGTCTCCAATTAGGTTGTGGAGATCGCCCCGAGCAATTTGACGGGTACCGGTGACCGCCACAAGGGTTGCCAAAGTGTACGGGTTCGGTGACCGCCCCCAAGGGTTGCCATTTGTATGGGTTCGGTGATCGCCCTCAAGGGTCCCTTAGTGGAATCACGACATCTTGCATTGTGCGAGGGCGTGAGGAGATTACGGTGGCCCTAGTGGCTTCTTGGGGAGCATTGTGCCTCCACACCGCTCCAAACGGAGATTAGCATACGCAAGGGTGTGAACTTCGGGATACATCATCGTCTCCGCGTGCCTCGGTTATCTCTTACCCGAGCTCTTTACTTATGCACTTTACTTTGTGATAGCCATATTGTTTCTTGTCATATATCTTGCTATCACCTAGTAGTTTATCTTGCTTAGCATAAGTTGTTGGTGCACATAGGTGAGCCTAGTTGTTTTAGGTTTTGTGCTTGGCAAATTAACCGCTAGGTTTATTCCGCATTTGTTCAAGCCTAAACCATAATTATTTTAAAGCGCCTATTCACCCCCCTCTAGGCGACATCCACGATCTTTCAACACTGTTGGTGCTACCCCACTTGTAAGCAGTTGTGCAAAACACGACACATTGGCTCGGCTTGCTTCAACACTAGGCTATCGACCAGCTAACAATCAACAATTTGTTGTCTGACATATAAGCAACTATGTATCTTGTTACAGTGGTTCATGCAGTTAATTGAGGCCACAATGTAATAAATTCCAAACGTTCACACGCTAGTCCAGCACTCATGTGGAGCACTCACATTAAACTCGTCTTCATAAAAAACTTGAAAATCATAAGTTAAGCAATTTTATACATCTCAATGATTCATAGAACATAACAAACATATACTAGTTCACAGCAAAAGACAAAGTTGTGAGAAGGTTTACAAATCAGGAAAAAACAAGCAAGGCTTCTCTGAGCAAAGGGCCTCCCGGCAGGCTTAAATTTCCTGGAGTTCACTCTGGTTTTTTCTTGTTGCCACCATTCAGGGTTAGGTTCTCTCATTCCAGAATAACCAATTATAATTGTGGTCTCAGCTGGAATGCTGAACTGAACCATGCAGTGTACTGACCAGCTGAAATGCTTGCGCATTCCACTAAATTTAAGCACTGATATTTGCAGAAATAAGCAGACCACAATGCCTCTTGTCCGCGCACCTGTCCAAAAAACCGCTGTGCAGCCGTGCCAGCTAGTCCTCGGTCCATGGATGAACTGGTAGAAAGTGCATTCCGGACTAGGATGCAGTTGTTTTCACTCGTCCCTGCACTGCAATCATGAAGTAAAACATACGAATCAACTTCTTTTAGATTGCGTTGGTCATTCTACCTTAGTTACTACCAATGTAGGGATACCTTGAGGATGGGAGGTTAGACGACGACAACGAGGGATAGCCATCTCATTTTGCGCAGTTGTACTAAAACTGAGGTCTGTGCTTTTGATTGCGCAGATAGAAACGATATGGAGATAGACATCCCGAAACGATATGGAGACAGACATCCCTGTTTGCGCAAATACGAAATACGGTTATTTAAACAGTGACAGATATTACTACTTTCCCCTGTTTCCTCTTAGAACCAAGTCCTAGATTCATGCTACAGCTTTCCCACTTTCTTCCCTGTTTGAACCAACGCTTTGAGTCGACTGCATGAACTAGCTTTACTTCTAATAATAGTAGAAGTCTAGGTGGCTTTGGAATAGCGGACGGAAGTAGAAAAGCATCCACACGAAGGGAGCTGGGGCAGTAGAGCAAGGAAGGTTTCGAAGGAATATATACCTGAGGGTCGTCGGCATGTGGCAAAGACAGCGTCGGGAGGCCGCATCTTGGCCACAATACCGCAGGGAGGAAGAAGGGGTTGGAGGCCCTCCCGAGCCGGCGCTCTCTCGAAGAGAACGGCACGGCCGCCGATTGGGACGCGCGGGCAGCCGTTGGTCTCCTCCCTCGCCGCAGACGACAACGTGAATGATGCACCTACACCCCTGCCCCGGTCGAGGTTGTCCGGCCGGATTTGTGACCAGCCATGAGCTGAGAGAGAGTGTGGCCACCTATGTGTTGCTTAGATCTGGAGAGCATGAGAGAGTGAACGAGAGGAACCCTAGTAAAGCAAGCGCTAAGGCTCCTACTTTTATATATTGTGGAGTGATTTTGTTGTACCATCTTCAAAAAAATGCACTCCTACGTGTACCCGCGAGTGGGTGTGAGAGAACTAGTGCGTGCGTGCACCGCTTCTCTTCGTGAGAGTACAATATACTATGCCCAAAGAACGTTCGCCGCAAGAGTAATAGTATAAGTGTGTGACGTGTGAGCTAAAATAAAATGTGCGCGTCGTGTTTTGTTTTTTAGAAGTTCTGAGGGTAGGGTGTGAAGAGCACATATGTGCGTGACGTCTACCTGCAGATAGACGGTGGGTGCGACATGCGAGTCTGCGAGAGGACTCAGGAGAGTCGTGACTCGTGAGGGTGCATGTGCGTGAGAGAGAGGGGGGCACGTATCAATGCAATGCATGTGTCCGTAAATCATTATTCGACAAACGTTCGCCACAAGCCTTTTCCTGACGAACGCCGTAAGAACCGTTAGATCGGCATCCGACAGTGTCAGTTTTGCCATGTCATTTAACGGAACAGCCACTCCTCCTACACACAAATCTTCCACATGAGTGTTAGCAACTGCCGTATGCTCCCTCCGTTCTGAAATGCAGTGCATATAGCTTTATTGAAAATTTGAACCTCGCAAACTTTTACCGAGTTTTCGTGTACCAAATTGCACATGTAGAATATCATGTATATATCATTTCATTCATCTTCGAGAGGTAACTATAAAGATGGGTGAGGAGTCTACAAAGAAAGACCATCGTATCACCCGCAGCAATTTCAAGCATCCTTTAGTGTCGAGGAATATCATAGGAACTCTATATGATATGATTTTTATAGGATTTTTTCCTTTAGAGTCAATTTGTTCATAGGAATAGATTCATATACTCCACATTTCAAAGGAAATAAACATGATATCATTTCTATAGCTTTAGAGCCACTTGGTTCATATGAATGGATTCCTATACTCCCTTAATTTCAAAGGAAAATAAATATTAGCGTATATTCAATAGAAAAGTTCCTATGATATGAACCAAATTACATCTCTTTTCTAATCCCTCCTCATAGGAATTGAGATACATGTCATCTCTAGATTCAATAGAAAAGCTCCTATGATGTGAACCAAATGACATCTCTTTTCCAATCCCTACTCATAGGAATTGAGATGCTCCATGTCATCTCTTTGCCTACAACTTCCATGTATAGATCTTCTATTCCTAAATAGATAGTACAACCCACTAGTAGTTTTTTTCCAAAACATGCAACTATGGCACAAGAACTATATAGTGTGCCAATAACTTTGAAAGATGGTCGCTGGATGAAGCAAACCCGATAGTGCAGATATAGGCAAATCCGAGCACTACTGGCCGTTGGATATCATCAACATTCCACCAGATCTGCCACATGTACAATTTAGAAGACTCCATGGTTGATGAGGGAGTCCTGGATTAGGGGGTGTTCGGATAGCCGAACTATACCTTCAGCCGGACTCCTGGACTATGAAGATACAAGATTGAAGACTCCGTCCCGCGTCCGGAGGGGACTTTCCTTGGCGTGGAAGGCAAGCTTGAAGATACGGATGTTCAGGTCTCCTACCATTGTAACCGACTTTATGTAACCCTAACCCTCTCTGGTGTCTATATAAACCAGAGGGTTTTAGTCCGTAGGACAACATACACATCAACAATCATACCATAGGCTAGCTTCTAGGGTTTAGCCTCTCTGATCTCGTGGTAGATCAACTCTTGTAATACCCATATCATCAATATTAATCAAGCAGGACGTAGGGTTTTACCTCCATCGAGAGGGCCCGAACCTGGGTAAAACTTCGTGTCCCCTGCCTCCTGTTACCATCCGGCCTAGACGCACAGTTCGGGACCCCCTACCCGAGATCCGTTGGTTTTGACACTGACATTGGTGCTTTCATTGAGAGTTCCTCTGTGTCGTCGCCATCAGGAAGGATGCCTCGCCCCGTCTTTAAAGACGGCACCGTTGCTAAGGGAGCTTTGGCTGTCGGCCAAACCCTCCGGCTAGGTGGTTTTCTTATGACCACCTGTTCGGCTTCTACGCCGATGATGACCTCTCGAGCCATCGAAAACAATCTTCATGTTAACTCGGAACTTGCGGAGCAGTTAAATCCAATAGAGCTTTCCTCCATAAACGAGCTCTTGGATCGCTTCGTCGCCCTGGGAGTCGCTACGGATTGCGACCAGATTGGGCCTAAAACCGATCTGAGAGAGATTAACTCTCCCCAAGCCACCCATCACGTTGCCGTGGTAGAGGGACAATGCGGCGACCCTTCATCTATCCTAAGGACTCGCTATGTCCGGATTCCCGATCCCTCCAAGCCGGATGTCCGCGGAGGGGAGGATATCACTCAAGACCTGAACCGAGAATCAGACGACGGACTGGATTCATTGGACGACATCCAGGAATCCAAACTTTCGAGTTCAGAAATTCCTCGGCCTCTGAGCCTCAGAAGGGGTAAGGCTTCGGATTCAATTCCACCCACCCACCCGAACATTAGCGATCTATCCCAAATCAGGCAAGAGCCCAAAGAAACAGTACATCATTACTGGGCCAGATTCCTCCTGGTTATGCATAGGATAAAGGGTTGTCGCGAGGAAGACGCAATTTCATCCTTCTGCAATAATTGCACGGACAAGGGAATACTCAACGCCATAAGTCGCCGTGATATTACACACTTCATTGACTTAGCGTCCATAGTACGAAAGTACTGTGCGATGGAAAGCGCCTGGAAAACCAAAACAAAATTTTGGGACAATCCGGCCCTTAATGCAAGCCCAGTCCGAAATAAAAGGGTGCATCATCGCCAGACACCCGGGTCAAACACCAAAAGGCAAAAACCCTCTACAGGGCATGGAACCGTACTGGAAGGATGGCTTAATGTACCCTGTAAAATTCATAGTACAGAGGACGCCACACCAACTCACAGCCTTAGAGCATGTTGGATACTCCGGCAGGTGGCCAAAATTGGCGAAAACCTCCTAATCCCGGAGGCCACAGAAAGCCACCCCAGAGACACCAATACGGTATTAACAGTCTTCGAGACCTTCGCATCAAATAACATGCGAAAACGGACACTCCGCAGCCTTGCCGAAGTCTACCAAGTAGCAACAATAAACCCATGGAGTGACACGGCCATTACCTTCAACGCCAGTGATGAACCTAAATTCCGAACAACCCGAGCACCAGCCGCATTGGTCCTGAGTCCAATAGTGGACGGCTTTCGTCTCACCAAGGTACTCATGGACGGCGGCAACGGATTGAACCTCATCTATGAGGAAACTCTCCAAAAAATGGATATAGACTGGAACCGCATCACGCGAAGCAGCACAACCTTTAGAGGAATAATCCCTAGTCGAGAAGCGCGCTGTACAGGAAAAATCACACTAGATGTGGTGTTCGGCACGCCGGACAATTACAGATCCGAAGAAGTCACGTTCCACGTGGCCCCGTTCAGCAGTGGTTATCACGCTTTGCTAGGGCGGGAAGCATTCACAATCTTCCAAGCAATACCCCATTACGGGTACATGAAGCTCAAGATGCCCGGGACTAACGGGATCATCACTCTTGCTAGTGATCCGGATGTAGCACTCCGCGCCGAAAACAAGACAGCCGCACTGGCCCTCGAGGCACTATCCTAAGCCCTAGCGGCCGAGGAACTGACTGCGCTGCGCTCTACTGTGAATAGGGACGACGTGGTACTCGACAAAAGATCCAAGTCCACCTCCTTTAAACCAGCGGACGAAATAGTCAAATTCCAAGTCCATCCAACGGACCCCAACAAAATACCTTCCATCAGGGCACAGTTAAACCCTGATGTCGACGCCGCATTGCGAGAGTTCCTATGGGAGAACTGGGACATTTTCGCCTGGCATCCTTCAGACATGCCAGGAATCCCACGCAGGCTGGCCGAGCACAGCTTAAATATCCAAACAGGATTCAAACCTGTCAAACAGGCTCTTCGGCGTTTTTCCGAACCTAAGAGACATGCTATGGGAGAGGAGCTAGCAAAGCTATTGGAGGCCGGATTCATCAGAGATATAAAACATCCGGACTGGCTAGCAAACCTAGTGATGGTACCAAAGAAGGACAAATCCTGGCGCCTGTGTGTCGATTTTAAAGACCTCAACAAGGCTTGCCCAAAGGATCCCTTCCCTCTCCCTCGCATCGATCAAATTATCAATGCCACCGCAGGACACGATTCGTTGTGTTTCCTCGACGCATATTCTGGCTACCATCAAATTAAGATGGCAGAATCAGACCAAGCCGCAACGGCATTTATCACACCATACGGGCCATTCTGCGTCAACAAGATGCCCTTCGGGCTCAAAAACGCCGGCGCAACATATCAGCGCATGATTCAGACATGTCTGGCAAGCCAGATCGGTAAAACAGTGGAGGCATACATAGATGATGTGGTCGTCAAAATAAGACATGTTAAATCTCTAGTAGACGACTTGAGGCTCACATTTGATAATCTCCGAACAAATGACATCAAGCTCAACCCGGAAAAATGCGTTTTCGGCGTCCCAGTCGGAAAGCTCTTGGGCTTCATTGTATCCAATAGAGGAATTGAAGCAAATCCAGCCAAGATCCGAGCTCTATCGCAATTGGATATCCCAAAGGACCTCAAACAAATACAAAAGTTAACCGGATGTGTGGCGGCTCTAAGCCGCTTTATCTCCCGCCTGGGAGAAAAGGCCCTTCCCCTTTACCGCCTCCTTCGGGGCACCGAACACTTCAAATGGACGAATGCAGCCATGGCCGGACTCGACGAAATAAAATCCATACTGGCAACAAATCCAGTCCTGGCCGCGCCAAACACCGGCGAACCAATGCTATTGTACATCGTAGCAACACATTAGGTTGTAAGCGCAGTGCTCGTCGTCGAACGAGAAGCGGACGGACACAAATTCCCCCTTCAAAGGCATGTCTATTATGTGTCCACTGTCCTCACTCCCTGCAAATCACGGTACCCGCATTATCAAAAGATTGCGTATGCGGTATTCATCGCAACCCGGAAGCTACGACACTACTTTCAAGAGTGTTCGATAACAGTAGCCTCGGAAGTACCACTTAACGACATTATCAACAACCATGACGCAACGGGCCGGGTTGCGAAATGGGCCATCGAGCTCCTCCCATTCGACATAACTTATAAGCCACGATGAGCCATCAAGTCACAAGTTTTGGCCGATTTCGTCGCAGAATGGACGGAGGCCGAACTCCCTAAAGAGTACGGCACATATTCAAATTGGATCATGCATTTCGACGGCTCCAAAATGTTGGCCGGACTGGGGGCTGGTGTCGTTCTGACGTCCCCCACAGGAGACACAGTTCAATACGTACTACAGATTCTGTACACGGACTCCAACAACACAGCCGAATATGAGGCCCTTCTACATGGTCTCCGGATGGCAGTATCCATGGGCATCCAATGCCTAGAGGTGCGCGGGGACTCGAACCTCGCAATATCCCAAATAAACAGAGACTTCGATGCCAAGGATCCGAAAATGGCAGCTTACCACAACACCGTCCTAAAAATGTCAGCTCGGTTCGAGGGGCTTGAATTTCACCATATAGCCCGGGAAAATAATCAGGCGGCAGATGTCCTGGCACGCATCGGCACAAAACGCGATGTAGTCCCCCCCCCCAACATCTTCTTGGAAAGGCTTTTTAAGCCATCTGTGGCATGGGAAGGGGAGCCGAACAATAACAGCCCGGACCCCACCGCACCACCCGACTCCGAGCATTCTGACACAATCGGTGGCTCTGCCATTGAAGTAACACCTTCAGCCCACGTAATAATGGTCGTCATTGCCCCATGGACGGAACCATTCCTCGCCTACCTTACTAGGCAGGTACTCCCCGAGGACCAGAATGAGGCACGCTGCATAGTGCGGCGATCCAAAGCCTACAGAGTCCATGAGGGGGAGCTTTATAAGAAAAGCACTACAGGAGTCCTTCAAAGGTGCATCTCCGAAGAGGAGGGGCGGAATCTCCTGGCTGAAATCCATGCCGGACTAGGCGGTCATCACGCTGCAGCCCGATCTCTGGCAAGCAAGGCCTTCTGTACAGGTTTTTATTGGCCGACGGCCCGGGCAGACGCTCAGGACTTAGTCCAGCAATGCACTGGTTGCCAGCTCTTTGCAAACCAAAGCCATATGCCACCCACCGCCCTCCAAACTATCCCCATCACTTGGCCCTTTGCGGTCTGGGGTCTTGATATGGTTGGACCCCTTAAAGGCGGAACCCACAAGCACAAATACCTACTCGTCATGGTGGATAAGTTCACCAAATGGATAGAAGCCAAGCCTGTTAAGACGGCTGAATCTGGGCCTGTGATAGACTTCATATCCGGGGTTGTACACTGTTACGACGTCCCCCACAGCATCATCACTGATAATGGCACGAACTTTACGGCCGACGAGGTAAAACTCTGGTGCAAAAACTTGGGCATCAAGCTCGATTACGCTTCTGTCTATCACCCACAGACTAACGGGCAGGTCGAACGTGCAAACGGTCTTATCATGAGCGGCATTAAACCCAGATTAGTACGATCCCTCAAGGAATCTAACACACACTGGGTAGAGGAGATCGACTCCGTACTCTGGGGGCTGCGGACCACACCGAATCGCACCACCAGATATACACCATTCTTCATGGTGTACGGCGCGGAGGCAGTTTTGCCTTGCGACATAATTCATGACTCACCTCGAGTGCGCATGTACGAAGAAAGAGAAGCCGAGCTCGATCGGCAGGACAGTTTGGACGCATTAGAGGAGGAGCCGTGGCAAAAGCCCGTTCCGCATTTTATCAACAGCAGGCTCGAAGATACCAAAGCAGAGAAATACGAGCAAAAAATTACAACGTTGGCGAATTAGTTCTACGCCTGCCGGAAAAGAAAAAGGACAAACTCAAGCCCAAGTGGGAAGGTCCCTTCATCATCGACCAAGTCCTGACTGGTGGTGCGTACCACCTGCGAAGTGCATCGGATAACCGACTCGAGCCGAACCCATGGAACGCAGCCCGCCTCCGAAGATTCTATGCCTAGCGCCGGATCCTGTGTTCGTCTCCTTACTCTGTCCATTTTTTATATATATACCTTCTGTCTTACATTTCTCTCCTTCTCTCTCTCTTTCCCTCTTATAGCCTTTAGAGGCTCACAAAGTGACGCGCTATCCGCGCTCAGCAAACCTGGGGGCTTCTTTCAACAGAAGCTTATTTCTATGGGCTTCACGCCCAACACATGTGTCAAACTTCCGTGTGTACCTTTTATTCACCACTATATGCATCGATATGACTTAAGTTTTGGCCAAGCTGGGTTGCCTGGCTCCTGTGCTTACCCCTACGTTCCCGATTGTTCGGCTAGGCGGTAAAGGGAGCACCTCTACGATTGTTACTGCCGGGTCAGCCGGACGTGTACCTCAGACTGGGTGAAGCCGAAAGCTAGCGTTCTTAAGGGAATATTCGGTCGGTGAACTAAAGACGATCTTTTTTATTTTTTCCACATGCCCCCAGATGTTTTTCCTGCGTTTCCCTTCGCAGCATGGACATGCACTTTAGGGCATGCCTCCCAGGGAAAGGAACCCCTAACGGAACTATTCTCCTTGGAAGATGTTTCTTACTAACCATGTAATATAACATAACTAGTCGGGCACTTGTCTGTTCATGCCATAATGACCCCTACGCCTGGTCTCCACACATTCCTCGGTTCCTATATAACCGCATGGGAATTCGGACACACTCCGGACCGTCAGGTCCCGAGGCTGAAGCGAAAAGGTCGGCCATGACAAATGATCTACAATCCGGCTAGAAGGCATTATAAATGTCAATTAAATTACATAGTCATTTTGACTGATTGTACTCCTCTTCAATACCATCTAACAGGCTGTCTAATTTACAGTCCTGCTGGGAATACTTTGCGGCCAACTCTACTTGGCCGTATACTAAGCTCACAGGGATCTCCTTCCCATCGGGCCCTACAGGACCAACCTCGGCCATATGGTTGGGGTCGGCCTGTGAATACCGCGTCTTCACCATGGCCCAGGCCTCCCTAGCGCCTTGACGGCAGGCTGATATCTTCCACAACTGGAAGCGCCGCCGTGCTCCCCTCAGCTTCTCCGCAAGCTCTCCAAGACCTTCGAGTGTGGAGACGGATGGCCACAGGACCTGGGCGACGCCTCGCATCGCCTGCCGAACTCGATCGAGCAATTGCAAGAGCTCGGGAAGAAGGTCACCCGTAGAACCGGGCATCTCCTCTGCAGGACGACCTGTTAACATACCTACAGATATTGCTCTGTTAATCAACGGCACCGCCGAACTTTCTTTTAAAAGGTTCATTCAAGCACTTACTAAATATGCCGCGCCGAAGCCGCTGATTCTCCTTCACGGAGTCTGACAGCTGGGCACGGACATCTTTTAGCTCGACGCCCAGCCGGGTGTTGGCATCTTGGAGAATGTTCTTCTCCCCCATCACCTTTAACAGCACCCTCTCACTAGCCCTTAGTTGGCGTTTGAGGTGTTGCCTTTCCGGATTCAATCCGGCTCCATCTGCAATTTTATTTGTCAGATTCACACAAAAGCCATGCTTCGCCACATACTTATCTTTCAAAATGTATATTACCAGAGGGGGTCTCCTTAGGCTCCCCTGCCGCGGCTAGTGCGGCCTCCAGTTGGGCTTTGCACTCTTCTAGCTCCTGGGTTAGTAGGGAATTCTTTTCTGTAAAAACCTGCATTTCAAATGATCCTTAAACCAGTTATTCTAACTGTTTTCAGTTTCGGGGGCTACTGCTACATATATATTTACCAAAATTTTCTTACCCATATGTCTTTTACATATTGCTCCGTGGCTCTGGCTAGACCATTTTGAGCGGCACGGAGGTGCACATCTCCCGAATTGAAGGCATCTAATGCCTCTTGGGAGAAGAAAGTGTCACGAAGAATTGTCCGGCGATGCCTGCGGTTCATGGCACTTTCCACCTCTGAGTTGGTGGCAGATAACCCGTCCGCATCCTCCGTCGGAGGAATGTCTGGCACACGCCTTGCATTCGCTTCCGCCCCCGGACTAGGCTTTGGAGCCTGGCTGGTGGAGGCGCGATTAGCAGCCTCTCCGAATATAGTCCGGCGAGGTCTCTTTGTCCTGAAAAGGGCACGAGTGTCAAATGTGCCTCGAAGGTATAACCACTGGGATAAAGGGGTGCGCCATACCTTCACGCTGATGCCTCGATCCGGACTGCACCTCTTTTCTGCCCATGGGGCCCTGCGGCCCCTGGTTGGTTTGTCGCCGCAGGTTCGGCCTTCTGGCTCAAAAACCTCCCCTACAAAGTTCGGTTGCAATCAGGAAATTAAACACGCGTGGACGGACCCCTGTCCGGGGTACAGGGACTTTGGTCTCAGGTACCTGGGGTGTTCGGATTAGCCCTGGGTAATCGGCCGTAATGGCCACCAAGGCGTCGTCCTTGCTCAATTGATGGAACACTCCATCAATTAGCTCCACAGATATGTCCGGATCCTCTTGAGAGGCCGGGTCGAGAGACCGTCCTGAGTCCTTGGGTTGTGGAGGCGGGCTGCTTATGTCCTTCACGGCCCGGCGCAGTTCCTGCGTTGAAGTCATCAGACTAAGTATTTAACAATGGGAACACTAAACGGATGAGCAAGTAAATGCGACCACTTACCTAGCTTGGGGGATTGTGCATAGAGAATCCACCCTGTGGGTTGACATGGAGAAATTCCTCCTCTTCTCCCTTGTACAAAGTGGACAAGATCTTTAATAGAGCGGCAACTGAATCTAGCCCTTTACGGCCGTAGCGGGTGGCGTCGTCCTCCCCGTTGAAATCCCAGATGGGGTGGCTTCTGTACTGAAGCGGCTGCACCCCCCGCATGATGCATTCGGCCATAACTCCAATCATGGTTAGTCCAGAATGGGCCAACAATCTTATTCGGCCCATGAGATAAACGATGTCCCTGTCACTTTCCCTTTGAGGGCTCCGTGGACGCCATCTTAGGCGCTTCTTTAAAGGAGCACTATCGAACTCTGGGAGGCCGATCCGGACAGGATCCGGCAGTGGGACATCTTCTATATAGAACCATTCTGAGGGCCAGTCTTCGGACGCCTTCTTTGGGGTTCTGGACAGATATCCGGTCCCGGCGATGCGCCATACTTTGGCTCTGCCCACTTGATACATTGTCCCTTTCTTGGAACGGGGCACGAGGCAAAATAGCTCCTTCCACAGTCCGAAATGAGCTTCAATACCCAAGAACAGCTCGCAGAGGGCTACAAAGCCCGCGATATGCAATACTGAGGCAGGCGTGAGATGATGTAGCTGGAGGCCGTAGAACTCCAGCAGCCCCCGGAGAAACGGGTGGATGGGAAATCTGAGCCCCCTTATTAAGTAAGGAACAAGGCACACCCGCTCTCCTTTGGATGGATTAGGGGCATTCTCTGCTTGCTCTCCGCCGCTGTAGACGGCAAGACCGGCTCGGAACGGGACCATATAGGCCGGGGGGAGAAATCCCTTGGTCTGAAGCGTCACTAGCTCACTATGCGGAGTAGGACATCTCTCCCAATATCCAGGCTTAGGGCTAGGAGGCCGAGAGGAGGAGTTGCGGCGGCTGGCCATGGTGGAATGGACCTTTGTCGGATGCGCTCTGATGAACACTCATGGAGGGGAGAAGGTGTGGATTGGATCTAAATCCTCGTCCCCTTAAAAAGGGCAACTCATTTACACGGCTAGGGGTGTGAACGTAAAAACACTCAGACTTTTCATATTCGTTTGACACTTGGAAAACGACCATTATTGGGCGTAGAAGCCAAGGAGCGCAACATCTACAAGAAACCGGACTTTATTCAAACAGGTACACGGAATTTGGAGGAGAACCCGCCTTGCAATGCCGAAGACAATCTGCGCGCCGGACTCATCGTCATTGAAGCCTGGTTCGGGGGCTACTGGGGGAGTCCTGGATTAGGGGGTGTTCGGATAGCCGAACTATACCTTCAGCCGGACTCCTGGACTATGAAGATACAAGATTGAAGACTCCGTCCCGCGTCCGGAGGGGACTTTCCTTGGCGTGGAAGGCAAGCTTGAAGATACAGATGTTCAGGTCTCCTACCATTGTAACCGACTTTATCTAACCCTAACCCTCTCCGGTGTCTATATAAACCGAAGGGTTTTAGTCCGTAGGACAACATACACATCAACAATCATACCATAGGCTAGCTTCTAGGGTTTAGCCTCTCCGATCTCGTGGTAGATCAACTCTTGTAATACCCATATCATCAATATTAATCAAGCAGGACGTAGGGTTTTACCTCCATCGAGAGGGCCCGAACCTGGGTAAAACTTCGTGTCCCCTGCCTCCTGTTACCATCCGGCCTGGACGCACAGTTCGGGACCCCCTACCCGAGATCCGCCGGTTTTGACACCGACAGTTGAACTTAAGCATAATGTACAAACCTCAAAACACAAGCACTTCTCCTTTGTTCTAGAACCTTCTGTCTCATAATTGATTATTTTTTAAATGAATTGCCATTATTATTTTTTACTTTATGATTTACAGTGCACAACCCCATGAATCTTAACATTTTTCTAAAACTAATTGATTTTGAATGAGATGAACTATAAGAACTAAACGAACATCTACATCATGCATATATGACTCAAAGCTTTACATGCTATAGTGTGTATTTGTTCATAATTTGGTTTTGAAATCTCATGCATTCAATACATGTGTACCTTACTAGTTTTGTGTAGAGTAGAAAATTTCACACGGCCCCGGGTATATCAAAATGCAGGGCCCATGCATCATTGCCTTTCGGTCGAACCTACGTCCACAATTTTTTGTATGTACTATATCTCCACTGGTCCCCGAACCCAAAATGCTGCATCGTTCCCATAAAACCAAGCGACCCACACATATTTAAGGCGTCGACTCGAACCCATTTACTACGACGTGGCCCCGCACGCCGTAGTACTCTTACAAACCCTACCGCCGCACTCATCATCGATTTTCTTCAAGAGGATGAGGGAGAGGCCGATTTGTAGTGGAGGTGCTTTAAAAAAAGGATCTGTAGTGGAGACCCCTACCCTAGGGTGCCCTAGGTAGCTGCCGCATGCATCATTGTTTTCTCTTTTCTTTATGCTCTTGCGCCCTAGAGTGAAATGATGGTTGCTTCATCCGTCCAGCTTAATGCGGGAAAGGTGGGGCTTTGTGATTTGACCCCTCATCGCTCATTTTCTACTACTGCGGCGCTACGACCGGGGTGCCTCCAATTCCAACCGCTGCTCCGAACTGTAATTTGGTGCATCACACATGGAACAAGACGGTGGATAAGCCACATGTCGGCCAAAGGGGTCCTGTTAAGTGTGTCGCCATTTCGTGTGCGGACTGACCCTGCTTGAGTTGCTACGCCAACACGACATGAGCAGCCTACCACTTGGTTATGCTCCTTGGTGAATCCCGACTATATTGATCTAAAAAGATACGTGCTAAACTACCCTCTCCGTCTTGGTTTTTTTATTTTTAGGCGTCTCGGTTTATAGGGCCTGCACGTAGTTCTAGGTCATCCATTTGACTAACTAAATATGAGTTACTATGTCACAAAAAATATATCATTGGATTCTTAAGAGGATGTAGTTGTATTTAAAAGTCGAGGGTGGGGCTTTTCCTGCGCGGTAGGCGGGGCAGTTCCGCCTAGTCAGTTCGACAGAGACGCGAGAAGACAAGGGAGTAGGCTGCTGCAAACGTAGGGCTGTGTGATTTGACAGCGAGTTACTGCTGGACAGGTGGGTCCCCATGATTTAACTTGCCATTATCATTTTAACTGCGGCGCTACGACCGGCGTGAGTCTCCCGATTCCTGACCACCTCCATTACGAAGAAAGAGAGAGAGAGGAGTAAAAAAATACACTTATAGCCAACCTTATAGCCAACCTTGTTGTAGTATGAGTGACTAAGTGATGACTATGTATGACATGCCAACATCAGATAGCCTAACACACCATGTTAAATCTCCAAGGGCGCGACCGCATGTGCGACGCGACGGTCGTGGTAGGCACGACCATGATACGGGTTGCTGGCAGCCCTTGGATCTGAGATCAAACGATCACATGCTAAGTTGCTGAAAATTTGCAGAATAACCCTCCAGGATAGGATATTCACCCATAGGTCTAGAATCACGCCATGCAATCGTTCGATCTCAGATCCAAGGGCTCTCGGAAGCCCGTACAATGGGAGAATGGGAAGCCACTACCCTGCCATTCGCACGCTGGCAGTTCTCTCCTACTCGTCCCCGCATGTCCTTTAATACTATGACGGTTCGCTCCTAGTTGTCCCATCCATTCACATTACGACAGTTCCACTAATCCTAACCCTCCTCCCAAATCCATGGCGTCCCAAATCTCCACATCGGCGGTGAGTACAAGGTTAGAACCATCACCGACGATGAGTTCGACGTCATCTACGCCCGTTCTTCCGCGACGGTGAAAGGATGCCTTTCTCGCTTCAGACGCATGTTCGAAAACTCAGATGATGAGTGGGTCGCTGGGCTATATGTTGAGTACACCACAGTCCTAGGACCAGAGAAAGATCTAAAGGATGAAGAGAGGAAGAAGCCCGCCGTGATCCAGGTTTGCGTACATAACATTTTCTTGGTCTACCACATATGCCATGCCGACGTTGAGTGCCAGGATTATAAGAACTTCCTCAAGGACAAAATAGTGAAATTCGTTACTGTAGACTTTAAGAACGACAGGGATGTCCTACGTCGGATAGGTGTCGTTGTAGGCAACCCCTTAGACCTCCAGAAGAATCGGCTGGTGTCCTCTCGTCAGCCTTCAATGCTGACCCTGGCAGGAGCCATGGTTCATCCTTCGTACGGTAAACTGGAGAAACCTCCATACACGTTTCATCGTCATGCATGGAAGCGGAATGTACTAGATATAGACCACATCCACTACGCTGCAATGGATGGCTACCTTTGCGTCAATATCTACAAGGGTTGGATGAAGAGCAACAGCCAAGTGTGCGGTTCAAGCAAAGAAGTATCGGCCAAGAGGGAGAGGGACAAGGACGAAGTCGAGGACATGGACGAGGACTCCGAGTAAGGTGGCAGTGTCGTTGCTCATGGTGGTTCTAAACTTCTAATGCAGTGTCTACCGGATTAGTTGCATAGTTTAATTTTAGGTGTGCTTAGTTTAATTTGAGGGGTGTGTTGTGCTAAGCCCCCAGCAGAACTATGTTATGTTTCTTCTCGTTACTTTAACTCTTTAGTATGTACATACTACTAGTATTTCTTTAATAGAATTTAGCACCCCAATTAAGCACGTACTAGCCTTTTTAATAGTACTATATGCATAATTTGGTGACGAGCGCTCTCTATATGTACCACCTTTTTTTTAATTTCAATTTTTGCTCCATGGCGCAATCCATCGATAGTACTACTGTACAAAAGTATACATTTTTTAAAAGGCTAGAGTACTGTTCATCACATATATAGCCAGTTAAATTCTCAACCTAGAACGACGTGCATGCCATGTAGTAAACCGATACAGAGGAAGTATAGTAAAAATGAGGTGATTTTACCGAGCGATCGACGGGGGAGCATGGTCTGTCATGCGGTCCCACATGTCATGATGTACCAAGGCGATGCGTGTGTCCCTCTTGAGGCAGAAGTAATACTACGTGGTTTGAGATGATGGCGAACCGAAGTGTGAAATAATGGTTGCTTCGTCCGTCTGGGAAGGTGCGGCATTGTGATTTGACGTCTCATTGCTCATTACTACTACTGGGCCGGTACGAGCGGGGTGCGTCCCCCTGATGTTCTGCACTGTTATTTGGTGCTTGACACGTCGAATCGATTGCTATATGTCCCACATGTCGGCGACAGGAAGTACAAAATTCATGAAAGGGAGCATCGACGGAGGAGTATACTACAGAATTCATGAAAGGAAGCGACTTAGTTTTGGAAAAATCTGTTTTTATGGAGTACGTACCCACTAGGGTTTATAGGGCTCATTTAAAAAACATTCATTTTTCCGTTTGATAAGTCTCAATTCTACTATACTAGTAGTAGTACCATTACATGTTGGATTTTGAGGTGCGTTAGATCACCCGACGCAAGCAGTGTCAAGAGGAAACTAACCAATGCATGTACAAGTTCATGGAAATTTAGTGGTCATTCATGCCTTCGTTCTAATTAATGCCTCGGTAAACATAACTTCTTGAGAAAAACGAGAGTACTAATTACTTGTGCAAACTACGAAATTAATTCGACCACTCACCGTCTACCTTGGTTGGAGAGATTTTGAAATTGAGCCATAAACTGGAAAGGAAGGTGTCGGTGTCAAAACCGGCGGATCTCGGGTAGGGGGTCCCGAACTGTGCATCTAAGGCGGATGGTAACAGGAGGCAGGGGACACGATGTTTTACCCAGGTTCGGGCCCTCTTGATGGAGGTAAAACCCTACGCCCTGCTTGATTTATTGTTGATTATATGGGTATTACAAGAGTTGATCTACCACGAGATCGAAGAGGCTAAACCCTAGAAGCTAGCCTATGGTATGATTGTATGTATATGATCTATCGACTAGCCTGGCCTCGGTTTATATAATGCACCAGAGGCCTAGGATAACAAGAGTCCTAGCCGAATACGCCAGTGGGGAGGAGTCCTTGTGTTGATCGCCAAGTCTTGTGGAATCTTCCTTGTATGCGGCAGCTGTCCGAACTGGCCCATGAGTATACGGCCATGGGGGTCCTCGGCCCAATCTAACAGATTGGGAGATGACGTGGTGAGTACCCCATAGTCCAGGACACCGTCAGTAGCCCCCCTGAACCGGTCTTCAAGTTAGGGATGCTCCTCGATTCTTCCGAACCGTTCTTCATCTTCGGTTGTTGGTCTTGAAAACTGGTTCAACAAATCTTCTCATCTTCGATCTTGAGGATCGCCGAAATGCATTCCACGAGTTTACACGTCGGGTATCCGAGGAGCCCCTTTAAGTTTCCGGCCTTTATCAATGCCTTGTTATTTTTATGCCACACCTCGGGTTTGAAGTTGTTCCCGGGAGGCAGTGTCCTCTTGCGTCCGAGTTCTAACGCCGGACTGCATTCGAGGTATTTTTTGCAGCCGAGCACCAATGCCGGACTACTTCCGAGCTCTAACACCGGAATGTATCTGAGCTCCAACGCCGGACTATATCCGAGGTGTCATATCACCTTGGTTCAAAAAATTTAAAGGAGTTTAGCCGAGCTTAATGCCAGAAATGCCCTCTATGGAGCTAGCCGCTAGCGCCCGAGCTTTATGCCGGACTGCTTCCAAGGTGGTGCACCACCCCGACCGTGGGCTGATTTATTGTGAATATTTTTAACTGGTGCAGTTTATTCTCTGCCGAGATATATAGCCAGTAGCCCTCAAGGTGTGTATCGGTCTAAAACCCGAGATGCACCTGAAGGATGACGTAAGACCGCTGATCCCAGTAGCCGCTGACACTCAGGTTGATTTGCAAAATCGGCTTGAGGATCAAGTCCTAGCTCGGCAGAATACTTCGGAACACAAAAAGCGGCGTGCTTAGTCCTTGAGACTCAGGTTGGATGCGGCCGACCAACCTGAGGATCAAAATCTCCTCGGCAACTGTATTGCACTTAAAATTTTCTGCATTGAATAGGCAATGCAGTAGCCCCCGAGACACTGGTCGGGCGGCAACACCAGATCAGGGGATCGATGTGCCCCTTTAATGTTTTTAAATAATAAGCCTGAAGCCCAGTAGCCCCCGAGCCTTAATGCGGGCACGGGTGGCCGAATTAAGGATCAATATCCATAGTAAAATCACAAATTATGTGTAATGACTCTATGTATCCAAGTACTTTACGTCATTAATGCTCGGATCCGCATTGTACAAAACTTTGTTGACCGACCATCGGCTTCCACCTCCTCGGCCAGTAGCCGAGGAGTGTTTGTCCTACTTTATAAAGCCTTTATGAGGGCAAAGATTTACGACAAACAAGGCAATCTGGCCATACGGTTTTATAAACAAAGGTACACAGAGATATATGTTATATTACTGTTTAACATAAGAAATGTCTTCCAAAGAAAATAGTCCCGCTATCGGTTCCTTTCTTTGGGTTGTCATGCTAAGCATGATCATGAAACCTCAACTCTAATGTAAGAGCAAAATATCAAGGATTTAGTTTGGGAGGCCAGTTAATAGCCCCCGGTAGTGTTCGGCGACAGTCGAGGTCAAGCCGTAAACACTTCGGCCATTGTTATGAGTGGCCCATCATTTAACACAGTCATCGGATCGATGACTAGTTTATGCTTATTGTGACAGTCGGTTTTTGGCTTTCTCCACTGAGGTGCTTAACCGTGTGAGCTGGAAGCACAATCGCAGTGGTTCTCCCTTTGCACGCCTAGTCGAACAAAGCGGAACGTAGGAAGCAAGTGCAGGAGCTGGGCAACCCAACTATTGAGCGAGGACACAATTCGAAACCGATGCATATATAGCAATACCCGAGAATATTTTTGCCGAATCTATAAAGGTGTTCGGCATTGCACTCCGAGACTTGTGCTGAAAACACACAAATAGTTTTAAAGTGCCATAAGCTTGGAAAACCAAAAAACGTCAGTAAAAACTTGACGTCCGAACAAGATCAAGTGTTCGGTGCCAATCCGAAAATTGGTCTTAGAAAAGAAAAGTGCTTCTGTCGTGTTTTAACATTACACATCCGATCTCAAGACTTCTAGCGGGTCAGCCTACGGCTGCAGCCTCCTATCCTGAAGGCGGAGTGCTTCTCGTTAGACCAGTTTAGCGAACTAAACTCGAGCGGTCACTAGAGAGAAAATGGGTTATCTGGCTATTGACCACACACTCACATCGAAAAAGGAGCGATAGAAAAAGACTTTGCAACGACCAAGAAGAAAACACATTTACTATAAAATAGCTCATATAAATTTTAAGAGCCCCCAAGTGACTTGGGTAAAAGATTTTATGTATAATGATTGTATGTACCGAAGTACTTATATCATATCTTTGTTCAACCAAACTTTAAACGCGTCTTAACCGACCGTCGGCTTCTCCCTCTTCGGTCAAGGACCGAAAAGTGTTATGTACTCCACCTGTCGAGAATATCAACAGTGTTTCCGATAACCAGGCAACCGGGCCATAAGGCTGTAACAGACAAAGCGCGCTCAGGGAACTTATGCTATATTACAGACGAAGTGTAAGAAGCATCTTCGAAGAAAATAGTACCCCCACCGATACCTTTCTTCGGTGCTCATTATTACTATGAGACTTGTGCAATAGATTTTTTGTACTCATGAGTTCCGTTGTGTGCCGACCATGATTGAAAACAATAAGAGCGCTAGCTTTCGGCTTCACCCAGTCTGAGGTCTGAGCTCGTAGGACCCGGTCGTGACAATCGCAGAGGTGCTCCCTTTACTCCCTAGCCGAATAATCGGGAACGTAGGGGTAAGCACAGGAGCCAGGAAACCCAGCTTGCAAATCGCTTAAGTCAATATGGTGCATATTGTGGCGTAATACACGAACAAGCAACGAAGCCGTACAAGTATAATCATATGCAAGAGGAAAAGCTTCATAAAGGAAGCCCCCAAATAAACGGGGTATTTGAATATGTGTGTCACAAACAAAGTTTGGACAAAAAAATTTACAAGAAATTTTTTTCCAAAAAAGTATAATGCTTGGTCGAACCGAACACAAGTTAAAAATTAAAGCTCTAAGCATGAAAGTGACTTAGGTGGTTAATGTGTTCGGTATTGATGACGCGGTCCGAGCTTGATGCGGGGCAAGGTTCCATCCCCCAAGCTGGTCCCGAGGTGGCGGAGCGGAGAGCTCGACATGCTGAAGTGGTGACATAGCACGGTCAATGCAGACCGGCAGAGTGACGCCGAAGTCCCCGGATCATTTTCCTGTGCACAAAAAATAGTGCAAACCGGAGATAATAGTAATAATGATAATTAAAAAAATCGTTGCATAATAAATAATTTATGCAAAGTGAGTAATAAAAGAAATATGGCCTGGCGCCGAAGTCAATGTCGATGCAGGGTGTCGGCGTGATGCGGTAAAGGCGTGGCAAAGCCTGAATTCGTGGGTCGGTCCAAGCTCCGGATGCGGCGTTCGTCGGACTATCTACGGAAACTGACCGAACCACCATGCGACTGTCGTTAATGCGGCCACCATTTGATAGACCTATGTACATATGATGGACAAACCAGAGTAATAGTTCCTTGGGAAAAATGAACCCAAACAAGCAAAAAATACTGGGATTAATAGCACCTGGTTTATTTGTTGTAGCAATCCGAAGGAAGGTGATTCCCAAAATTGGGACTCGCTCCGCACACCCATTGCCTGATGGGCGATAAAACGACGGCATGACAATGCTGGCAAAGGTTGGCTCACCGAGGCAAAGCCCTCGGCCCAGCTAACGTGACAGAGCTGGTCGGCTAGTGACGCCGAAGTGTCTGGAGTAGGTTGATGAAGAGATGACGAAGCCCCCGGTCCAGCCGAGATGTCGAAGCCTCGATGTTAGCCGATGAGTTGAAGTAGGTCGGCGTGATGGAAACCAGCTTGAAGAAGCAATGGTGCGGCCATGTCGATGCAGGTCGTGACGTGGTTGATGCCGGCTTGATGAAGCGACCATGCGGCGATGCCGGTATGCCCGCTCCGTGTAATCCGTGGGGCGGCGATGTTGGTGATGATTTATCCTTCGCGATGCCCGACTCTTGTTCGGCTTGCTGAGATGATGATCCTAAGAAGTTGAGCTCGGCTCAACAAAGTGACGACGTGTCTAGCGCAGGTCGGTAGCCGTGGAGTAATATTGCCGGACTGGTTTGACACCAGCATGATGTTGAATATCATGTTCAAAAGATCTTAAAGTTAGTGGGATGTGTTCAGGAACAAAACACAATACCGCATACAAAACTTCCTTCAAAAGGGATGTCCGAAATTCCGTTCATAAAAAAGACGAACTCGGATCGGATTCATTTTCGTGCAGAAAACAGATCCGAAAAGTGATGCACTAATCAGAAGGTTCCCGAAGTTTGGACGGTCGGATCGAGCTGAAATTTTGAGAGGTGGTACATATAGGAATTCCGCATCCGATCAACGTTGGATCTTCCAAAGGACGTCCGAGCTAGAAGCTGGACACCACGCCCTAAACTCATCCAGATTCCCGTCCTGATTTGATAGGGCTCCGGTATATCGTGAATTGCCAGAGATTCCTCCATCGAAACTCGACGAAATTTTCCAGGGTTGTTGTACACTCAATTCCATGCAATTCCACCAAAGCAATCGTCAAAGCGATACTCGAGGAGGTGGTGGCGGTAGATACGAGTTCACTGTCCAGAAAAACAGCACGGTCGCTTGAGGGCAATGTTGACGTTGAGCCCCCGAGCTCCATGGATGATTCCTCTGTGATATTGATAGAGATCGGAGTTGATGTTTGATGAAGGCCCTCGTCCGAACATGGTGATCCGAACACGGAGCACAGTTCTTGGTTGAACCAAGGTGACCAGTCGAGCTGGTGACGAAGATGCCAAAGTCGCGGTTGATCTGCAGGTGAGCCATCGACCCTTTTGTCGATCACACAGCGGAACTCTCAATGAAAGCACCAATGTCGGTGTCCAAACCGGCGGATCTCGGGTAGGGGGTCCCGAACTGTGCGTCCAAGGCGGATGGTAACAGGAGGCAGGGGACACGATGTTTTACCCAGGTTCGGGCCCTCTTGACGGAGGTAAAACCCTACGTCCTGCTTAATTTATTCTTGATTATATGGGTATTACAAGAGTTGATCTACCACGAGATCGGAGAGGCTAAACCCTAGAAGCTAGCCTATGATATGATTGTATGTATATGATCTATCGACTAGCCTGGCCTCGGTTTATATAATGCACCAGAGGCCTAGGATAACAAGAGTCCTAGCCGAATACGCCGGTGGGGAGGAGTCCTTGTCTTGATCGCCAAGTCTTGTGAAATCTTCCTTGTATGCGGCAGCTGTACGAACTGGCCCATGAGTATATGGCCATGGGGGTCCTCAGCCCAATCTAACAGATTGGGAGATGACGTGGTGAGTACCCCATAGTCCAGGACACCGTCAGAGGGAGTAGTAACTTTTGTCTCGATTACTATTTGTGGCCATGTATAGATGCAATATGTATTTTTTTATAGTGGCCTTGTATAAGTAAATGGAGGGAGTACTAACCAAAGTACGTAGTAGGGACGAGGAGTAAACGGAGGGAGTAGTAAAATTTTCTCCTTGTGTTGCGAGCCACCGCGCGCGTGGGCGAGGGAGCGGGCGTAAAGGCGTACAGTACTACTACTACTACTACTACTACTACTACTACTACTACTACTACTACTACTACTACTACTACTACTACTACTACTACTACTACTACTACTACTACTACTACTACTACTCGTAAGCAAGCTTCACCTCATCCTGCGAGCCACCGCACCCGTGGGCGGGGGAGACGGCGTACTAAGCAAGCTTCTCCTTGTTCTGCGAGTTGACAGGACACATCAAAAGTACTCCAATGTATAGAGCCTTGCCTCTAAGGTAGGCCCCACATGGTTTGCCTTTTTTTTAATTTAACATAATGCGTCAAGTCGCAATTTGTTTGTTCACCCGTGGTAGACGATCCTCCCTCCACCAAGTGGACAACCAGTACACGTGCCAAATTACCATGTGGGCTGCCTTTTTCTACAGAAATGAGCTTCACCGTGTACCCGCGCGGGTGTGGTTGGGAAAGAGACGGGAGTACGTGCGTCGTGCATGCACCTCTTCTCTTCGTGCACGTCCCCCACCTACGTGGGTGTGTGTGAGAGAGATACAAAACTAGACATAATGCGCCGTCCATCCCCATGCCTCCGCCCAGTCCGACCACCAGTCACCACCATGCCCCACTCCTCCTCACCTTATCTCTCATCTTTCTCCCTCCATTTTTGTATACAAGGGGACACTATCAAAATTACAATTTGCAGATATACAAGGCCAGTAACACTAATCGATGCAATATTATTGGTGTTTGCCTCCTGGTACTAGCAAAGGAGGACATTAATTATCCCTTGCATGCATGCGGGAGTTTGTAAAAAAATGCATCTTGATGTTCCGTGCAATGCACGGGCATCTTGCTAGTCCATGAAAACAACACATGGCAAAATTCCACGGCGAACGAGGGATTTGAATCTGTTGGGAGGGGCTGTTTGGATCTTGCCCGGGGTAGCCAATATATTGGCGACCCTTTTGTCCACCGGTGCCTTTGCCACCGATGAACGAGGAATGGCTCGGGTGCTCATACTGTCATGCATCCTCCAGCGCGCACGTTGGGGACGAGCTCGCACGAGCTGTGTTTTTTTGTCCCACAACGCCGCCTGAGCCGCCAGCAGACCGACCGGCGACCCGCAAATTACGCCATCCAACCGTAGCCGCACACATTATGACAGCAACTCAACCAACCGAACGAAATTCACGCAAACATGTAGACAAACTGATATTTCATATAAACAACGATGGAAATCATATAAAATACCGGATATTCATACAAACATGAAGGATTTCATTACATTCAAATGAACTACGCGGTGCTAGTTCTGGACAGCACAGGTATATAATACCTGGCCTAAATGGTCGCCGCCGATCGATTTGTGTTCATCATGTCCGTTAGCACGATCACCGGACTGCCGGGAGCCCCGGAGGTATATGCTTCAGCGCAAAGGACGGCTCGCTTCCCCACTGCCCAACTGATATCATTGGCTGATGCCAAAGATGATGGTGGCCGGCACCAGTTCGAGTTCATCACCGGCCACTACTTCGCCATGGCCAGCACCGGCTCGAGTTCATCCTAACATTCCCCTCTTCCGTGGAGTCCATGCGGGGTCGACGAAAGTCCTCACAACAAAAGGATCCGGCAAGACACCTGCTGTGTATGCCGGCGTCGCCTCCGCGGTGGCCTTCATGGGACCCAAGCGGCAGCGGCCTCCCGTGTTCTACTTCTCCTCAATGATGGCGGTGGACGCGGAGGCGCTGGCCACCGACTTGTCGCTCTCCGCGCACCCGGCTTCTGTCGTTGCTTGCATGCGCGGCCGCCGGCATGGGAGTCTCGGCCACATAAACGGGAGACGCGGTACGAGGCGGCGGCACGGACGGCAGCAACGACGCCTGTGCGCCACTCCTCGTCAAGCTGGCCTGGAGCGGCGAGTTGCTGAACCGCGCGCCGGCTTGGGGCGGCAACTGGCTTCGTTGGGCGAGGGGAGGTAGGTGGATCAGCGAGCTGCATAGCTCGTATCCGGCCGGCTACCCAGCCGGCTTGGATGCGGAATAACTATTCTTCGTAAGCCATTGTAAGAGTGGACAAAATGGTGGAGGAGATAGGGGAGTGGCGGAGGTGTGCGATTCTTGGCCGGCGTTTAGCCTCGTTTAAATAGGAGATTAAATAGACGGCGGACGGGAGGAGCTCGGCCGACGTTGCGTTTTACGCCAGCCCGGTCATGAACGGACGTGTGTCTAGAGTGGGTTTCTCGGCTTCCACACGGGCGGGTTTCATGGAGGCGTTTGAATGCGGCATGGAGGCGTGTTCAGCCAGGCGTGCCACGAGTGGCGTCCTCAACTCTGACCTAGGACACCGCGTCGTTCTTCCACTGACGTGTGGGCTCTTTGGGTGCATGGCCTGCATGTCAGTGACCCGACGCAGATAGCGCACAACAGAGGAACCTTTGGTGGGCCAGGGCGGTCAGAAGCGGGCATTTCATAAACCGATGATTGTTCATTGAGTGTGACGTCATCTTTTTCATGTAGATAAGCCTACTATGTTAATAGCTAGTTCGATACGTTGTGATTCATAAAGACCGCTGCAAACATCAATGTTCTGCTTATCACAGATAAGATTGATTAATACCCGTAACAATCCATGTCCTCAACAAAGGGTGCATGCACGTATAGGTTGAGCGTGTGTCTTGCGTCGTGTGCTGTGTGCATGCAGGCGTGCGAGTGTTGCGTGCGTGCAAGGGTACGTTTCAGTGTTGCATGCACGGGTGCGTACGTGCGTGTGTTCATGAGTGCATGTGTACGTGTCAGTGTTGCACGCCAGCATGCGTGCATGTGTACGTGTCAGTGTTGCATGCATACATGCATGCGTGTCTTGCGTGCGTGCATGTGTACGTGCGGGGTGAGGCTACACGTCAGTCGACTGGCTTTTTCATCTCTGGTCATTAGATTTTCCAGCCGTTGGATACGAAATCAAGGGCCTCCAGTTTATCATCAAACTCTACCCCCCCTGAGCAGCCAGCCACCACCGGCCGAACCGCCAGCCCCCGCTGCCCGCGGCCGGCCCGCCCTCCCCGAAACCACTCCCCACCATTGGTCCACCGCTG
>NC_041380.1:367566551-367570324 GCF_002162155.2 Triticum dicoccoides | reverse complement strand
AGCTTTTTCTCCGAGGATCCCCACCCTACCGCCCAATGAACGCCCCCAACCGCCGGTGACTGCCAACCAGAGGTCTCACGACTTCGAATACCCACCGACCACTAATTTATTACCATTTCTGTCCTTCATATACGTGCTGACGGGTGGGCCCTATGATAATGTGCGCTGCTGAATGTGGACCGTTTGACTGGTCAATTGATCGTGTTATCAACAAATTACGGAGCTGTATGGTGAGCCAGTGACCGTATGATCACCCTAAAATGTACTCCTATTTTATTAACACAGTACAGACTCAAACTACCATTTATTTCTTTCATATACGGGCTGACAGGTGGGCCCCACGGTTACGCGCCCTGATGGTGCAACACTAGTTGCGCCGCGTGGAACGTTTGACTGGTCAATTGATTGTGTCATCAACAAAATACGGAGTTGTACGGGTGAGCCACTGACCGTATAATCATGATATGTATTTGTTTAACACGGTACAGACGCAAGGGCTCATATATACACACAAGCACTCACCGCTATAAGCGCACACACGCGAACCCTACCCCTATGAGCACCTTCGAGAGAGTGGGCCAGCATATATGATCTTGAGATTTTACGAAGTCACCATAGGTGCCTCGTAGTTGAGTGGAACGTCTCCTCCCACTGAACGTACATCACCGGAAAATACTGAAATTAACACAAGATAAATGCGAGCACCAGGACTTTAACCTTGGTGGGCTCGAGAAACCACTGTCCTCTAACCATCCAACCACATGTTGGTTAGCATGACAAAATGTATGTGGTGACCGTGATGAGCTTATTCTGAAGTCCAATGACCATATCATGCTTTCGCTTCAAATACAATGACCGTAAGTGTCGTCAACAAAATACGGAGCACGCATCAAATGCAAAGTCCGTCAGTGTCATCAACAAATATGGAGACATATTGTGAGCTAGATATCATTGTACTATTGTATATGCTTATTTTCTTAGTGGCCGATTGCGTGTGTGGTGTGGTGGGCACATCATTTCTAGTTGTGGTGGGTCAACTTGAAGACTCATGGGTCGGTTCCATCCTGTGCCACATATAGGTTGGACACCGAGATGTGTTATACGAAGACCTATGTGGAGGACTCGGAGTACAACACGAAGCTACCAGAGTCGCGGAGGACTCTATCCCCACTGGTGATAAGCCGACTATATATGATTTGTAACCCTAGGCCCTTAGTATGTTATACAAGCTTGGGGGCTAGTTCGTCGATAGTATACACACATGCACAATGCCTGGTATTCACGTGTACTTTGTACACACCCCTATCACTAATATACAGTACCAGGAGTAGGCTCTTTCTTCAAGTGCAAGGGTCCGATTCAAACTAGGGTAAAACTTTGCCTCGTATTACCATCCAGCCTAACAGCCAGGGATATCGTACCGAATGATATGATGAAATCATATCTGCCAACTACTAAGAGAGAGGTGTGTCGGGGGGCAATGTGTGTGAGAGAGGCCTAAAGATAATGTGCATGCGGGAGACACGTAGGCACATATATGTGCGTATAGAGGGCTAGTAGAGACCGTGCATGTGTATATATGCATGTGAGAGAAATAGTGTTTTCCAACTAAGATTAGTGAAAAGAGTGGTACATAGTAGTGAGAAAGAGAGAGAGAGAAACAGAGAGAGCATGTGCGTGAGACACCCCGACACCCTGAGAGAGATTGTGAGCATGTGTGAAAGAGAAATGCCGATGCATATAAAGTGTGTGTACTTATGCATTAGATAGAGAGATATATAACGCGTTTGTGAGAACGGGGCGAGGCATAGTGCATCTACGTGTAAAAGGCGGTTCTACGCATTAAATTGAAATATAAATGGCACTATTATTTTTGGATGAGATCATGAATTTTGCAAATTGCGTATGGACGAAAATCGGTCTATCAGACACCCATACTCTATTGAATTCTAGCATGTGCATGTGTTTATTTCATATTATCGATCCATAGAGTGAGAGCAGTTTGAAATACAAGCAATGGATGCTTTTGCAATTCATATTTAAACATTAATTAGTGCACTCCATGTTGTTAGTGTGAAGCACTTTATACATTTGTCACTTGCATGGATACATTCCAAATTGCTAGCTATGAAATAGAATACATGTCGAATTCAACATAAATGGGGCTTCGAAGATTCGAATTCATAGAAAGTGCATTCATCTATTTGAACCCGAGAATGGCATTTGTAAATCAGATGTAAAAGGGGCATCAATCTTTGTTGTGAGTTTGAACATGTTATATATATTCATACGCATACCTAACTTTTTTTTGCAACCAAGGAGATTATATCTAGAACCATGCATGAACTGAGGTAAGTTGCATATTTTTTTAATATATACTCGTGTACAATGTATATTCAAACGTACCCCCTCCATTCTAAAATAATCGTGGCTTTAGGATTTTCAAGAGTAAAGATTTGTGAAGTTTGACAAATCCTGAAAGTTCAATTCAAGAGAACCAAAAATGTTAATGCTTCTTCTCCCAAATATTGAACGAAGCGCCAAATAGGCCTCTGGTCACCCGAAACCTCGCAAGACTAATTTTTTGGTGGTAGGAAATTACTGTCCTGACTCTGGCCCATGTAGCCTATCGGCCCGATGTCCAAGGGTCTAAACTGGGGTAGGTTTGTAACTTCACCAAGACGCCAGTCTCAACCGCCTCCGAGAAGCATTCATACGCCATGGGCGCCTACCCATGCGCTCGGCCGAAATCTATCCCGCCCACATTTGGGACACCTGACATGACTGTCCTACCCCCAACCCGCAATATGTCCGAAATTTTAGATGGGGGCAAAGTTTGTAACTTCCCCCAAATTTCAAACAAGCGCATCTCAAACCGAAACATTGTTCCCCCTTAGTTCCCCACCTCCCTCCGTTTCCCCATTCATACTCCATGGGTGCGAAAACGCCCTCTCCACCAGCCGCGAAACCCCAGCCTCCTCCGTCCTCCACCCCATAGCGGCCAATCCACCGCCGCCCTCCTCCATCACGCCGGAGCTGGTACCCCGACGTCGTCACCCAATGCAACCGCAACCGCAACGCCCTCAAGGACTTAGCATCTGAAGTTGAGGCAGAGTTGCCTCCATGACCCCGACGCCAACGTGCGCTGTACCAGAACCACTCCGACCACGCCGTCCTGCGCCTCACTGCTGTGGCTCCACTGTCGCAACCGTCCACCTCACCGGAGCTGTTCCCGCTACGCCGTTGTTCGCCGCCTCGGATCTGCTTCCCCACCGCCGATAGATGGCCACCGCACCACACTCAACAACTTGGCCATGGGTTCGTCCAAGGCTGCACCGTCCTCCACAACTTCTGGTTTCCGGCGAACAACAAGAAGATCGTTGGAAAAATAGAAGGAGGACACAGCACTGCCAGCAGAAAGAGGTACTCCTCTTCCCTTATTCGTGCAAATCTTACATCTCCGCTCACATCGTATTCATCCCACGAAAGAAACTAGTTGAGCGCTTTTTACTGCATCTTCTTCGTGATACTAAATGCACAAGGTTTCGTCCCTATTACTATTTCACCTTTGCTAGAGGTCAGTAGCCCGCCTGGATTTCAATTCAGGGTCACTCGAACCGCAATTAAAAGAAGCAACACCCGCTTAGGCGCGCGGAGCACCTAGTCCGCATGTTCCCCGGGGAAGCGGCGCATCGGTGTCTATCATAGGGGTGTGGGGCGCAGGAGCTGCTTGCGCTCGATCTGGAGGTCGGTGGGGCTTGAATGGATGGCCG
>NC_041380.1:367490904-367566361 GCF_002162155.2 Triticum dicoccoides | reverse complement strand
GGTGCGGTGAGGTCGAGGGGAGGACGCAGGCAAGGGAGGAATACTGGGCCGGTGGTCGCTGGCGTTTCGAGGAAGATCGTCAACACTGACTTGCTGGAGTTAGATGAAGGCGATCTGCCCGTTCTTTGTACATCGAACGGTGCAGAAAAAATGGACTGACCTATTTGCTTTCAGTCAACTGTTATTTTCATAAAATCCTGTAGTAATTTAGTGTGCCATGCATGTTGTAGAGCTATCATATGTCTCCCGTCATTTATTTCTCACCGACCTACTATCTGCTACCTTTACACTGTACTAATTGTGCACACACTTCACCCATACTCACACTATTGTTTTTTTATGCATGGGTATTTCAGGCTCTGACGCAGTGTTGATGAATGCAGAAAAGAAAAGACAGAAGTCACCCCAGTGTAATTCGAAGATAAGCACTAAGCATTTCAGCGCTCTAATGGGTGCAGTGTCAGCAGTTGGAGACAGTAAACGTAGCTCTGCAGTTGATGATCTCAATGGCCACACACAACCATCCCAGGTGCTTGCTTTAACTTCGCGCTATCAAATGTGGTTGCATGTTCCATATGGTGTCTAGCTTGTATTGCTTCCAATTTGGTTAAATTGCATCTGCTTACTTTTCACATTATACCTTTGATAATGACATGCCTTCCTATTTTTGATACATACTACATATGTCTATTAACCATGTTCGTACATCAAACTAATGCTCTTTTGTATCCCTCGTCAATCACTTATGATGAGACAGTCACCCGAGTGGGTTACTGTGAGACTCCCTACTCATTTAAAGAGTGCAGTGTCATCCTCCCCACATGATTCTCAAGAAACAACAAGGCTAAATGAAGATAGTCAACGTACCTCTCTAGTTGATCACGCAATTCCCCTACACCACCATCACATGTGCTTGCTCTTACTTGGCAGTGTGATATGTGGTTGCATGTTGCATATGGTGTCTACCTTGTAATGCTTCTAATTAGGATAAATTGCATCTGCTTAGTTAACACATTATACCTGTGAATATGACATGCCTTCCTATTTTTGGTACATACTACATCTTTATATTAACCATGTTCTTACATCAAACTACTTTTCTTGTGTATCCCTCATCAATGCTCCTAATTTGTTAAATTGCATCACCTTAGCTTACACATTATACATGTGAATATAACACGCCTTCCTGTTTTTGGTACATACTACATCTGCCTATCACACCATGTTCTTACATCAAACTACCGTTCTTGTGTATCCTGCGTCTATCACTTATGATGAGACAGTCACGCGCGTGGGTTAATATGAGACGCAATACTCTTATAAAGAATGCAATTTCATCCTCTCCACATGATTCTCAAGAAACAGCAAGCCTAAATGAAGATATTGAACGTAGCTCTGTACCTGAAGACCGCACTTCCCATACACCACCATCACATGTGCTTGCTCTAACTTCGCAGTGTGATATGTGGTTGCATGTTGCATACGGTGTCTAGCTTGTAATGCTTCTAATTAGGGTAAATTGCATCTGCTTAGTTTACACACTATACTTGTGAATATGATATGCCTTCCTATTTTTGGTACACACTACATCTATGTGTTAACCTTGTTCTTACATGAAACTACCTCTCTTCTGTATCCTGCATCAATCACTTATGATGAGTCACCTTTATTCATTGCATATTGCATATTATTTCTAGCCTATTGACATGTATATCTTATAATTTGGTCAAATACATTTGTTAGGGCACCCTTTTAATTTGGCAGAGTGATATTGGTTTCATCTTTCATATGGTTTCTAGCTTGCATCGATTCTAACAAGTTCAAGCACCTTGTGCTTAGTTTACAATTTATACATCATACATGTCAATATGTCACACTGTCCTGTTTTTCATACATATTCCATCCTCCTATCATGCGGCTGCCTTACATGAAAGTAGTGTTCGTTAGTATCATGCATCAATGAGTTCTGAAGAGCAAATTTTATTCATTTTTCTTGTGGGTTTGACTTGACAAGGCAAAATCAAGAAATAGGAAGGAAATAGTAAGGAAGGCGATGATGGTGGTCCTCTGCAGCAACGTAAACGGAGCATCTGTGCCGATTCTCCTTGTACTGACAGTGCATTACAAGGTCCAAGTCTCCGCTCCCCTACTCCACCATCCAAGGTGCTTGCTCTAACTTGGCAGTGTGATATCTGGTTGCATGTTGCATATGGTGTCTAGCTCGTAATGCTCCTAATTAGTGTAAACTTCATCTTCTTAGCTTACACATGATACATGTGAATATGACACGCTTTCCTATTTTTGGTACATACTATATATGTCTATCACACCATGTTCTTACATGAAACTACTCTTCTTGTGTATCTTGCATCAATCACTTATGATGGGACACCTTTAAGTTGGCAGTGTGATATTGGTCTGCGTCTTGAATATGATTTCTAGCATGTATTGCTTCTAGTTTGATGAACGCCACCTATGACGAGACCGTTTTAACTTGGCAGAGTGATATTGATTGCACCTTCCATATGGTGTCTTGCAGTGTTTCTAATTTGTTGAAGTGCCTTCTGCTTAGTTACCACATCATAGGTGTGAATATGTCAAGCCGTCCATTTTTTCGTACATATTCCATCCTCGTATCATGACTTTGCCTTTCATCAGAGTAGTGTTCGTCAGTATCATGCATGAATGAGTTCTGAAGAGCGAATGATATTCCTTTTTCTTGTCGGTATGACCTCACAATGCAAAATCAATAAAGCTGAAGGAAATTGGTAAGGCATTGGATGATGGTGGTCCTTCCGAGAAACTGAAACGGAGGTTCTCTACAGATTCTACTCCGCCATCGTCCCAACAAGATTCGCAAGACAACGCAAGGCTGGACAGTCAACGTAGCTGTGTAGATGATGAGCACATCTCCCCTACTCCACCATCATAGGTGCTTGCTCTAACTTGGCACTATTATATGTGGTTGCATGTTGCGTATGATGTCTAGCTTGTATTGCTTCTAACTTTGTTGAATTGCATCTGCTTACTTTACACATAATGCATGTGAATATGACATGTGTTCCTATTTCTACATCAGACTACTATTCTTGCATATCCCGCATCAGTCACTTATGATAAGGCACCTTTAAGTCGCCACTGTGATATTGGTTGTGTCTTGCATATGATTTCTAGCATGTACTGCTTCTAATTTGTTGAAACGCCATACAGTTTGAACTTGGCAGAGTGATATTGGTTGCATCTTTCATATGGTGTCTAGCTTGCAGTGCTTCTAATTTGTTGAAATGCCGTCTGCTTAGTTACCACATCATAGGTGTGAATATGTCACACCATCCTGTTTTTCATACATATTCCATCCTCGCATCATGTGTTTGCCTTTCATCCGAGTAGTGTTCCTCAGTATCATGCATGAATGAGTTTTGAAGAGAGAATTTTATTCCTTTTTCTTATCAGTTTGACTTCACAATGCAAAATCATTACAGCTGAAGGAAATTAGTCCGGCAGTGGATGATGGTGGTCCTTCGGAGCAACTCAAACAGGGGGTCTCTACAGGTTCTACTCCGCCATCCTCCCAACAAGATTCGCAAGACAACACAAGGCTGGACAGTCAACGTAGCTGTGTAGATGATGAGCACATCTCCCCTACTCCACCATCACAGGTGCTTGCTCTAACTTGACACTATTATATGTGGTTGCATGTTGCGTATGATGTCTAGCTTGTATTGCTTCTAACTTGAATTGCATATGCTTACTTTACACATAATGCCTGTGAATATGACACGTGTTCCTGTTTCTAGAACATACGTGTACATGATGAACACATCTCCCCTACTCCACCATCACATGTGCTTACTCTTACTTGGAACTGTTATACGTGGTTGCATTTTCCGTATGATGTCTAGTTTTTATTGCTTCTGATTATGTTGAATTGCATCTGCGTAGCTTACAACTTATACCTGCAACGATCACTTACCCATAAGACACATTTAACTTGGGACTGTGATGTAGGTTGCATCTTGCATTGTTTTCTAGCTTGTACTGCTTCTAATTTCTTGAAATGGCACTTACCACGAGACACTTTTTACCTGATAGAGTGATATTGGTTGCATGTTCATATGGTGCCTAGCTTTCATTTCTTCTAATTTTGTTGAAATGCCTTCCGCTTACTGTTTTTTCATACATATTCCATCCTCCTATCATACATGTGAATATGAAACGCTTTCTTTTTTGTATATATTCCATCCTCCTATCCTGCGCTTGCCTTACATCAAAGTAGTGTTCGTCTGTATCATGCATCAACTAGTTATGCAGAGCTAATTTTATTCATCTTCTTGTGGTTTTGACTTCATAAGGCAATATCAGAAAATATGAAGGAAAAGAGTAAGTTAGGGGATGTTGGTGGTCCTCCAGACCGACACAAACAGAGACTCTCTAGATTTGCCACTGCTACTGCTAATGAAGTTGAAGTCCCAAGTCTACATGATGAGTTCATCTCCCGTACTCCACCATCACAGGTGCTTGCTCTAAGTTGACAGTGTGATAATTGGTTTCATGTTGCATATGTTGTCTAGCCTGTATTTCTTCTATTTTGATTAAATTGCACCTGCTGAGTTTATACGTTATACATGTGCATATGACATGGCTTTCTGTGTCTAGAATACACTGCATCTATCTATCATACCATGTTCTTATATCAAAGTACTGTTGTTGTGTATCCCGCATCAGTCACTCACGATTGGACACTTTTAACATGGCAGTTTGATAGTGGTTGTATCTTGCATTGATTTCTATGTTGTATTGCTTCTAATTTTTCGAATTGCCACTTATGACAAGACACTTTTAACTTGGCAGAGTAATATTGGTTGCATCTTTCATATGGTGTCTAGCTTGCATTACTTCTATTTTCTTGAAAATCCCTCTGTTTAGTTTGCACATCGTAGCTGTGAATATGTCATGCCGTCCTGTTTTTCTTACATATTCCATCGTCATGCGGTTGTCTTACATCAAAGTATTGCTTGTCTGTATCATGCATCAATGAGTTCTGAAGAGCGATTTGATTCTTTTGTGTTGTGGGTACGGCTTGACATGGCAAAGTCAAAAAAGAGTAAGGAAAAGAATATAGTAGGGAATGGTGTTACTCATCGAGTGAAACAGAAAAGGATCTGCCCTCGAGATTCTGCTGGTACTTATAGTGCAGTATATGGTCCATGTCTATCGGCTAAATCTATAAACATAGTATCACCTGCCCCACCAGCTGCAGCATCCGCTTCAACTATACCGGCATCTCAACGAGTTACTCGTTCATTTGCTCCGGAACTGGCCAGTTCCCAAGATGCATTCACACCTAACACTACTTCCGAAGCACTGCTGACACAACAGGACTTGGCAAGATCAGATGAACCTCATGAGCATCAACACCAAGACGGTACCTGACCGAGTCAAGTTGCAGTTGCATGCTCCTTTATATGTACTCTCATAGTTTGATGTACACTAACACTTTCCATATTTGGTGTTGAACTAGCACCACGGCGCAAGCGGAAACAGACATCAGGGATAATGGTTGACAGGTTAACAAAATCTAAAGGAGGAAGAATGGAGATCCATTTTGAGGCAGGTTTAAAAAGGCCACGTGCTGCTACAGAGTTAGCCAAGTTAGTATCAGAGGCAGCAGTTGCCATTAGGTGTCATGCACGTATCCTCCCAACGTGGATCCAGTACAGGAATGAGAAAGACAATACCTAGTTTAACACCTTCCATACCATTTATCCGTAAGTAATGTTATTCATCACAATTAGTAATATTGTATTGCTTTGTCCCATACTTTCTAACTTCCTCCTAATAAGACTCACATTTTTTTTCAACTGATGAGGTTCAAGTTGGATCCGAAAGATGATGGAACTAAACAAGCATGCACTCATGTTTTTCAGTCTACTCTGCGACAGTATCGGTACCACCTTAGAAAATCTCACTTTGAAGGCAAGGCTAACAATGAAATCGCCCAAACATCTCAAGTGGAATATATTACAGATGAGGACTGGACAACCCTCGTTAAACACTGGTCTGATCCAAAGTATCAGGTAGGCTATATGTATTCGATCAGACCACATATTGAACTTGTATTTATGTATGTGCCTTACAAGTGTATCTTCTTCTAGGCTAACTGCTTGAAGAACAAAACCAACCGTTCTAAAGTGAAATTCCAGCAGACAACATGATCTCGTAGCTATATTGCACACAGCGAGGCTCTTGTAAATAGCTGCTACTTCCTTCTTCTTTTTTTGTGCCATATTAACGTATATATATTGACTTGTTCCAAATACAGAGGAAAGCCCGTGCGGACCAAAAAGAACCTGAACCGAATGTAGTGCAAATCTTCAAGGATTGCCACACCAGCAAGATGAAGCGCATGAGCACACCAGTTCAAGCCGCTGTTGTAAGTCCTTACTCCTCCCGCCTTGAAATGATTGGTACTGTGATGTGTTGATACGTCTCCGTCGTATCTATAATTTTTGATTGTTCCATGCCAATATTATTCAACTTTCATATACTTTTTGGCAACTTTTTATATTATTTTTGGGACTAACATATTGATCCAGTGCCTAGTGCGAGTTCCTGTCTGTTGCATGTTTTTGGTTTCGAAGAATATCCATATCAAACGGAGTCCAAACGGGATAAAAACGAACGGAGCTTATTTTTGGAAAATATGGAAAATTCGGAAGGAAAATCAACGCGAACCAGTGCCCGAGGTGGTCACGAGGAAGGGGGCGCGCCCCCCCTTAGGGCGCGCCCCTACCCTCGTGAGCCCACCGTAAGGCGGTTGATGCTCTTCTTTTGCCTCAAGAAAGCTAATATTCGGAAAAAAATCATGGCGAAGGTTTCAGGCCAATCAGAGTTACGGATCTCCATATATATACGAAACGGTGAAACAGAGCCAGAACAGAACGCAGAACCAGAGAAAAACAGAGAGATAGATCCAATCTCGGAGGGGCTCTCACCCCTCCCATGCCATGGAAGCCAAGGACCAGAGGGGAAACCCTTCTCCCATCTAGGGAGGAGGTCAAGGAAGAAGAGGAAGAAGGGGGCCCCTCTCCCCTCTCCTCCGGTGGCGCCGGAACGCCGCCGTGGCCATCATCATCATCACCGCGATCTCCACCAACACCTCCGCCATCTTCACCAACATCTCCATCACCTTCCCACCTCTATCTACATCGGTCCACTCCCCCGCAACCCGTTGTACCCTCTACTTGAACATGGTGATTTATGCTTCATATTATTATCCAATGATGTGTTGCCATCCTATGATGTCTGAGTAGATTTTCGTTGTCCTATCGGTGGTTGATGAATTGATATGATTGATTTAATTCGCTTGTGGTTATGTTGATGTCCTTTGGTGCCCATCATATGAGCACGCGCGTGGATCACACCATAGGGTTAGTTGTATGTTGATAGGACTATGTATTGGAGGGCAAGAGTGACAGAAGCTTCAACCTAGCATAGAAATTGATGCATACGGGATTGAAGGGGGACCAATATATCTTAATGCTATGGTTGGGTTTTACCTTAATGAACATTAGTAGTTGCAGATGCTTGCTAATAGTTCCAATCATAAGTGCATAGAATTCCAAGTAAGGGATGACATGCTAGCAGTGGCCTCTCCCACATAATACTTGCTATCAGTCTAGTAAAGTAGTCAATTGCTTAAGGGACAATTTCGCAACTCCTACCACCACTTTTCCACACTCGCTATATTTACTTTAGTTGCTTCTTTGCCTTAACAATCCCTAGTTTTATTTTCGTGCTCTTTACTTTCTTGCAAGCCTTTCCGAAAACACCTACAAAGTACTTATAGTTTCATACTTGTTCTAGGTAAAGCAAACATCAAGCAGGCGTAGAGTTGTATCGGTGGTCGATAGAACTTGAGGGAATATTTGTTCTACCTTTAGCTCCTCGTTGGGTTCGACACTCTTACTTATCGAAAACTGTTGCGATCCCCTATAATTGTGGGTTATCAAGACCTTTTTCTGGCGCCGTTGCCTGGGAGCAATAGCGTGGGGTGAATATTCTCGTGTGTGCTTGTTTTCTTTATCACTAAGTAATTTTTATTTGCTGTTCTTAGTTGTTTCCTATCTTCAGTTATGGGTAGGAAACGCAAAATACCAAAAAAATAGTTGTACCTACTGAACCAATGGTTGAGGAACCAATCAAAATCTATCACACAGCTGAAGCTTATTACTTGGATCATCTTCGATCCCTATGTGCTCGTGCTGAAACCCCAACTATCTTAGTTGAGGGCAAATATTTAGATGAGCATGTTAGTTATGTGCGACACCGTATATCTGAAAAAGGGAAATTATTATGGAGTCAAATTCAATGTTTGCAATGCTATGCTTGGAATTTATGTGAATTATATGATTTTACTTGTTGTTCTGAAAACCCTAAGAAACACCTTCCCTACCAATGTGAGTTTATTGATAATGGAATCTTATCTTCTTATGCTAAAGGTGTTTATAGTTACTATGATGTTCAACAAATTGAAGAATTTGTTGCTTTTGAGGGTGCTTATGAAATTGCTTCTTTGATTGAAAAGTATGATGCTACTTTTCACAAATCTGAAAATTTTGCTATACTTGAATATTGCTATGATAATTATGCTTCTAATACCTATGTTAAACAATATATTGAGGAATACTCCGCTTTCCAAGAAGAGACTAATATTTTGCAGGAGTCTATGGAAGAAGAAGTTGATGACACTATGAGCTCATTGGATGAAAAAGATGAGGAGGAGAGCGAAGAACAAAAGGAGGAAGAGCGGATTGATCACCCATGCCCACCTTCTAATGAGAGTAACTCTTCAACTCATACATTGTTTAATTCCCCTTCGTGCTTACCGAAGGATGATTGCTATGATGATTGCTATGATCCCATTGATTCTCTTGAAATATCCCTTTTTGATGATGCTTGCTATGCTTGTGGCCAAGATGCCAATATGAATTATGCTTATGGAGATGAACTTGCTATAGTTCCTTATGTTAAACATGAAATTGTTGCTATTGCACCCACGCATGATAGTCCTATTATCTTTTTGAATTCTCCCGATTATACTATATCGGAGAAGTTTGCACTTATTAAGGATTATATTGATGGGTTGCCTTTTACCATTGCACATGATGATTTTGATGAATATAATATGCATGTGCTTGCTGCTCCTACTTGCAATTATTATGAGAGAGGAACTATATCTCCACCTCTCTATGTTTCCAACATGATAACATTGCAAGAAACTGTTTATACTATGCATTGGCCTTTACTAGGTGTGCATGAATTGTTCTTTTATGACATGCCGATGCATTGGAAGAGAGTTATACTTCTTCATTGCTTGATATATGTTGCTTTGTGCTCACTACTAAATTACAAATCATTGTTAATTAAAATTGGCTTTGATATACCTTGGGATCCGGGTGGATTCATTACTCGAGCACTATATGCCTAGCTTAATGGCTTTAAAGAAAGCGCTGCCAGGGAGACAACCCGGAAGTTTTAGAGAGTCATTTATTTCTGTTGAGTGCTTTCATATGGTTTAAAAACAACGAAAATAAAGAGGGGAACCCAAAACTTTTCAAAAAGGAAAGTGAAAGTGAGAAAGACAAGCACTGTTGAAGTGGGAGAGCTCCTTGAACTTTGTTCATGCTCACGGCAACTTTGTGAATCTTTATTACAGAAACTTTTCAACAAAAATAATTATCCCCTTGTAAAATTCCATTGTATTATAAAAATAATGTTCCAAGGTTTGCCTTTAGGATGTTTACATTTGCTTGATGGATTGTACTTTGCAGGACAGAAATTTTGGCTGTAGTGCACGATTTTACATTTTTAGCCGCAACGTCAAATGGTTCTGATTCTTTTTGCAGAGTATTCCTATACAAATGTTTTATTTTTCCTAATTTTTGTAGAATTTTTCAAGTATCAGAAGTATGGTGAGTGTTCAGATTATTACAGACTGTTCTATTTTAGACAGATTCTGTTTTTGATGCATAGTTTGCTTGTTTTGATGAAACTATCAACTTATATCAGTGGATTAAGCCATGGAAAAGTTATATTACAGTAGACACAATGCAAAAACAAAATATGAATTGGTTTGCAACATTACTTAGAGTACTGATTTGCTTTATTATACTAACGGATCTTACCGAGTTTTCTGTTGAGGTTTTGTGTGGATGAAGTGTTCGATGATTGAGAAGGTCTCGATGTGAGAAGAAGGAAGAGAGGCAAGAGCTCAAGCTTGGGGATGCCCGAGGCACCCCAAGTAAATATTCAAGGAGACTCAAGCGTCTAAGCTTGGGGATGCTGGGGAGGCATCCCCTCTTTCTTCCACAAGTATCGGTATGTTTTCGGATTCGTTTCGTTCATGCGATATGTGCAATCTTGGAGCGTCTTTTGCATTTAGTTTTCAATTTTCTTTTATGCACCATGCTGGTATGAGATAGTCCTTGGTTGATTTATAGAATGCTCTTTGCACTTCACTTATATCTTTTGAGTATGGCTTTATAGAATGCTTCATGTGCTTCACTTATATCATTTGAAGTTTGGATTGCCTGTTTCTCTTTACATAGACAACCGCCATTTGTAGAATGCTCTTTTGCTTCACATATATTTGTTAGAGCGTGGGCATATCTTTTGTAGAAAGAATTAAACTCTCTTGCTTCACTTATATCTATTTAGAGAGATGACAGGAACTGGTCATTCACATGGTTAGTCATAAAATCCTACATAAAACTTGTAGATCACTGAATATGATATGTTTGATTCCTTGCAATAGTTTTGTGATATAAAGATGGTGATATTAGAGTCATGCTAGTGGGTAGTTGTGGATTGTAGAAATACTTGTGTTGGGGTTTGTGAATCCCGTAGCATGCACGTATGGTGAACCGTTATGTGATGAAGTCGGAGCATGAGGTATTTATTGATTGTCTTCCTTATGAGTGGCGGTCGGGGACGAGCGATGGTCTTTTCCTACCAATCTATCCCCCTAGGAGCATGCGTGTAGTACTTTGTTTCGATAGCTAATAGACTTTTGCAATAAGTATGTGAGTTCTTTATGACTAATGTTGAGTCCATGGATTATACGCACTCTCACCCTTCCATCATTGCTAGCCTCTCTAGTACCGTGCAAGTTTCACTGGTACCATAAACCCACCATATACCTTCCTCAAAACAGCCACCATACCTACCTATTATGGCATTTCCATAGCCATTCCGAGATATATTGCCATGCAACTTCCATCATCATCATATACATGACTTGAGCATTCATTGTCATATTGCTTTGCATGATCGTAAGATAGCTAGCATGATGTTTTCATGGCTTGTCCGTTTTTTGATGTCATTGCTACGCTAGATCATTGCACATCCCGGTACACCGCCGGAGGCATCCATATAGAGTCATACTTTGTTCTAGACATTGAGTTGTAATATTGAGTTGTAAGTAAATAAAAGTGTGATGATCATCATTATTAGAGCATTGCCCCAGTGAGGAAAGGATGATGGAGACTATGATTCCCCCATAAATCGGGATGAGACTCCAGACTTTACAAAAAAATAAAAGAGGCCAAAGAAGCCCAAATAAAAAAAAGAGGCCAAAGAAGCCCACCAAAAAATAAAAATAAAAAAAATAAAAAAATGAGAGAAAAAGAGAGAAGATGCAGTGCTACTATCCTTTTTCCACACTTGTTCTTCAAAGTAGCACCATGTTCTTCATATAGAGAGTCTCTTGAGTTATCACTTTCATATACTAGTGGGAATTTTCATTATAGAACTTGGCTCGTATATTCCGATGATGGGCTTCCTCAAATGCTCGAGGTCTTCATGAGCAAGCAAGTTGGATGCACACCCACTTAGTTTCAGTTAGAGCTTTCATACACTTATAGCTCTAGTGCATCCGTTGCATGGCAATCCCTACTCACTCACATTGATATCTATTGATGGGCATCTCCATAGCCCGATGATACGCCTAGTTGATGTGAGACTATCTTCCCTTTTTTGTCTTCTCCACAACCACCATTCTATTCCACTTATAAGTGCTATGTCCATGGCTCACGCTCATGTATTGCGTGAAAATTGAAAAAGTTTTGAGAATGTCAAAAGTATGAAACAATTGCTTGGCTTGTCATCGGGGTTGTGCATGATTTAAATATTTTGTGTGGTGAAGATGGAGCATAGCCAGACTATATGATTTTGTATGGATAACTTTCTTTGGCCATGTTATTTTGAAAATACATGATTGCTTTATTAGTATGCTTGAAGTATTATTGTCTTGATGTCAAAGGATAGACTATTGATTTGAATCACTCGTGTCTTAATATTCATGCCATGATTAGACATATGATCAAGATTATGCTAGGTAGCATTCCACATCAAAAATTATCTTTTTTATCATTTACCTACTCGAGGACGAGCAGGAATTAAGCTTGGGGATGCTGATACGTCTCCGTCGTATCTATAATTTTTGATTGTTCCATGCCAATATTATTCGGGAAAACTTTGTTTTTGCCACTCTAGCTTTTGCCAATTTTGCTTATGCCACTCTAAAATTTGACATTTCACTTTTGCCACCCTTAGATTTTGACAATATATCACTTTTGCCATTCAGTGGCAAAAGCAAAATTTTCAGAGTGGCAATTGTGATACATTGTCAAAAGCTAAGAGTGGCAAAAGTGAAATGAAAAATTATTGGTTTTGCCACGAAATGGCATTTGTGATGTATTGTCAAAAGCAAAGAGTGGCAAAAGTGAGATGTCAAATTCTAGAGTGGCATAAGCAAAATTGGCAAAAGCTAGAGTGGCAAGAACAAAGTTTTTCCATATTATTAAACTTTCATATACTTTTTGGCAACTTTTTATATTATTTTTGGGACTAACATATTGATCCAGTGCCCAGTGCCAGTTCCTGTCTGTTGCATGTTTTTGGTTTCGCCGAATATCCATATCAAATGGAGTCCAAACGGGATAAAAACGGACGGAGCTTATTTTTGGAAAATATGGAAAATTCGGAAGGAAAATCAACGCGAACCAGTGCCCGAGGTGGTCACGAGGCAGGGGAGCGCCCCCCCTTAGGGCGCACCCCCTACCCTCGTGAGCCCACCGTAAGGCATTGACGCTCTTCTTTTACCGCAAGAAAGCTAATATTCGGAAAAAAATCACGACGAAGGTTTCAGGCCAATCGGAGTTACGGATCTCCATATATATACGAAACAGTGAAACAGAGCTAGAACAGAATGCAGAACCAGAGAAAAACAGAGAGATAGATCCAATCTCGGAGGGGCTCTCGCCCCTCCCATGCCATGGAAGCCAAGGACCATAGGGGAAACCCTTCTCCCATCTAGGGAGGAGGTCAAGGAAGAAGAGGAAGAAGGGGGCCCCTCTCCCCCTCTCCTCCGGTGGCGCCGGAACGCCGCCGTGGCCATCATCATCATCACCGCGATCTCCACCAACACCTCTGCCATCTTCACCAACATCTCCATCACCTTCCCCCCTCTATCTACAGCGGTCCACTCCCCCGCAACCTGTTGTACCCTCTACTTGAACATGGTGATTTATGCTTCATATTATTATCCAATGATGTGTTGCCATCCTATGATGTCTGAGTAGATTTGCGTTGTCCTATCGGTGGTTGATGAATTGCTATGATTGATTTAATTCGCTTGTGGTTATGTTGATGTCCTTTGGTGCCCATCATATGAGCGTGCGGGTGGATCACACCATAGGGTTAGTTGTATGTTGATAGGACTATGTATTGGAGGGCAAGAGTGACAGAAGCTTCAACCTAGCATAGAAATTGATGCATACGGGATTGAAGGGGGACCAATATATCTTAATGCTATGGTTGGGTTTTACCTTAATGAACATTAGTAGTTGCGGATGCTTGCTAATAGTTCCAATCATAAGTGCATAGAATTCCAAGTAAGGGATGACATGCTAGCAGTGGCCTCTCCCACATAATACTTGCTATCGGTCTAGTAAAGTAGTCAATTGCTTAAGGGACAATTTCGCAACTCCTGCCACCACTTTTCCACACTCGCTATATTTACTTTAGTTGCTTCTTTGCCTTAACAACCCCTAGTTTTATTTTCGTGCTCTTTACTTTCTTGCAAGCCCTTCCGAAAACACCTACAAAGTACGTCTAGTTTCATACTTGTTCTAGGTAAAGCGAACGTCAAGCGTGCGTAGAGTTGTATCGGTTGTCGATAGAACTTGAGGGAATATTTGTTCTACCTTTAGCTCCTCGTTGGGTTCGACACTCTTACTTATCGAAAACTGTTGCGATCCCCTATACTTGTGGGTTATCATGTGTTCATTTAACTACTTGGTTTGCAGCCAATGTCAGTTACTTTGTTCACTTTTATTCACTATTGTCTTAACGTATCATTTCACCTTACATGGTTTAAAAGAGATGAAGGATATTCTTTTGGTCTTGATCTGTAATCTAGTTGTTATGTTCACGTGCGCACACAATGATAAAATAGCCTGTTTGTTTTATATCTGTTTGCCCATGATATGAATGATGTCATACTATGTTCATCCTACTTGAAACCATGTCTCTTTATCCTTAGATGTCAATGAATGTGAGGAAATAGACAATACAGTAGGCATGCTACATGGACATATGTTCCGAAAGTGATCTTATTATGTAGTTGGGACTACAATACATGCTAATGTATTACAGTAGTTCACCAAAATAAGTTATGTATAAACATTTAACCTACTTTGTTTGTTTTTGTCTCATTAGTAACTTATCTGGCACACTAATCTACAAGTTCAAACTTTCAGGAAGCTATGGAACAAATGATTGAACAGCCACAACCACCTGAAGGTGACGAGGCTACTACAGGCACAATGTCACCTCTTGCTGCAGTGCGTCAGTATCTCTCCACTAACAGTGCAAAAAGCAACTTCCTGCGTAATTCTGGGTTTGTTGTCAAGGTAGCCTCGTCCAAATCGCCTACTGAACAAAATCTTCCTGCTAGACAGAGTGATATATCTGTGCTCCAGACACAAGTCCAATCCCTAATGGACGTTGTTTCAGAAACAAGAATAGTGGTTGAGAAATGTCGTCAAGATATGAATGGTTTTGAAACCAGACTATCAGACATTCGCTTCGTTGTTCAAGAGCAATGGCGGAAAAAGGTGGAGATCGTGCTGCTCCATCAGATTCTACAGCCTGAAACATTAGCACTCAGGTCAAATGATCCATGCTTCTATACATCTGATGGTGCTTTTATCTGGAAGGACTGTAAACTTTATGCCAACAGGCCTTTTGTTGTATGGTTGGAATTTATTTTGTTGTGATACAACATTTATGATGTTGCCTTAGGCTGCAGTAATTACGGCACTATTTTTGTATAGTGTAGGTTTGTCTTAGTAATGTATTCGGCTGAAAGCTTCATAGGAGCCCAACATGCCAACATTCGTCAGGCCCATTCCAATTGGGCTAAAAACGATTACGGGCCAAAATTGGCATGTAGCCCACTAAAAATATCTGGGCCTAAATCAGCATAAGCTTTCATATTTTTCTGGTAGGCCTGTGCCCATAGTGGGCCTTTAACAGGCCTAAACATAATTTGGGCCCTCGGTAAAAATAGGCCGTTTACAGGTGTAAATATCTCGATCCCATAAAAAACATGGGCCTTTAATAGACCAAAAGTGAGATTGGGCCCTGATTGTGCCAAATAACCCACTGGACTTAGCAGGCCGAAATGGTGGCCCATTTACGATGCGGATCTTTGACAGGCCAAAATTCAGATGGGCTGTAAATGCGCCGACCTAATACATGGGCCTTTAACAGGCCGGAACTTCGATCGAGCTAGATTATCGTCATTTTTATATGGGCTGTTAGTGGGCCCGATATCACATTGGGCCACATATGGCCCATGGTTTACGTCCGGCGTTAACAGGCCGAAAATGACAACAGGCCGAAAGTGGCCCAAAGCTATAGTGGGCCTCTAACAGGCCGAATGTCAGACATGGCCGAATATGACCCAAATCCGTCATGGTCATTTATGGGCCGAAAGTTTTGATGGCCTGTAAATGGGCCCAAATGAAGCCGGACCTTTAACAGGCCAGAAATACACCGGGCCGTAATTCGGCCCAATTACTTAGCGGACTGTTAACGGGCCAGAAGTGACTATGGGTCGCATTGATGACAAGTTTAGGACAGGCCGTTGACGGGCCGATTTGACAGAGAATGTTGGGCCTTTAGCTGGGCCGGCCCATTATGGTCTGCAGAATCTTGCGGGCCTTTAGCTGGGCTGGCCCATTGTGGTCCGCAAAATCTTGTGGGCCTTTAGCTGGGTCGGCCCATTATGGTCTGCAAAATTGTGTGGGCCTTTAGCTGGGCCGGCCCATTATGGTCCGCTAAATTTTGTGCGCCTTTAGCTGGGCCGGCCCATTATGGTCCACTAAATCTTATGGGCCTTCGGTTGGGCCGGCCCATTTAAACTTTGTGGGCCACTTTTGGGCCGGTCCACGTGTCAACATATCATAGGCCCATCTCGACCGTTGGATGAGTGACACCTGTGCCAACGCGGAGCTGACGCGTGGATCCGTCAGCCAATGAGAATTTTACACGTGGAAAAATCGGCATTGGTCGTGGCTGTTAATGGGTTATCGGATCCAAAATCCGACCTGATAGCTTAACGGCATTCCGTTACGGTGGATGCCATGTGTCGGTCACCCTTGACGAAAGCACTTCTGTGACGCGCGATTTATCGTCATGGAAGTGGACACTTCCATGATGATAATTTTGGCAATGTCATGGGACACTTCTACGACAACACAGGTATGACTATCTTGATTTTGTCATAAATTTGTCATGGATGTACATGCATCACAGAAAACACGACCTACTGTGACAAACACGTATCATCACGGAAGTGTATTTTTTTGTAGTGTACATCAACACCATAGCCCCTCCGATGAAGTGTGAGTAGTTTACCTCAGACCTACGGGTCCATAGTTATTAGCTAGATGGCTTCTTCTCTCTTTTTGGATCTCAATACAATGTTCTCCCCCTCTCTTGTGGAGAACTATTCGATGTAATCTTCTTTTTGCGGTGTGTTTGTTAAGACCGATGAATTGTGGGTTTATGATCAAGTCTATCTATGAATAATATTTGAATCTTCTTTGAATTCTTTTATGTATGGTTGGTTATCTTTGCAAGTCTCTTCGAATTATCAGTTTGGTTCGGCCTACTAGATTGATCTTTCTTGCATTGGGTGAAGTGCTTAGCTTTGGGTTCAATCTTGTGGTGTCCTTTCCTGGTGACAGTAAGGGCAGCAAGGCACATATTGTATTGTTGCCATCGAGGATAACAAGATGGGGTTTTCTTCATATTGCATGAGTCTATCCCTCTACATCATGTCATCTTGCTTAAGGCGTTACTCTGTTTTTAACTTAATACTCTAGATGCATGCTGGATAGCGGTCGATGAGTGGAGTAATAGTAGTAGATGCAGGCAGGAGTCGGTCTACTTGTCTCGGACGTGATGCCTATATACATGATCATACCTAGATATTCTCATAACTATGCTCAATTTTGTCAATTGCTCAAGAGTAATTTGTTCACCCACCGTAGAATACTTATGCTCTCGAGAGAAGCCACTAGTGAAACCTATGGCCCCCGGGTCTATCTTTATCATATTAATCTCCTACTACTTAGTTATTTCCTTTGCTTTTTACTTTGCCTTTATTTTACTTTGCATCTTTATCACAAAAATACCAAAAATATTATCTTACCATATCTATCAGATCGCACTCTCGTAAGTGGCCTTGTAGGGATTGACAACCCCTATTCGCGTTGGTTGCAAGGATTTATTTGTTTTGTGTAGGTACGAGGGACTCGCGTGTAGCCTCCTACTGGATTGATACCTTGTTCTCAAAAACTGAGCGAAATACTTACACTACTTTGCTGCATCATCCCTTCCTCTTCGGGGAAAACCAACGCAGTGCTCAAGAGGTAGCAGCGCCCTAATGCCTTGTGGGCAGCAGGGCCCCCTCGGGTGGTTCTTGTTCCATTATTTCTCTTTTCTTCCAAAAAAAATTATCAAAAAGTTTTGTCCAATTCCAAGAACTTTTATTTCTGCACAAAAAATACAACCACGGTAGTTGTGCTGAAAACAACGTGAGTCCAAATTAGTTCCATTCTAATCATACCAAAATTGTCGTGGGTTTGTCACGGCAGATGTCCTCGTGAAAGGACTTAGTCGTGGAGCCATCACTGCGGGTTAGCTTAAAGGGGTTAAACCGTACAAGGGGACACGAGGGATTTTATACTAGTTCGCCCCCTTCGATGAAGGTAAAAGCCTACGTCTAGTTGTGATTGGTATTGCTAGGGTTTTGATGACCACGGAGCGAATCCTCTTTGCCTGGCTCTCGAGTTGTTGTCTGTCCTCCTGAAACCGCAGCCGGGTCGTCCCTTTATATACATAGGTTGACGCCCGCCGGTTTACAGAGTCCCGAGGCCGGATCATAGATGTGCCCGGCTCGGTCTCTATTCCTCTAACTTACAATACAAGTTACATGACAGAGTCGGTTTACATCTACAGGCTTTAACCCGCCTTTGGGCCTTGGGCCTTTGTAAAGCGCCACCATATTCACGTCTTCATGGGCTTCTATCTTCATGGAGCTAACCCGGCCACTCTGAGCCGGTTTACCTCCAGTAATCATATCCCCAACATTAGGCCCCAGATTGATTTGAACTTGTTCATGTCAATCTTCAATACTTAGAAAAATTCTTGCCCTGTCACCTTCATATAGATCTGGTAAACCGCCGTCATGTCATCCTTTAGATCCGTAGTAAACCGCCCTGACGTCATCTATTCATTGAAGCTGAAGATTCCCTTTATTAATGAATATCCAACGATCAAGGCGACATCCTTATTAACTATCCATTTTTGAGCTCCTTGATTCCCGCACTTGGCGCTTATCGCTTCGCCTTATAAATAGGACCACGGGCCCTTCTCATTTTCCCCCTTCGTCTCCTTCACTTCTTCTTCCTCCTTGCGACATCTCTGCCCCTGAGCGCCACCGCCGTTACCGAGCTTCGCCTTCGTCTCTCCGCCGGCCGCTGCATCAACCTGGTTGCACCAGAGAACCGCGGCATACCTCCTCTACTACAATAGCCACTATAAGTCCCTTCCTTTCTCCGTTGTAGATCTATCTACGGTTTCCTCGTTCGTCGAAGTTCATCGAGACTCCGGCGCTGTTCTTCCCTTGTTTGTTCTTAGTCCATGGATAAAAACTTCAAACCTGATATATTCCACGTAATGGCTTATCTTCTGTTCCCAAAACAAACCTTTATGCGCATAAAACACTGATCTGGTCCCTTGTGAACTGCTTCGAGATCAACCTTTTAGGTCTAAATCCTTTTATTTTCCTGTCTTACGGTAGATCCAAAATTTCAGTGCAACCTTATGAATCTGTTTTTACCTTACTTAGTCATTCTTGCCTTAAATCGGTATCCTCTTTACCACATAGGCGGTTTACCTTTGTAAAAGCAATCTATCATATACCATTAGCCCTCTGGTGAACCGGACAAGCCTTTTACCTCCGTTGTTATACTCCAGTTTAACAGTATGTGCATTCCTTTGTTCTGATATTGCCTTGTCATTCATTATAGTATCAGCCTCCGGTTTACACAATTTACATACTTGTATGTCTTTGTTCCATCGCATCTTATGTATCACCATGAATGATTTGTAAACCATTATTTCCTTTCAGCTTTTCGTTTGTAATGGCCAAACAGTTTTATGCTTGCAACTGGGCTCCTTCCCAGGTTACTGAAGAACAACTTAATGGAATGGTCAAGATTGGTACTTTGCCCAAAAAGAATGAGATCCGGTGGCGAGTTCCTGGATCGGAGAATCCTCCTACCCCTAAGTAGGGTGAGGTAGTGGTATTTGTTGACCATATAGGCCGTGGTTTCAAACCGCCCGGGTCAAAGTTTTTCCGGGATGTGCTTGCCAGTTTCCAGCTCCACCCTCAAGATATTGGACCCAACTTGGTGACCAATATATGCAACTTCCAAGTCTTCTTTGAAGTGTACTTACAAGAAGAACCAACTGCTGAGTTGTTCCGGGATTTTTTTCATGTGAACCGGCGCACGGAATTTGTAGACGGACCCAACACTGAACTTGGTGGCGTCTCTATTCAAAAATGGAAAGAGGTTGAATTCCCTCATGCCAAGCTGCACAGTCACCCCAAAGAGTGGAACCAAACATGGTTCTACTGTAAAGATACCTCCCCTGAAGACGAGAACCCTTTGTCGGGCTACCGTGCCCACCGGCTCTCCAAAACTCATCCACTGCTGCAATGTTTAAGTGCTACGGAACGAGCCTCATATGCCCCTCAACTCGCCAAGCTCTGAGCCTTTATGGCCAACAGTTTATCATGTGTCGACTTTGTGCATTGCTGGATATCCTGGAGCATCTTGCCGTTAAGCCGCTACTCCGGTTTAATGTGTGAGTACACTGGTGAAGTAGAAGACTCCCAACGCCACATCAACATTCAATTAACTGATGAAGAAGTTACTGAGGGTGTCAAGAAGATTTTGAACGAATCGGAATCTGTCTGCCGCCAAACCGGCTTAAACCACTTTTACACAAAAAACAAACCGCCTGCTGTAAGTACCATCCTTTCTTTTTATCTTCGACGTCTTTTTTAAAATGTTCAACCTGTGAATATCCTTCTGCTTGTTTATAAACAGGGTGATGATCCATTCTGGAAGAAGAAACCTGCAGAGAAAGCGGCAAAGCCTTCCCGCCCCAAAAACAAAACCGTCAAGAAAACCTCAAAGCGGAAGGCAGCTGAACGTATCAGCATGGAACTGGATGATGACATGGATGAACTGGAAGTTGAGGTAGAACTTGATTCACTTGGTTCCCTTTTTATGCATCTCATTAACAATGATATTTATCAGGAGGGCGCGGAAGGCAGCCAAGCCGACGATGTAGAGGTAATTGTCCTTTCCTCCGGTTCAGACTCACTGCCAACACAAAAAATCCGTCAAGCGATCCGGAAAGTAAGCTTTTCACATCCTCTTGCTCACTTGGATCCAACATTTATTTTGAAGAAGCAGCAGCACGAGGCTCGCCGCACAACCCGGCACATCGGCCAAAAGGTCACCTCGGCCGGTTTACCTGACACCCCGGTCCAAAAGCGCCGATCTGAGGTCTCACCTCCTTCTGACAATTCTTATCCCAAGGCAGGCTATTTCCGACAACCTCTTAATCCGTCTGATTCAAATTATCAGGTGACACCTCCGTCATCTTCTGGCAAGTCAACATCAACCCAACTTCCTCCCCTCAAAACTATAGCTGGGTAAGTACTTAAACCCCTTCTTTGATTGTTTCCATACTTTGTATACTATGCTTAACCTTCACGTCTTTTTCTGTTTTAAGAGCCGAGGCCAGACCCAGCAAAAAGGCTCAGGTGAATAATCCATCTGAAGACCAGGCGTCTCATGAACCGGAGCAAGCAGTTGAACCGGAACAAGCTATGGAACCGGAGGGTCGCAATCCTGAAGCTACCTTTGATGAGCCACCCCCTCAGGATCACAATATCGATGAAGCACCAAAAATTGATACTGTTGTGCGTGATGCTGAACCGGCAGATCCAATCCGGGCTAGTCTGGTGAGAGCTACTGAAACTCCAGAAAAAGCTGCTGGAGATAAAGAAGGCGAGGTTACCATTACTGGTATTGGTCACACTTCGCCTGGCCGTCCTGTAATCTTGGCCCAACATAGTGCCAAGGAAGAGCGTGCTGCCATGGAAAAGGGAAATGGAGCACTGACTTGTCAAGCTACGCCCATCTCAGCGCTCAAGAACTCCACTCCGGTTTTCTAAACCGTCTGCACTCAAACCGAGATTATGAAGCCGGTTTGGTGAACTTGATGAAAGAGCGCTACAAGGTATTTTCATCACTTTCCTTTCTTAAGCATCAATCCAAGTAGCCCCCAAGGGCCGGTTTATGATGACAATCATAAACCGGGACTTTATAAGACGTGTACTGCTACAAAGTTGTCCTCCATATACCAACTGATCGTTTGAAGCAAATCAAACGTGATCATTATATTCCTGTAGTTTTTCGCCTGTGTAGCCCCCAAGGGCCGGGTTAGCTTTGCGAAGTAAACCGGGTCTTCCATCAATGCGTCAACTTTGAACAGATGTACATTAGCCCCCAAGTGTTAAGGATAATGCTTGCATTGTACTTGAGACTTGTGAAAAATATGTTGATGATAGAACAAATAGGCATTAGCCCCCAAGTACAAAGTGCATAACTTGTTATACGCTTGGTAATTTATAACTTGTTTTAATGATATATCTCATCTTTGTAGGCCGATCTGAATAAGAAGGATGCTCAAACCGCAGACCTTCAAGAAAATGTGAAGTCTCAACAAGCAGAGGCTTCCAAAGCCAAAGAAGAGTTGACCAATGCCTTGGCAGCTATGGAGAAATTGAAAGAGACCTTCAACAAGGAGCATGCTGAATGGGAAACAGAAAAGGCCGGTTTGATAAAAAAAGCCGAGGACGCAGATGCAACCCTGAAACCGGTAGTGGAAGAAATGTCCGGCTTAAAGCGGCAGATTGACGCCATGACATCCGCTATATTTGGTAAGTGCTCTCTCGTGCATTTTGTCTAATCATAAGATTTTATCAATGGCCAATTTACTGATGCTGAAACATAATACGGACCCGCATTGCTCATCTGGGCTGTGACATGTGGATGAAGCTTAAAGCGGCGTACACCTTGATGGAACAGCTATACTCTAGCTCCCAACGTGCTATTTGCACTGCAGCGTATAATAAGCCGGCGCCATCGTTGATAAAGGAAACACTTGAGAAGCTAGCCATGCTACCTGCCCGAATCACCGAACTGAAGAGATCAGCCGCAAGATCAGGAGCGCTAACCACGCTAATCCGGGCCAAGGCATGGATTCCGGATCTTGAACCGGCAGATATCATCAAAGGATATCCTGGCGTGAAAGAGGACGGCTCAGACTTCAATAATGACGATCTACGAAGGCTGAAAAAGGAGATGCGGCCAATAGCAAGCAAACTGGCGGAGGACACCAATTTATCTCACTTCCAACCGGTTTATGATGCTGATGGAAAGAGACAGCCTGCTGTGATCCATGATGTTGAAGAGCTTGTGCCTCCAATCCGTAAGCATACTTACGCTCCTGACATTGACCCCTCTAGCCTTATCCATGAAGAGGCCGTGTTTCAAGCTTTAACCGGAATCGATTGGTCAACGGTTGATTTCCAGCGTCTGGGGAGGGATGAAGAGGAGGTGACTGCACAAGATGACCCTCAATCATCAAGCCGTCCCGATGAAGCATCCTAAACCGGCGACCGGTTTATCAGCTATAGCCTACCACTTCTTGAAACAGTTATTCAATTTGGGCCGTTTTGAAGCTCCTTGTAATAGGATAGCAGAAACACCTTTATTTGCCAGGCCGTCGAGCATGCTTGTGTTGCTTGATATTTTGAAAACTTGTTCCACTTTTGGGATCTATTTATGCATAGTCCATTATACTTTGTGTTCCTACATATAAGAACTTGAAAGCATCCTAGTGGTTTACCACTAGACGGGTCATGATGCCCAAAAGATATACATAACTTGGATGGATAACCAAGATTAATATTAACCAGATAAAATAAATAATATCGGTGACATACCTCATTGGCTGACCAACTGCATGTATGGTAAAGGTGAAAATGTTGGGTTTCGTAGTAATTTCAAAAAATTTCCTACGCACACGCAAGATCATGTGATGCATAGCAACGAGAGGGGAGAGTGTTGTCTACATACCCTTGTAGACCGTAAGCGGAAGCGTTAGTACAACGCGGTTGATGTAGTCGTACGTCTTCACGGCCCGACCGATCAAGCACCGAAACTACGGCACCTCCGAGTTCGAGCACACGTTCAGCTCGATGACGATCCCCGGACTCCGATCCAGCAAAGTGTCGGGGAAGAGTTTCGTCAGCACGACGGCGTGGTGACGATCTTGATGAACTACAGCAGCAGGGCTTCGCCTAAACTCCGCTACAGTATTATCGAGGAATATGGTGGCTGGGGGCGCCGCACACGGCTAAGGAATAGATCACGTGGATCAACTTCTTGTGTCTTTGGTGCTAGCCCTGCCCCTCTATTTATATGTTGAGCCCCGGGGTCGAAACTTGGAGCAAAAGCCTCCTCAAAGTCGGTTTTGCCCGAAAGGCAAGAGTCCCACTCGGACTCCAGGACCAAACGCCACAATCCTTGGCATCTGGCCCAGACGCCATGGGCCTCGGCGTCTGGCCCAGGGCCAGACGCCAGGGTCTCCGGCGTTTGGCCCCCTGAACTCCGCAAAACTCCTTTTGCACCGATCTAAAGCCTCATGGGCTTGACCCCTTGGCCTAACCATATCATCCAATATATGAATCTTTACGTCTCGACCATTTCGAGACTCCTCGTCATGTCCCCAATCTCATCCGGGACTCCGAACTCCTTCGGTACATCAAAACATGTAAACTCATAATATAACTGTCATCGTAACCTTAAGCGTGCGGACCCTACGGGTTCGAGAACAATGTAGACATGACCGAGACACGTCTCCGGTCAATAACCAATAGCGGGACCTGGATGCCCATATTGGCTCCTACATATTCTACGAAGATCTTTATCGGTCGGACCGCATAACAACATACGTTGTTCCCTTTATCATCGGTATGTTACTTGCCCGAGATTCGATCGTCGGTATCCAATACCTAGTTCAATCTCGTTACCGGCAAGTCTCTTTACTCATTCCGTAATACATCATCTCACAACTAACATATTAGTTGTAATGCTTGCAAGGCTTATGTGATGTGTATTACCGAGAGGGCCCAGAGATACCTCTCCGACAATCGGAGTGACAAATCCTAATCTCGAAATACGCCAACCCAACATCGACCATTGGAGACACCTGTAGTACTCCTTTATAATCACCCAGTTACGTTGTGACGTTTGGTAGTACCCAAAGTGTTCCTCCGGTAAACGGGAGTTGCATAATCTCATAGTCATAGGAACATGTATAAGTCATGAAGAAAGCAATAGCAACATACTAAACGATCGGGTGCTAAGCTAATGGAATGGGTCATGTCAACCAGATCATTCTACTAATGATGTGACCTCGTTGATCAAATAACAACTCATTGTTCATGGTTAGGAAACATAACCATCTTTGATTAACGAGCTAGTCAAGTAGAGGCATACTAGTGACACTTTGTTTGTCTATGTATTCACACATGTATTATGTTTCCGGTAAATACAATTCTAGCATGAATAATAAACATTTATCATGATTATAAGGAAATAAATAATAACTTTATTATTGCCTCTAGGGCATATTTCCTTCAGTCTCCCACTTGCACTAGAGTCAATAATCTAGATTACACTGTAATGATTCTAACACCCATGGAGCCTTGGTGCTGATCATGTTTTGCTCGTGGAAGAGGCTTAGTCAACGGGTCTGCAACATTCAGATCCGTATGTATCTTGCAGATCTCTATGTCTCCCACCTGGACTAGATCCCGGATGGAGTTGAAGCGTCTCTTGATGTGTTTGGTCCTTTTGTGAAATCTGGATTCCTTTGCCAAGGCAATTGCACCAGTATTGTCACAAAAGATTTTCATTGGACCCGATGCGCTAGGTATGACACCTAGATCGGATATGAACTCCTTCATCCAGACTCCTTCATTTGCTGCTTCCGAAGCAGCTATGTATTCCGCTTCACATGTAGATCCCGCTACGACGCTTTGTTTAGAACTGCACCAACTGACAGCTCCACCGTTTAATGTAAACACGTATCCGGTTTGCGATTTAGAATCGTCCGGATCAGTGTCAAAGCTTGCATCAACGTAACCTTTTACGATGAGCTCTTTGTCACCTCCATATACGAGAAACATATCCTTAGTCCTTTTCAGGTATTTCAGGATGTTCTTGACCGCTGTCCAGTGATCCACTCCTGGATTACTTTGGTACCTCCCTGCTAAACTTATAGCAAGGCATACATCAGGTCTGGTACACAGCATTGCATACATGATAGAGCCTATGGCTGATGCATAGGGAACATCTTTCATATTCTCTCTATCTTCTGCAGTGGTCGGGCATTGAGTCTTACTCAATTTCACACCTTGTAACACAGGCAAGAACCCTTTCTTTGCTTGATCCATTTTGAACTTCTTCAAAATTTTGTCAAGGTATGTGCTTTGTGAAAGTCCAATTAAGCGTTTTGATCTATCTCTATAGATCTTAATGCCTAATATGTAAGCAGCTTCACCGAGGTCTTTCATTGAAAAACTTTTATTCAAGTATCCCTTTATGCTATCCAGAAATTCTATATCATTTCCAATCAGTAATATGTCATCCACATATAATATCAGAAATGCTACAGAGCTCCCACTCACTTTCTTGTAAATACAGGCTTCTCCGAAAATCTGTATAAAGCCAAATGCTTTGATCACACTATCAAAACGTTTATTCCAACTCCGAGAGGCTTGCACCAGTCCATAAATGGATCGCTGGAGCTTGCACACTTTGTTAGCTCCCTTTGGATCGACAAAACCTTCCGGTTGCATCATATACAACTCTTCTTCCAGAAATCCATTCAGGAATGCAGTTTTGACATCCATCTGCCAAATTTCATAATCATAAAATGCGGCAATCGCTAACATGATTCGGACGGACTTAAGCATCGCTACGGGTGAGAAGGTCTCATCGTAGTCAATCCCTTGAACTTGCCGAAAACCTTTTGCGACAAGTCGAGCTTTGTAGACAGTAACATTACCATCAGCGTCAGTCTTCTTCTTAAAGATCCATTTATTCTCAATTGCTTGCCGATCATCGGGCAAGTCAACCAAAGTCCATACTTTGTTCTCATACATGGATCGCATCTCAGATTTCATGGCTTCAAGCCACTTTGCGGAATCTGGGCTCACCATCGCTTCTTCATAGTTCGTAGGTTCATCATGATCTAGTAGCATGACTTCCAGAACAGGATTACCGTACCACTCTGGCGCGGATCTTACTCTGGTTGATCTACGAGGTTCAGTAGTATCTTGATCTGAAGTTTCATGATCATTATCATTGGCTTCCTCACTAACTGGTGTAGGTGTCACTGAAACAGTTTTCTGTGATGAACTACTTTCCAGTAAGGGAGCAGGTACAGTTACCTCGTCAAGTTCTACTTTCCTCCCACTCACTTCTTTCGAGAGAAACTCCTTCTCTAGAAATGATCCATTCTTAGCAACGAATGTCTTGCCTTCGGATCTGTGATAGAAGGTGTACCCAACAGTTTCCTTTGGGTATCCTATGAAGACACATTTCTCCGATTTGGGTTCGAGCTTATCAGGTTGAAGTTTTTTTCACATAAGCATCGCAGCCCCAAACTTTAAGAAACGACAACTTTGGTTTCTTGCCAAACCACAGTTCATAAGGAGTCGTCTCAACGGATTTTGATGGTGCCCTATTTAACGTGAATGCAGCCGTCTCTAAAGCACAACCCCAAAATGATAGCGGTAAATCTGTAAGAGACATCATAGATCGCACCATATCTAGTAAAGTACGATTACGACGTTCGGACACACCATTGCGCTGTGGTGTTCCGGGTGGCGTGAGTTGTGAAACTATTCCACAGTTTTTCAAATGTACACCAAACTCGTAACTCAAATATTCTCCTCCACGATCAGATCGTAGAAACTTTATTTTCTTGTTACGATGATTTTCAACTTCACTCTGAAATTCTTTGAACTTTTCAAATGTTTCAGACTTATGCTTCATTAAGTAGATATATCCATATCTGCTCAAATCATCTGTGAAGGTGAGAAAATAACGATATCCGCCTCGAGCCTCAATATTCATTGGACCACATACATCGGTATGTATGATTTCCAACAAATCTGTTGCTCTCTCCATAGTACCGGAGAACGGTGTTTTAGTCATCTTGCCCATGAGGCACGGTTCGCAAGTACCAAGTGATTCATAATCAAGTGGTTCCAAAAGTCCATCAGCATGGAGTTTCTTCATGCGCTTTATACCGATATGACCTAAACGACAGTGCCACAAATAAGTTGCACTTTCATTATCAACTCTGCATTTTTTGGCTTCAACATTATGAATATGTGTATTACTACTATCGAGATTCAATAAGAATAGACCACTCTTCAAGGGTGCATGACCATAAAAGATATTACTCATATAAATAGAACAACCATTATTCTCTGATTTAAATGAATAACCGTCTCGCATTAAACAAGATCCAGATATAATGTTCATGCTCAACGCTGGCACCAAATAACAATTACTTAGGTCTAATATTAATCCCGAAGGTAGATGTAGAGGTAGCGTGCCGACTGCGATCACATCGACTTTGGAACCGTTTCCCACGCGCATCGTCACCTCGTCCTTAGCCAATCTTCGCTTAATCCGTAGCCCCTGTTTCGAGTTGCAAATATTAGCAACAGAACTAGTATCAAATACCCAGGTGCTACTGCGAGCATTGGTAAGGTACACATCGATAACATGTATATCACATATACCTTTGTTCACCTTGCCATCCTTCTTATCCGCCAAATACTTGGGGCAGTTCCGCTTCCAGTGACCAGTCTGCTTGCAGTAGAAGCACTCAGTTTCAGGCTTAGGTCCAGACTTGGGTTTCTTCTCTTGAGCAGCAACTGGCTTGCTGTTCTTCTTGAAGTTCCCTTTCTTCTTTCCTTTGCCCTTTTTCTTGAAACTAGTGGTTTTGTTAACCATCAACACTTGATGCTCCTTTTTGATTTCTACCTCCGCAGCTTTCAGCATTGCAAAGAGCTCGGGAATAGTCTTGTTCATCCCTTGCATATTATAGTTCATCACGAAGCTCTTGTAGCTTGGTGGCAGTGATTGGAGAATTCTGTCAATGACGCAATCATCCGGAAGATTAACTCCCAATTGAATCAAGTGATTATTATACCCAGACATTTTGAATATATGCTCACTGACAGAACTGTTCTCCTCCATCTGGCAGCTATAGAACTTATTGGAGACTTCATATCTCTCAATTCGGGCATTTGCTTGAAATATTAACTTCAACTCCTGGAACATCTCATATGCTCCATGACGTTCAAAACGTCGTTGAAGTCCCGATTCTAAGCCGTAAAGCATGGCACACTGAACTATCGAGTAGTCATCAGCTTTGCTCTGCCAGACGTTCATAACATCTGGTGTTGCTCCAGCAGCAGGCTGGCACCCAGCGGTGCTTCCAGGACGTAATTCTTCTGTGCAGCAATGAGGATAATCCTCAAGTTACGGACCCAGTCCGTGTAATTGCTACCATCATCTTTCAACTTTGCTTTCTCAAGGAACGCATTAAAATTCAACGGAACAATAGCACAAGCCATCTATCTACAATCAACATAAACAAGCAAGATACTTTCAGGGACTAAGTTCATGATAAATTTTAAGTTCAATTAATCATATTACTAAAGAACTCCCACTTAGATAGACATCCCTCTAATCCTCTAAGTGATCACGTGATCCAAATCAACTAAACCATGTCCGATCATCACATGAGATGGAGTAGTTTCATCGGTGAACATCATTATGTTGATCATATCTACTATATGATTCACGCTCGACCTTTCGGTCTCCGTGTTCCGAGGCCATATCTGTATATGCTAGGCTCGTCAAGTTTAACCTGAGTATTCTGCGTGCGCAACTGTTTTGCACCCGTTGTATTTGAACGTAGAGCCTATCACACCCGATCATCACGTGGTGTCTCAGCACGAAGAACTTTCGCAATGGTGCATACTCAGGGAGAACACTTCTTGATAATTTAGTGAGAGATCATCTTATAATGCTACCGTCAATCAAAGCAAGATAAGATGCATAAAAAGATAAACATCACATGCAATCAATATAAGTGATATGATATGGCCATCATCATCTTGTGCTTGTGATCTCCATCTCCGAAGCACCGTCATGATCACCATCGTCACCGGCGCGACACCTTGATCTCCATCGTAGCATCGTTGTCGTCTCGCCAATCTTATGCTTCCACGACTATCACTACCGTTTAGTAATAAAGTAAAGCATTACATCGCGATTGCATTGCATACAATAAAGCGACAACGATATGGCTCCTGCCAGTTGCCGATAACTTGGTTACAAAACATGATCATCTCATACAATAAAATTCAGCATCATGCCTTGACCATATCACATCACAACATGCCCTGCAAAAACAAGTTAGACGTCCTCTACTTTGTTGTTGCATGTTTTACGTGGCTGCTACGGGCTTAAGTAAGAACCAATCTCACCTACGCATCAAAACCACAACGATAGTTTGTCAAATAGACTCCATAACCTTCGCAAGGACCGGGCGTAGTCATACTTGGTTCAACTAAAGTTGGAGAGGCAGTCGCCCGCAAGCCATCTCTGTGCAAAGCACGTCGAGGGAACCGGTCTCGCGTAAGCGTACGCGTAAGGTTGGTCCGGGTCGTCTCGTCCAACAATACCGCCGAACCAAAGTATGACATGCTGGTAGGCAGTATGACTTGTATCGTCCACAACTCACTTGTGTTCTACTCGTGCATATAACATCAACATAAATAACCTGGCTCGGATGCCACTGTTGGGTTTCGTAGTAATTTCAAAAAAATTCCTACGCACACGCAAGATCATGTGATGCATAGCAACGAGAGGGGAGAGTGTTGTCTACATACCCTTGTAGACCGTAAGCGGAAGCGTTAGTACAACGCGGTTGATGTAGTCGTACGTCTTCACGGCCCGACCGATCAAGCACCGAAACTACGGCACCTCCGAGTTCGAGCACACGTTCAGCTCGATGACGATCCCCGGACTCCGATCCAGCAAAGTGTCGGGGAAGAGTTTCGTCAGCACGACGGCGTGGTGACGATCTTGATGAACTACAGCAGCAGGGCTTCGCCTAAACTCCGCTACAGTATTATCGAGGAATATGGTGGCTGGGGGCGCCGCACACGGCTAAGGAATAGATCACGTGGATCAACTTCTTGTGTCTTTGGTGCTAGCCCTGCCCCTCTATTTATATGTTGAGCCCCGGGGTCGAAACTTGGAGCAAAAGCCTCCTCAAAGTCGGTTTTGCCCGACAGGCAAGAGTCCCACTCGGACTCCAGGACCAAACGCCACAATCCTTGGCGTCTGGCCCAGACGCCATGGGCCTCGGCGTCTGGCCCAGGGCCAGACGCCAGGGTCTCCGGCGTTTGGCCCCCTGAACTCCGCAAAACTCCTTTTGCACCGATCTAAAGCCTCATGGGCTTGACCCCTTGGCCTAACCATATCATCCAATATATGAATCTTTACGTCTCGACCATTTCGAGACTCCTCGTCATGTCCCCAATCTCATCCGGGACTCCGAACTCCTTCGGTACATCAAAACATGTAAACTCATAATATAACTGTCATCGTAACCTTAAGCGTGCGGACCCTACGGGTTCGAGAACAATGTAGACATGACCGAGACACGTCTCCGGTCAATAACCAATAGCGGGACCTGGATGCCCATATTGGCTCCTACATATTCTACGAAGATCTTTATCGGTCAGACCGCATAACAACATACGTTGTTCCCTTTATCATCGGTATGTTACTTGCCCGAGATTCGATCGTCGGTATCCAATACCTAGTTCAATCTCGTTACCGGCAAGTCTCTTTACTCGTTCTGTAATACATCATCTCACAACTAACATATTAGTTGTAATGCTTGCAAGGCTTATGTGATGTGTATTACCGAGAGGGCCCAGAGATACCTCTCCGACAATCGGAGTGACAAATCCTAATCTCGAAATACGCCAACCCAACATCGACCATCGGAGACACCTGTAGTACTCCTTTATAATCACCCAGTTACGTTGTGACGTTTGGTAGTACCCAAAGTGTTCCTCCGGTAAACGGGAGTTGCATAATCTCATAGTCATAGGAACATGTATAAGTCATGAAGAAAGCAATAGCAACATACTAAACGATCGGGTGCTAAGCTAATGGAATGGGTCATGTCAATCAGATCATTCTACTAATGATGTGACCTCGTTGATCAAATAACAACTCATTGTTCATGGTTAGGAAACATAACCATCTTTGATTAACGAGCTAGTCAAGTAGAGGCATACTAATGACACTTTGTTTGTCTATGTATTCACACATGTATTACGTTTCCGGTAAATACAATTCTAGCATGAATAATAAACATTTATCATGATTATAAGGAAATAAATAATAACTTTATTATTGCCTCTAGGGCATATTTCCTTCAGAAAAAACACCAATCCGGAGTGTTGTCAACTCCTTGCCCTCTTGTCGGTTCATATAGAAACCATATTGGACTATAATAGCCTCATAATGCTGGTGACATCTAGTCAAAAACCAGACCGGAAGAATATACTACCGATTTAAAACTGATCATGTACTCACAACTAAGCGTTGAAAGTCATGTCGGGTTGTAAAGAACACCAATTTATCAGAAAATATTCATAAGTCCCTTATCATAAAAAACAGCAAAGACAAGAAATATGCAAGGCTTTTCATGGGCTGCCAGGCCCTAAATCGAGGCTTTTCATGGGCTGCCAGGCCGCTGAGTTAAACCATTTTGCAAAGCCTTTTAAGATGGACCTCAATCTTTAACCAATCACCGTTTTAACTTTGACAAGTTCAGGGTCCATGGGATTGACTTGTCAAACGTTTGATGGGTCATACTAGGTTTACCTGGACGGAGTGGCTTACTTAAAGAGGCAGGATAACCCGGGGTTTTAGGTGAATACACCTGGCTTCCAAGCCTTGCTTGGTAGCTTATTACAGGGGTGCAAGCTTGTTGTTCTTTGAGAAGCAAGGAGCCCCCAGGTAATATTCTCAATCTTTAACCAATCACCGTTTTAACTTTGACAAGTTCAGGGTCCATGGGATTGACTTGTCAAAGGTTTGATGGGTCATACCAGGTTTACCTGGACGGAGTGGCTTACTTAAAGAGGCGGGATAACCCGGGGTTTTAGGTGAATACACCTGGCTTCCAAGCCTTGCTTGATAGCTTATTACAGGGGTGCAAGCTTGTTGTTCTTTGAGAAGCAAGGAGCCCCCAGGTAATATTTGAGCTGTGCTCAGTGGTCACCTATGTTTGAGTTGTGCTTAATGCAACAGACTCTCTTTGGTTCCACATAATTTCCTTTTGGCTTGAAGCCTACCAAGAGGTGTAGCTATGGTGTGAAGACAACCAAGCCCCCTAGTGATATCCCTTTTTTGGTTTTAAACCGATCAAGAGGTGCAGCGATGGTTCGGATACGACCAAGCCCCCTAGTGATTTTCTTTATATCTGTGCGGCCGCATAGGCCGGGTTAATAAAACGCCGCTTTGGTAGTAGAAGCTCCTGTAGGCTCACACATGATGTAAAAAGAACAGAGACCCCGCTTTATTCAAGGCTCCGGTTTATTATAAAATATATACATTGGCATAAGTATGTACACAAGAAGAGCATGTGGCTCAAGTATAGTAAGGCCGAAGAAGAGCTATATTCCACGGCCGCTTGGTCTCCTCCTCCGATGTACGGGAGTCTTTGTGCTCTCGAACATCAATGAGGTAGTATGACCCGTTGTGCAGATTTTTGCTGGCCACAAAAGGTCCTTCCCAAGGTGCGGATAACTTGTGCATATTAGTCTGATCCTGGATGAGCCGGAGCACCAGATCGCCCTCTTGAAAAGTTCTGGTCTTAACCCAGCGGCTGCGATAACGTCAGAGATCTTGTTGATAAATCGCCGAACGTGCTGCTGCAAGATCACGCTCCTCATCTAACAGGTCCAGTGAGTCCTGATGTGCCTTCTCATTGTCAGCTTCAACATAAGCTGCCACACGGGGCGAGTCGTGACGGATGTCACTAGGAAGAACCGCCTCTACTCCATAAACCATGAAGAAAGGTGTGTAACACGTAGATCTGGTAGGTGTGGTGTTGATACTCCATAGCACAGAAGGTAACTCCTCCACCCAACAACCCGGTGTCCGCTTTAAAGGAACCATAAGCCGGGGTTTAATACCTCTCAAAATTTCTTGATTTGCCCTCTCCGCTTGACCATTAGATTGGGGGTGAGCCACTGATTCTACATCAAGCCGGATGTGCTCACGTTGGCAAAATTCCTCCATCTCACCCTTTGATAGATTAGTACCATTATCAGTTATAATACTGTGTGGAAAGCCAAACCGGAATATCACCTTTTTGATGAACTGAACCGGCATGGCCGCATCACACTTACTGACTGGCTCTACTTCTACTCATTTGGTAAACTTGTCAATTGGCACTAACATGTGAGTATTTTTGTCCTTGGATCTCTTAAAGGGTCCAACCATATCAAGCCCCCAAGTTGCAAACGGCCAAGTGATAGGAATCATTCTCAACTCCTGAGCCGGAACATGAGCGCGATGTGCAAATTTTTGACAGCCGTCACACCTTTTGACTAAATCCTCAGCATCAGCATGAGCTGTCAACCAATAGAAACCGTGACGAAAAGCCTTAGCTACCAAAGATTTTGAACCGGCGTGGTGACCACAATCTCCTTCGTGGATTTCTCGCAAAATCTCACAACCCTCTTGAGGAGACACACAACGCTGAATTGCTCCTATGACGCTGTAACGATGTTACTCCCCATTGATTATGGTCATTGACTTGGAACACCGGATTATCTACCAGGCCAAGGTTTCATCCTCCGGTAACTCGCCCCGGTTCATGTAAGCCAAGTATGGGACTGTCCAATTTGGTATAATATGCAAAGCTGCTACCAATTGGGCCTCCGGGTCAGGAATAACCAACTCCTCCTCTGTTGGTATCTTAACCGACGGATTGTGTAGGACGTCGAGGAAAACATTAGGTGGGACCGGTTTACGCTGAGAGCCAAGGCGACTTAAAGCGTCCGCCGCTTCGTTCTTTCGCCGGTCTATATGGTCAACTTGATAACCCTTGAAATGACCAGCCATTGTGTCCACTTCTCGTCGATACGCAGCCATGAGTGGGTCCTTAGAATCCCAAGTGCCAGAGACCTGTTGAGCCACCAGGTCCGAGTCACCGAAGCACTTAAACCGGCTTAAGTTCATCTCCTTAGCCATCCGAAGACCGTGGAGTAGGGCCTCGTACTCAGCTGCATTGTTAGTACAAGTGTTATCTGGCTTTTCCTCTGGTGCCTGCAACTCTGTCCAATCATTGATGAAGTCGACAATTTCTTGAGATTTGATTGGTGTGCGAGGTGTATACTTGAGCCCGTGAGGTCCAAGCTCAATAGTCCACTTGGCAATCCGGCCAGTTGCTTCTCTATTTTGAATGATATCTCCCAGCGGGGCTGAACTGACCACTGTGATAGGATGACCCTAAAAATAATGTTTGAGCTTCCGGCTTGCCATAAACACCCCATACACCAGCTTCTTCCAATGTGGGTACCTCTGCTTTGATTCGATAAGCACCTCACTGATATAATAAACCGGTCATTGAACCGGATATTCCTTTCCAACCTCCTTGCGCTCCACAACAATAGCCACACTAACAGCCTTGGCATTAGCAGCCACATACAGCAGTAAAGGCTCTTTATCAATCGGAGCTGCAAGCACAGGCGGTTCAGCTAACCGCCTCTTCAGATCCTCAAACGCTTTATCAGCCGCATCGCTCCAGACAAAGTCATCCGTTTTCTTTAACATCTGGTATAAAGGGATAGCTTTCTCCCCGAGACGACTGATAAACCGGCTCAAAGCCGCAATCCGGCCGGCTAAACATTGAACGTCATTGATACACGCCGGTTTAGCCAAAGACGTGATTGCTGAATTGTTTGATACCAGAAAGCCCAAGAGTTTGCCTGCCAGGACACCAAAGACACATTTGTCCGGATTGAGCATCATCTTGTAAACCCGGAGGTTGTCAAAGGTTTCTCTCAGGTCATCTATCAATGTTTCCTCTTTCCTGGACTTTATCACAATATCATCCACATATGCATGAACATTGCGCCCAATCTGCTTATGAAGACAATTCTGAACACAACGTTGATAAGTCGCATGGGCACTCTTGAGCCCAAAGGGCATGGAGACATAGCAGAAGGCTCCAAAGGGAGTTACAAAAGCTGTCTTCTCCTGGTCCTTAACTGCCATTTTGATCTGATGATAACCAGAATAAGCATCCAAAAAACACAAGCGGTCACAACCCGCCGTAGCATCAATAATCTGATCAATACGAGGGAGGGCAAAGGGATCTGCTGGGCAAGCCTTGTTCAAGTCTGTGTAGTCCACACACATATGCCAAGTGTCGTTTTTCTTGAGAACCAGCACCGGATTAGCCAACCACTCCGGGTGAAAGACCTCCACGATAAACCCTGCGACCAACAATCGAGCTACCTCTTCACCAATAGCCTTGCGCCTTTCTTCGTTGAAGCGGCGGAGAAACTGTCTGACCGGTTTAAACTTAGGATCAATATTGAGTGTGTGCTCAGCGAGTTCCCTCGATACACCTGGCATGTCAGAAGGCTTCCATGCAAAGATGTCCCGGTTCTCATGGATGAACTCGATGAGCGCACTTTCCTACCTGGGATCCAGGTTAGCGCTGATGTTGAACTACTTGGATGAATCGCCAGGAACAAAATCAACCATCTTAGTGTTTGTGGCCGATTTAAACTTCAACGTCGGGTCGTGCTCTGTAGTTGGCTTTTTCAAAGAGGTCATATCTGTCGGATCAACCTTGTCTTTGTAAAGCTTCAGCTCTTCTGTGGCACAAACCGACTCAGCATAAGCCGCATCACCTTCCTCACATTCCAAAGCAATCTTCCTGCTCCCATGTACTGTGATGATCCCCTTATGACCTGGCATCTTAAGCTGCAGATAAACATAACATGGCCTCGCCATGAACTTGGCATAAGCTGATCGCCCAAACAGAGCGTGATACGGACTCTTGATCTTCACCACCTCAAAAGTCAATGTTTCTGACCTTGAATCATGATCATCTCCAAAGGCCACCTCTAAAGCTATCTTGCCCACTGGATATGCAGACTTACCGGGCACCGCACCATGAAAAACAGTGTTCGACGGTTTAAGATTCTTATCTGTCAACGCCATATGGCGGAAGGTATCATAGTAGAGAATATTGATACTGCTTCCCCCATCCATGACTACCTTGGTGAACTTATACCCCCAACTTGAGGTGCCACCACTAAGGCCAGATGACCCGGATTGTCAACCCGGGGTGGGTGATCCTCCCTACTCCATAAAATGGGTTGCTCAGACCAGCGCAAATACTGAGGCACAGCCGATTCAACAGAGTTCACGGTCCTCTTGTGAAGCTTCTGATCACGCTTGCACAAGCTAGTGGTGAAGACATGATACTGCCCACTATTTAACTGTTTCTGATTGCTCTGATAACCTGACTGCTGCTGCTGCTGATTCCCCTGATGGTTATAACCTCCCTGGTTGCTGCTACCTCTTGAGCACTGCGTTGGTTTTCCCCGAAGAGGAAGGGATGATGCAGCAAAGTAGCGTAAGTATTTCCCTCAGTTTTTGAGAACCAAGGTATCAATCCAGTAGGAGGCTACGCGCGAGTGCCTCATACCTGCACAAAACAAATAAATCCTCGCAACCAACGCAAATAGGGGTTGTCAATCCCTATAAGGCCACTTATGAGAGTGAGATCTGATAGATATGATAAGATAATATTTTTGGTATTTTTATGATAAACATGCAAAGTAAAATAAAGGCAAAGTAAATAGTAAACAAAATAACTAAGTAGTAGGAGATCAATATGATAAAGATAGACCCCGGGGGCCATAGGTTTCACTAGTGGCTTCTCTCGAGAGCATAAGTATTCTACGGTGGGTGAACAAATTACTGTTGAGCAATTGACAGAATTGAGCATAGTTATGAGAATATCTAGGTATGATCATGTATATGGGCATCACGTCCGAGACAAGTAGACCGACTCCTACCTGCATCTACTACTATTACTCCACTCATCGACCGCTATCCAGCATGCAACTAGAGTATTAAGTTAAAAACAGAGTAATGCCTTAAGCAAGATGACATGATGTAGAGGGATAGACTCATGCAATATGAAGAAAACCCCATCTTGTTATCCTCAATGGCAACAATACAATACGTGCCTTGCTGCCCTTACTATCACTGGGAAAGGACACCGCAAGATTGAACCCAAAGCTAAGCACTTCTCCCAATGCAAGAAAGATCAATCTAGTAGGCCAAACCAAACTGATAATTCGAAGAGACTTGCAAAGATAACCAATCATACATAAAAGAATTCAGAGAAGATTCAAATATTATTCATAGATAGACTTGACCATAAACCCACAATTCATCGGTCTCAACAAACACACCGCAAAAACAAGATTACATCGAATAGATCTCCACAAGAGAGGGGGAGAACATTGTTTTGAGATCCAAAAAGAGAGAAGAAGCCATCTAGCTACTAACTATGGACCCTTAGGTCTGAGGTACACTACTCACACTTCATCGGAGGGGCTATGGTGTTGATGTAGAAGCCCTCCGTGATCGATGCCCCCTCCGGCGGAGCTTCGGAACAGGCCCCAAGATGGGATCTCATGGATACAGAAAGTTGCGGCAGTGGAATTAGGTTTTTGGCTCTGTTTGATATTCCTTTTCTTCGAAACCCTAAAACAGGCAAAAAACAGCAATTCTGGGTTGGGCCTCTGGTTAATAGGTTAGTCCCAAAAATAATATAAAAGTGGATAATAAAGCCCAATAATGTCCAAAACAGTAGATAATATAGCATGAAGCAATAAAAAAATATAGATATGTTGGAGACGTATCAAGCATCCCCAAGCTTAATTCCTGCTCGTCCTCGAGTAGGTAAATGATAAAAACAGAATTTTTTATGCGGAGTGCTACTTGGCATAATTTTAATGTAATTCTTCTTAATTCTGGTATGAATATTCAGATCCTAAAGATTCAAGACAAAAGTTTAATATTGACATAAAAATAATAGTACTTCAAGCATACTAACAAAGCAATCATGTCTTCTCAAAATAACATGGCTAAAGAAAGTTATCCCTACAAAATCATATAGTCTGGCTATGCTCTATCTTCACCACACAAAATATTTAAATCATGCACAACCCCGATGACAAGCCAAGCAATTGTTTCATACTTTTGACATTCTCAAAACTTTTTCAATCTTCACACAATACATGAGCGTGAGCCATGGATATAACACTATAGGTGGAACAGAGTGGTGGTTGTGGAGAAGACAAAAAGGGAGAAGATAGTCTCACATCAACTAGGCGTATCAACGGGCTATGGAGATGCCCATCAATAGATATCAATGTGAGTGAGTAGGGATTGCCATGCAACGGATGCACTAGAGCTATAAGTATATGAAAGCTCAAAAGGAAACTAAGTGGGTGTGCATCCAACTTGCTTGCTCATGAAGACCTAGGGCAATTTGAGGAAGCCCGTCATTGGAATATACAAGCCAAGTTCTATAATGAAAGATTCCCACTAGTATATGGAAGTGATAACATGAGAGACTCTCTACTATGAAGATCATGGTGCTACTTTGAAGCACAAGTGTGGTAAAAGGATAGTAACATTGTCCCTTCTCTCTTTTTCTCTTATTTTTTTTCTTTTATTTGGGCATTTTCTCTTTTTTATGGCCTCTTTTCTTCCCTTTTTTTGTTTGGGCTTCTTTGGCCTCTTTTATTTATTTATTTTCGTCCGGAGTCTCATCCCGACTTGTGGGGGAATCATAGTCTCCATCATCCTTTCCTTACTGGGACAATGCTCTAATAATGATGATCATCACACTTTTATTTTTCTTACAACTCAACAATTACAACTCGATACTTAATACAAAATATGACTCTATATGAATGCCTCCAGCGGTGTACCGAGATATTCAATGACTCATGAGTGACACGTATGAAAGAATTATGAATGGTGGCTTTGCCACAAATACGATGTCAACTACATGGTCATGCTAAGCAATATGACAATGATAGAGTGTGTCATAATAAACGGAACGGTGGAAAGTTGCATGGCAATATATCTTGGAATGGCTATGGAAATGCCATAATAGGTAGGTATGGTGGCTGTTTTGAGGAAGGTATATGGTGGGTGTATGATACCGGCAAAAGGTGCGCGGTATTTAGACAGGCTAGCAAACGTGGAAGGGTGAGAGTGCGTATAATCCATGGACTCAACATTAGTCATAAAGAACTCATATACTTATTGCAAAAATCTACAAATTATCGAAGCAAAGTATTACACGCATGCTCCTAGGGGGATAGATTGGTAGGAAAAGACCATCGCTCGTCCCCGACCGCCACTCATAAGGAAGGCAATCAAAAAATAAAGCATGCTCCGACTTCATCACATAACGGTTCACCATACGTGCATGCTACGGGAATCACAAACTTCAACACAAGTATTTCTCAAATTCACAACTACTCAACTAGCACAACTTTAATATCACCATCTTTATATCTCAAAACAATTATCAAGTATCAAACTTATCATAGTATTCAACACACTCATAAGAAAGTTTTATTATTAATCTTATATACCAAGCATATTAAGACTTTAAGCAAATTACCATGCTATTAAGACTCTCAAAATAATCTAAGTGAAGCATGAGATATCAATAGTTTCTATAAAACAAATCCACCACCGTGCTCTAAAAGATATAAGTGAAGTACTAGAGCAAAATTATATAACTCAAAGGATATAAGCAAAGCACATAGAGTATTCTAACAAATTCCAAATCATGTATGGCTCTCTCAAAAGGTGTGTACAGAAAGGATGATTGTGGTAAACTAACAAGCAAAGACTCAAATAATACAAGACGCTCCAAGCAAAACACATATCATGTGGCGAATAAAAATATAGCTCCAAGTAAAGTTACCGATAAAAGTAGACGAAAGAGGGGATGCCTTCCGGGGCATCCCCAAGCTTTGGCTTTTAGGTGTCCTTAGATTATCTTGGGGGTGCCATGGGCATCCCCAAGCTTAGGCTCTTGCCACTCCTTGTTCCATAATCCATCAAATCTTTACCCAAAACTTGAAAACTTCACAACACAAAACTTAAAGTAGAAAATCTCGTGAGCTCCGTTAGCGAAAGAAAATAAAAGACCACTTAAAGGTACTGTAATGAACTCATTCTTTATTTATATTGGTGTTATACCTACTGTATTCCAACTTCTCTATGGTTTATAAACTATTTTACTAGCCATAGATTCATTATTATTCTCAATCAAAGTTGACAAGGGCATATCATTAGGATCAGAAGAAACACTCTTATTAGCAAATAATTTCATAAGTTCATCCATCTTTCCACTCAAAACATTAATTTGTTCTATCGCATGCACCTTTTTATTAGTAGATCTTTCAGTGTGCCATTGAGAATAATTAACCATAATATTATCTAGGAGTTTAGTAGCTTCTCATAAAGTGATTTCCATAAAAGTGCCTCCTGCGACCGAATCTAAAAGATTTCTAGAAGCAAAATTCAATCCGGCATAAAAATTCTAAACAATCATCCACAAATTTAAATCATGAGTAGGGCAATTACGTATCATTAATTTCATTCTCTCCCAAGCTTGTGCAACATGTTCATGATCAAGTTGTTTAAAATTCATAATATCGTTTCTAAGAGAGATGATCTTAGCGGGAGGAAAATACTTAGAGATAAAAGCATCTTTGCACTTATTCCATGAATCAATACTATTTTTAGGCAAAGACGAAAACCAAGCTTTAGCACGATCTCTAAGCGAAAAATGAAATAGCTTCAATTTAACAATATCATTATCCACATCTTTCTTCTTTTGCATGTCACACAAATCAACGAAGCTATTTAGATGGGTAGCGGCATCTTCACTAGGAAGGTCGAAAAACGGATCTTTCATGACAAGATTCAGCAAGGCAGTATTAATTTCACAAGATTCAGCATCAGTAAGAGGAGCAATCGGAGTGCTAATAAAATCATTGTTGTTGGTATTGGTGAAGTCACACAATTTAGTATTATCTTGAGCCATCGTGACAAGCAAGCAAACTAACACACAAGCAAACAAAAAGCAAGCGAGCAAAAAGAGGCAAATAGAGAGGGAGGATAGAGAGAGAGAGGGCGAATAAAATGGCAAGGGTGAAGTGGGGGGGAGAGGAAAACGAGAGGCAAATAGCAAATAATGTAATGCGGGAGATAAGGGTATGTGATGGGTACTTGGTATGTTGACTTTTGCGTAGACATCCCCGGCAACGGCGCCAGAAATCCTTCTTGCTACCTCCTGAGCACTGCGTTGGTTTTCCCCGAAGAGGAAGGGATGATGCAACAAATTAGCGTAAGTATTTCCCTCAGTTCTTGAGAACCAAGGTATCAATCCAGTAGGAGGCTACGCGCGAGGACCTCGTACCTGCACAAAACAAATAAATCCTCGCAACCAACGCAAATAGGGGTTGTCAATCCCTATAAGGCCACTTACGAGAGTGAGATCTGATAGATATGATAACATAATATTTTTGGTATTTTTATGATAAAGATGCAAAGTAAAATAAAGGCAAAGTAAATAGCAAAGGAAATAACTAAGCAGTAGGAGATCAATATGATAAAGATAGACCCGGGGGCCATAGGTTTCACTAGTGGCTTCTCTCGAGAGCATAAGTATTCTACGGTGGGTGAACAAATTACTATTGAGCAATTGACAGAATTGAGCATAGTTATGAGAATATCTAGGTATGATCATGTGTATAGGCATCACGTCCGAGACAAGTAGACCGACTCCTTCCTGCATCTACTACTATTACTCCACTCATCGACCGCTATCCAGCATGCATCTAGAGTATTAAGTTAAAAACAGAGTAACGCCTTAAGCAAGATGACATGATGTAGAGGGATAGACTCATGCAATATGAAGAAAACCCCATCTTGTTATCCTCGATGGCAACAATACAATACGTGCCTTGCTGCCCTTACTGTCACCGGGAAAGGACATCGCAAGATTGAACCCAAAGCTAAGCACTTCTCCCAATGCAAGAAAGATCAATCTAGTAGGCCAAACCAAACTGATAATTCGAAGAGACTTGCAAAGATAACCAATCATACATAAAAGAATTCAGAGAAGATTCAAATATTATTCATAGATAGACTTGATCATAAACCCACAATTCATCGATCTCAACAAACACACCGCAAAAGAAGATTACATCGAATAGATCTCCACAAGAGAGGGGGAGAACATTGTATTGAGATCCAAAAAGAGAGAAGAAGCCATCGAGCTACTAAGTATGGACCCGTAGGTCTGAGGTAAACTACTCACACTTCATCGGAGGGGCTATGGTGTTGATGTAGAAGCCCTCCGTGATCGATGCCCCCTCCGGTGGAGCTCCGGAACAGGCCCCAAGATGGGATCTCGTGGATACAGAAATTTGCGGCGGTGGAATTAGGTTTTTGGCTCCATTTGAATTCGTTTTCTTCGAAACCCTAAAACAGGCAAAAAAACAGCAATTCCGGGCTAGGCCTTCGGTTAATAGGTTAGTCCCAAAAATAATATAAAAGTGGATAATAAAGCCCTATAATGTCCAAAACAGTAGATAATATAGCATGGAGCAATCAAAAATTATAGATACGTTGGAGTCATATCAGTTGCCCTGGTTCCCTTGATTGCTATGTCCGGTTTGATTGCCCTGAAATCCTGAACCGGAGCTGCCGCCTCCATAACCCGGCCCATGAAAACCACCTCCTGAACCGCCAGGCGGGCCATTGTTGTACTGAAACATATTGGAGTTCTTGAATTCTCGCATGATATAACAATCCTTCCAGAGATGTGAAGCTGGCCTCTCCTTTGATCCATGCTTTGGACAAGGTTGATTTAACAGGCGCTCCGGATTGGGCCCTGAACCTCCGCCCCTCTAGGGCTGTTTACCCTTATGACGTGGACCGTTATCCTGAGCATTGGTGTTAGCCACAAAGTCCAAACTATTGTCTACCTTGCGCTTACCATTGTTCCCATGACCTGTCGGGTTATGCTGCTGTCCCTTGGTGTTGTCGTTCTTCTTCCCTTTCCCCAGTTTGTCCTCCTCTGACTCAGGGTCTTTGGTATTATCTGAATCGGCATATTTAACCAAAGTGGCCATAAGCGTTGCCATATCATTGCAGTGACGTTTGAGCCTTCCTAACTTTTGTTTTAACAGTAGAAACCGGTAATTGCCCTCCAACGTTAACACTGCTGTGTCCGCATTGATGCGATCCGACAAATGCAGAATAGCTGAGACCCACTTCACCCAATGGGTTGTAGACTCCCCATCCTCTTGCACACAAGCGGCCAGGTCCACAATCGACATAGGCTACTTACAAGTATCCTTAAATTTTTGGATAAACCGGTGTTCTAACTCGGCCCATGATCCGACGGAGTTAACCGGTAAGCTCTTTAACCAAGTACGAGATGTCCCCTCCAACATCATGGTGAAGTATTTAGCACACACCGCTTCATCCACATCCAACATCTCCATTGCCATCTCATAACTTTCAACCCATGACTCTGGTTGCAAATCGGCGGTGTAATTGGGCACCTTACGAGGGCCTTTAAAATCCTTGGGCAGTCGCACATTACGTAAATTGGGGGTGAGACACGGCACCCCTAAGGAACTGAAGACCACACCTGGCTCCACTGAAGCGGTAGGGTGAACCGGAGTAGGTTGACGAGCTCCGTGCAGAGCTGCTAATTCGGCCTCTCGACGTGCACGACCATGATCCACCACATCCTGCGCATTAGCACCTCCACCTGCCGGGTTGTGCCCTCGCGGCGAGTTACGGCGACATGCACTGCTTGACACGGCCGGTTCATCCTCAACGTGCCTGGTGTAGCTCATGCAGGGGGTGGAATGAATCCTCTCGCGACTATGCGAATAAGCCTGCTGCTGGTTTAAAGCTCTTTGAAGGAGCTCTCTGGACCGTCGTGCCTCAATCGCAACTGGTGACTCGCCGTCGGTTGCGAGGGCTGCCAATCGTGAAGAGGCGGCCACAATGTTGTCCAACGGGTTGGAGTAATTCCCCGGGGGCATCGGAACATACTGCGGCACAATGTTGCTTTGACGAGGCGGGTCCATCATGCGCGGCTGAACCGGCGCTCCTATTCCTGGCGCCTTCGTCTGGTTTAACACTGGCTGATTACTAGTTCCTGCTCCTGGCGTGTTAAAGAGATTTCTTGGCTCATAACCCGGCGGGAGATCCGACCGGTATCTTCTTCTCATGACTTCCTCTGAGGCATTCTGATCCAGCCTAAGCCGGTAGGCCTGAGCTTCCAACTCGGCCCATTCCGTAGCCATCCTAGCATTCTCTGCTGCTAGGTCCTCTTTAGCCTGAGTCATCTGATCTTTCACCTTTGCAATCTCCGCATTGTGCTGGTCCCGGGCTGCTGCGTCCACCTCCGCGGCCATCAATGTTGCCAAAGTGTTGAATAAATCAGACAGAACTTCAGCCGGAGGCAGCGCAGATCCCCCTGCTCCCGCCGGCATTGTTGTCGCTGAACCGGAGAGCATTGCCGCGGTGGTTGATGAGTGGTGTGCTGATTGTGTACCGGCCATGAAGATAGCGACCCGGTTTGGCAGATTGAGGGGGTCCGGAATATTGTTGCCATCGGAACCTCCGCTAATCCGGCCGTCCTGCAACTGATACAGCGATTCGGTCTCTCCAGTTGAAGACTCGTCGTCAGAGCAGACAACGGTTTCTCCATCAGATGCCGGTCCATCCTCATATTCCGCTCCATGGATGACACCTACGAAGACATGCCTTGCTGCGGGCTGAACCGGGAAAGGGCTTGCACGCCGAGCCGTCTCGATGATGTCGGTGCAGGTGTCTGGCTCAAGGCCCAGTTCGCCGATCTTGTCGATGAAGATGTGGATCCCACCAAAGGGGACCCAGTACCCGTATTCGATTCAACTGGCCTCGGGACCCCATCCCGCGTCGTCGATGTAGAGCCTGCTGCGACGACTCTTCGTCATCCGGCCCACAGTGTATCCCTTGAGTCCATCAAAGCTGCCCTTCAAGAACTCGGAACCATCATGCGATAGCCCCACGGTGGGCGCCAACTGTCGTGGGTTTGTCACGGCGGATGTCCTCGTGAAAGGACTTAGTCGTGGAGCCATCGCTACGGGTTAGCTTAAAGGGGTTAAACCGGACAAGGGGACACGAGGGATTTTATACTAGTTCGGCCCCTTCGATGAAGGTAAAAGACTACGTCTAGTTGTGATTGGTATTGCTAGGGTTTCGATGACCACGGAGCGAATCCGCTTTGCCTGGCTCTCGAGTTGTTGTCTATCCTCTTGAAACCGCGGCCGGGTCATCCCTTTATATACATAGGTTGACGCCCGCCAGTTTACAGAGTCCCGAGGCCGGATCATAGATGTGCCCGGCTCGGTCTCTATTCCTCTAACTTACAATACAAGTTACATGACAGAGTCAGTTTACATCTACAGGCTTTAACCCGCCTTTGGGCCTTGGGCCTTCGTAAAGCGCCACCATCTTCACGTCTTTTCATGGGATTCTATCTTCATGGAGCTAACCCGACCACTCTGAGCCGGTTTACCTCCAGTAATCATATCCCCAACAAAAATCATATAGAATTGTTATAAATATGGCATGAATACTTCATAAATTATAGATACATTGGAGATGTATCAGAGTGCGCAGGTGGTTCCACCTTGTTGGTGCAGTTGTCGTCAACCAAGTGGCTTTCCGAAGAAGGCACCAACATGTCGGCCGTGATAACATTATCAACCACATATACTACCGACATGATGGACTCATGTGCCTCTAGTTCCTCACATGACATAGGAGAATCATCGTCCTCACATGAGGTCATCGCCGAGTCCACCTTCATATGCTCCATTGCTAGAGGAAAAGTAGGGCTTAGACATAGCTCCCGAAGTTGAACTTGCCAGAAGGCATGCAATGGCAAGTAGACGCGACCCTTCAAGAGAGGAGATAAATATCCAAGACTAATTAGCTAAGATGTATCACCGAGAAGAGATTATGTGGCGCAAGCGGTCGAAGATGATGTGGCTGAAAGAAGGGGGCCATAATACACGTTATTTCCAACAGAAGCTTCTATGAGAAAGAAAAAAAATTACAAGGTTGGAAAGTATAGATGTATCTTCCAGAGAGGATAGATAAGGGATGGAAAAGAATGATAAGTGAGTTTTTCGGGCATTTATATGCTTACAAAGGTTTAGCAGATTTGAAGGTTCTATTGCACATGGTGCCCGAAGGGTGACATATGAGATGAATATGGATTTGAATAAGTCTACCGGGTTAACTTTTTTTAGACAAGTCTAGCGGGTCACCTAGGCAGCGAAGCCAGATGAGTTAGCAGTAGTATTTTGTTGGGCCAGACCAGGTGCACGAGGTGCATCATCGTTGGTTTTCTTAGAGCATCTCGAACAGCCACGCTAAACAAGCACCGCATCGTAAATTTGGTCATTTTAGTGCGCGCGCAACCGGTAAAGTGGCTCCAGCGGGCGCGCAATAACTGCGCGCGCGGCATATGGAGTTGGGTGCGCGGTCAGAATCGCCAACTCGCGCTGTGTATTTGGGACGCCCGCTTCCGCGCGCGGCACACACGAGCGCTCGCGCCACACTCTCTCCTCCCCGCCACCTTCGCCCCGCGCGCGCCGGCGCCAACAAACTGGACCTGATGGACGCACGCGTCGGCACCCCGCTCACCACATCCTACAGCCGCGACCCCTCCACCGCCGCCACCGCCGCAAACCCTAGCGCGGGGAGCATTGGCCTCGCCTTCGTCGGAGCTCCTCCGAGCATCAGCCTCGCGCACGGCCTCTTCATGCCGCCACGGATGACCTTGGCGGTGGGTAGCGTCGCGCCGGCGCCGCCCCGTGCCCCCCTGGAAGCTCCCCAATATGGCACGACCGAAGAAGGGCAAGACATCCGCGAAGAAGAACAAGGCGGCGGACGGCTTCGTCACCTCGAAGGCGAGGAGGAAGAAGCTTGCAGGGCGTGTGATGGGCGCGGCGGCTACCGAAGCGCCGGCGAGCTCACTCTTGAGCCGGCAGCCGACGCGCACAACGTGTTCGACGGTATGCCCCAAAGGTAGAATATTTTTTCAAATTTTCTATTCTTGTTATTTTTTGAATGCATTCATATAGATAGCTTATTTGCATTGTTCTATATATTTTGTAGTCTCAACGATGATGCATACATGTCAAATATGGGTGTTGACTCCAACAATTCGCATTGGTCTCAAACCAATGGCATGCACTTTCATGACCATGAGTTTGAGGTGGACGAGAATGGTGAGGGCATTGTCGACGCACCGAAAGGAAGAGCGGGCAATTACACCAACGCCGAAGACATCTTACTATGCAATACTTGGTTGCAAGTGTCGAGGAATCCATCCGTTGGAGGTGATCAAAGTAGAGATGCTTATTGGAACCAGATGAAGGAACACTTTGATGTTCGCAACGTGAGTGGAATTGACCGCTCCGACCGATCTCTTCGGTCCCGGTGGTCGACAATCAATAAGGATTGTCAAAAGTGGGCGGCCGCACAAAAGGCGGTTGACAAGTTGAACCCAAGTGGCACCAATGAGGACGATAGAGTAAGTGCCATTTCATCCATGTTCATCATACTTATTGTTGGTGTTTGAAGTGCTAACTTATTCAAAGGAGAGGAGAAGAGGACCAAGAAGGGGAAGATCAAGAAAGGAAGACCATTTACCTTGGCTCATTGCTATGACGTGTTGAAGGATGATGAGAAATGGAAGAAACTTGATGATTTGGATTTGAGCAACAAACGCAAGCGAACAATTGAGTTGGATGATGAGGAGGAGGAGGAGGATGCATCAAGTGATGACGACAAGAGAAGCCCGACACCCAACTCGGTTTCATACTCGAAGACAAAACGACCGGATGGGTGCAAGAAAGATGCAAAAGAAAAGAAGAAGAGGAAAGGAGAAGATGAGCTCAAAAATTCTATGGAAGCTATTGTGAAGGCAAGAAAAGAAGCCAACGAGGTGAGGAAAATGGCAAGGAACCAAGATGCCGCGGCCGAGGAGAGGAGGGTGGCGGCCGAGGAGAGGAAGGTGGCTTTGGAGGAGAGGAAGGTGAGCAAGGAGCGAACTAGATTGTTGGAATGGGAGAAGCACTTGTTCTTCTTGGACACATCTATTCTCAATGAGGCGCAAAAGGAGTATGCCAATCTTGCCCGTGAAGAAGTCTTTGAAGAAAATATGCCCTAGAGGCAATAATAAAGTTGTTATTTATATTTCCTCATATCATGATAAATGTTTATTATTCATGCTAGAATTGTATTAACTGGTAACTTAATACATGTGTGAATATATAGACAAACAAAGTGTCACTAGCATGCCTCTACTTGAGTAGCTCGTTGAATCAAAGATGGTTAAGTTTCCTAGCCGTAGACATGAGTTGTCATTTGATTAACGGGATCACATCACTAGAGAATGATGTGATTGACTTGACCCATCTGTTAGCTTAGCACGATAATCGTTTAGTTTGTTGCTATTGCTTTCTCCATAACTTATACATGTTCCTATGACTATGAGATTATGCAACTCCCGAATACCGGAGGAACACATAGTGTGCTATCAAACGTCACAACGTAACTGAGTGACTATAAAGATGCTCCCGTTGCTATGCATCACCTAGATGGATCTTGTGTGTGCGTAGGATTTTTTTTGAAATTACTGCGTTCCCCAACAGGCTTCGGAGCTACCGTGGGAGGCTTAGGTGCCATGTGTGGCTTTGGAGCTACCATGGAGACCATGGGAGGCATGGGTGGCTTTGGAGCACCCCTCGCCGCCATGGCCGCCATGGGAGGCATGAGTTTTGCTTCTCTCATGGGAGGCATGGGTGCACCTCCGGCTGCCATGGGCGGAATGTCTTCTGGTGTGCCTCACACACCTTCCCATGAAGATGTCGTTGAAGATCTTGCCAACATCGTCCGAGCTTCACGTGATGCGGTGCGCGACAATGATGATGATGATGAGGAAGAATCATCTTCGGAGGAGGAAGAATCGTCTTCAGAAGATGAGGACGAAGACGAGGACGAGGCTTGATGTGTCTTTCGTTTGTGTCATGAACTTGGTTTGCATTTTGAACTTGGTTGGATGAACTTGTGGGCATGATTTTGAACTTGTGGGCATGAACTTTTATTCATCAACTTGTTTGTGTGAAATTTATATGCCATGTTCACTGCATTTTGAATGTTTGAAATCCATTTTATGTCCAAAATGCAATATATGGCAATGCACCGGCGAGTCGCGCGTGCTGCTGGAGCGGCGCGCGCGCTGCATTTTAGCGCGGCTGTTGGATTCAGCGCTGTCGGCTGCGCCAAACCAGATGAAGAGCGCGCGACAAAATAGTTTTTAGCGCGCGGCGCGTTGGGCGGCTGTTGGAGATGCTCTTAACCGGTGCCTACCCTGACTAGGAGGTCTTTTTTTGAGGGGTAGGAGGTCTATCTTCTAGTTTGGTTTTTTCTTTAGAAACACCTATAATTTTATTCATACTCATAAGAATTACAGGTACACTGATTTGAACCTAAAATTCAAGAAAGTACAAAGTAATTCATATAACTAAGAACTACAATGAAATATCTTGGAAACACCTTCTTCACGATACTAAACTCTGCTTGAAGGAATACTTCAAAGGGCCTCCCACGTAGCCGCCTCCCCCCTGCCCCCAAAAAGCCTAGGGTTTCCTCGGCCTCCCGCCGGCTCCGCCGCCGGTCCGCCTCGTCTCTAGTGGCCTTAGGGCCATGGCGGTACGGTGGATCCTGGCCCTTGCCAGCGGGAGGACTCCATCTTTAGATGTTCATTCAAGGTTTGTTAGGGTTTGTGTCATGCTAAGGAAGACGAGACGATGACGCCTCCATGAAGATGGAATAAAATTCTCCCCGCCTAGCCCCCATGCCGGTGGTGCGTCTAGTATCATCGGGGGGCGTGTGGAGATGTGTCTCCGGTGGATATGTTCTTGATGGATTTTTTCTGATCTTGTCGTAGTTCGTTTACGTTTGTGCGTCTTCAAGTTGGATCCTTGCGATCTATGCTACTCTTCAATGGCGGCGGTTGCTCTGGTCCTATGAGGTCTTAGCATGATGATTTTTCGACTGTTTATTAAAACAAGCTTCGTCCGGCTACAACGAGGGAGGGACGATGACGACGACACATCTTCGGCTCGCTTCAGTGTTTGTACTCGTCACTAGGTGGTCTATAGATCTGGATATAATTTTTATTATTTTTTGTGTTCGTTGTACTGTCATAATTGAAAATGGATAAATTGAAAGTTTTCTCAAAAAAAGAAACTTTAAAGACTTCGGTAAAAAGGTACAATTAGACTGAAGCAACGATGTTGTCACTCTTTCTCTAGCATGAACATTACCGATAATGATTTTTCAAAGTCCTTGAATCGGCCTTTTTTTTTGAGAGAGAGACTCCGCCCTTCTAAAAAGATGCCTTCTCCCAACCCCTCTGTCAATCACCCCTCCAAAAAAAAAACCTCCGTCAATCCAATCCAATCGCTCCCGACCGGTGGCAATCGGATCCTCACCGCCGTCCTTAACCCTCCGCGGCGTCGGCGGCTATCGGATCCTCACCCCGGTACTTTTCTCCTTCCTCCACAAGATGCCGGGCCTGGACGAGAGGCCGGAGAATCTGAATGTTGTTCGGGACCCTCTGAGGTTCATAGTGAGATCAAGATTCAAGGGGTTATCCAACCAGCCGAAGTTGTCCGGGGATAAGTTTAAACTGGCTGCCGAGGGCGTTCCTCTAAAGTGTATGACCTGCGAATGCACTATAGTGGATCCCGATTATTCGGGCAAGATGTGCAAGGAATGCACGATAATGCATGAGAAGCAGCCCACTTTCCTCGAACTGCTGCGTAGCACCGTAGCGCCTCCACATTTGAATCTTTCCAGATGGTTACAAGTCACCTAATTATCGTCGGGGTTCGTTCTTCGATCGATAGTGACTGTGTTATCTTGGTTGCTATGCTTATTCTGCTGGTTGAATACTAATGTAATATTGGAGGGCATCTGCGTAACTATGTCGCGCTCTTCACTTTGGGAACACCTAATTATCGTTGGGAACACTAATTGTGCTCTTTTGGGTTACTTAGCGGTGGATGTACGTTTCCTGCATATATATCAGAGTGCGCAATGAAGAAGTAGAATCTTGTGCAGTGATCTAATTAAGAAATCCCAAGCGTGTTTAAGTTTGGAGCTTTTACTAGACCTGTCAAGAAGCAGTCAATTCTATTTTATTTTCCGTGCAAATACGATGATGAGAATAAAACACCGGAAACTGGCTGAGAACTTAGTCTAGTCACATACGTACATGTGATCATTGTACTAGTTTTATTTACAGACATTTTTATGTTTTTTTTAGAATCATCAGACATTTTTATGGTTATAAACGAGTTGTGTACGGGCCATTACTCTATGTACTAGCGCCGAAAAAGCGCAGCCGAGCACGTCGGAGAGCCCATTTGAATCTTTGGTGATGTCCTATGTGAGCAATGGTCCAAATGCATAATTCACATACTTGACGGCTACAGCGTGTTTTTCTTCACAATATATAACATGGCATGCGTCATTACCTGTGCATGGGTGCACACCGTGGTGCAGTACAATCCATAATGGTTTCCGTTTTTTCTGCCCTAGTGGTTTCCTCTAGCCTATGCACACAGCCAAATTAAAGCCAAGGTTTTGTGCCATGTTTTGAGACTCCAAAGCTTAGAGAGTCCTCTCTGTCATGTTTTGTATAATAATTTGACTATAGGCTCATAGGATTAAGCCTAGTTTAGGACGTCCCACCTGAAAGGGGAAGTTGTATTAGGCTTTAGTTTTTCTTTCTCCTTTTTAGCCCTTGGCTTCTGTATATATTGTATATTTTTTTCCATACAATTCAGAGAACTGAATCGGGTTCCACCATCAAAGCTAACGGAACAAGAGAGTTTCAAAACGGCGTCCAAGGAAAGATCGCTAGTGCGCCATCACTACAAAACAACAAAAGCAAAGAACTAAACACACTCTCACATGTCGAGTAAAATGCATCATTGCTCCCCGAACTTGCTGGCTAGGTCCAAAACGGTCCTCAAACTCAGAAAGTGCATCAGTACGGTCCCAATACTTGCCAATACAGTGTCAATATGGTCCTCAAACTCGTTGCACCGGTCCTGGCATACGGTCACGCATACGATTCGCGTATACAACAGCGTAATAGACGTGCCACGTCAGGGTTTTACGTGGGCCCACCTATAAAAAAAATCAAAAATAAAATGTTAAACGTGGGAGGGAGAATCAAACCTGCGACCTAGCGGTTGTGGGGCCAAAAGCGGCTGCGCACGGTCGAACTAACACATACTGCCCTAGGTCCTGTTCAAATAGGGGTGCAGTCTTTATTTTTTATTTTTTTCGAAAAAACTTTCAATCTATTCATCTTCAATCATGGCAGTACAACGAATACCAGAAATAAAAATTACATCCAGATTCGTAGACCACCTAGCGACGACTACAAGCACCGAAGCAAGCCGAAGGCGCGCCGCCGTCATCGCCCCTCCATCGTCGGAGCCGGGCACAACTTGTTGTAGTAGACAGTCAGGAAGTCATCGTGCTAAGGCCCCATAGGACCAGCACCCCAGAACAGCAACCGCCACCGATGAAAAATAACGTAGATCGGAAGGATCCAAACCGAAGACACACGAACGTAGACAAACAACGACGAGATCCAAGCAAATCCACCAAAGATAGATCTGCCGGAGACACACCTCCACACGCCCACCAACGATGCTAGACGCACCGCCGGAACGGAGGATATGCGGGAAGACCTTTATTCCATCTTCAGGGAGCCGCCGCCGTCCCGAAATTCTTGTCTTAGATTTCTTTAAATATGTATGTATCAAGACACATATTAGTCTTTATAATCTATTCCCTCCATCCCGAAATTCTTCTCTTAAATTTCTTTAAATATGTATGTATCAAGACATATATTAATATTAGATACATTTGTATTTAGATAAATCTAAGACAAAAAATTTAGGACGAAGGAAGTAAGATTTTTAATTTCTGCCCGTCACCGACTGGCGACCATGGATCGGCGTCGTCCTAGTATTCTCTGCCACCGGCGAGACGGTGAAAGAACGCATGCAGCCGCCAACGGCGACGTCGTCCGCCGTATCTCTGGTTTGTAGAACATCCTCACTACGCATGCATGACGTAGATTAGTAGCACGTATGCATCACACATATGTCCAGATCAATCAGCATGTTTGGATTTTGAATAATGTGCAGACACTACAACTACATTAGAGCATCTACAACTGGACTTGACAAATCCAACCTCACAAATGCCCGCGGACGCGTCCGGGTACGTCTGCAGACAGTGACTGGTCACGCCTCAAAAAATGCATTCCACATCCGGATACCTCACATTACAAACCTCAAATCCATATTACTACATGCAACGTGAAACCTAATCTAGGAGGAGCTCGTCCGGTTGCGCTGCCCGCTCGTCCGGCTCCGTGCTAGCCATGTCCGGCGGCCGGCTGCGCTCCTCAGAGTGTTGGTCCGGTCGCAGGCAAGGTAGGATAGGGCATGGGACACGAGCCGACTCACGGGACTCGAGGCGCCACCATCTCCCATGCCCTACTCTTCCTTATCGGAGCTCGGAACCCGAACGATCCCAATGGACGTCAGATCAATGACGGATCCGTAGGGGGACGAGCCACTGACGTCCACCATGATGCGGTTGCGTCGCCCGGACTGATGCCCCATACGGGGCGCCGGAGAATGCAGCGTTTGGACGACAGACGGACCGCACGGCCTCCAGGGAAGCAGCTACGGTTGGCCTAGCGCCGGATCCATGCATCATTTGGGCGGACGCAATGGATTCCCGACGGATGTAGTCCGAGCGCAGCCGTGTACGGGCCTCCTCCCAGGCGCGGCGGAGTGCAAGCCGGATGTCTATCTCCTCCTCGGGGACATGTGAGATGAGCTTGGGGTTGACGGATCTGGAGCTGAAAGATTCGGATCCGCTGCCCGCCATGCCAGTGACGGCCGAAAGGAGCCGAAGATGAGCTTGGATGACGGAGGGGATTGAAGGGGAGGGGAGTGAAGTGGCTAGGGTTTGGTCCACCAAGCAGATGGGAAGGAATTTATGTGGGTCGGATGGGCCAGCATGGGCCGGGTCCGACGTAGCGGGCGTGCCCGGGCAACCCCATATCCGCCCCCTATTTGGACTGGATATGGAGAGTGCCGGTCAGCCCGGGCGTTTAAGGGCCGTTTGAGAGGCCCGTCTGGATAAAAAATTGTGAACAGACAGTGACCGCGCGGCCCGCCCGAACGTATACGGTGGGTTTGAGAGTTCCGCATGTAGATGGTCTTACTGTACTGTCGTTTGCATGGATATGCTCCATACCTTCTATACATATGGGCCTCTAATTTGGCACCAGCCTGCATTGAGAAAGGTTATATGTAAATGTTGGCCTTTAATTTTGTACTGACCTGCATCATTTGTGATGGTTAGAAGGCACGTGCGTTACAGCCAGCCGGAGCTCTCTTGTTCGAACTTTGCAGAGCTCATTTTTATTTTTACCTATTTATTTCCCGTGGTGACAAGTGGACCCTGCACTCATGCAGCACGCCTGATACGCTGCTGTATACACGACCGTATGCCAGGACCTGCGCAACAAGTTTGAGGACCATATTGACACCGTATTAGCAAGTACTGGGACTGTATTGGCACACTTTCTAAGTTCGAGGACTGTTTTGGACCTAGCCAGCAAGTTTAAGGAGCAATGATGCATTTTACTCCTCACATGTCCAACACCGCATGCTCCGCTAGTGGGGAGAGTGTGGGGGAACACGTAACTTAAAATCCAGGCAACAACAGCTCCACTTTTACACCTTAAAAAAAACAACATCAAACCCACTCTCTTGTGGCCATCGCAGATAGCCACTTGGTTTACTCGAGCTTCTTTTTCATCGTCCTCTTCTTGCATCGTGTATTCGTCTTCCAACATTGCAATCCTATCGCGCGGGGGCTGGTGCTGGTGAATATGTTGATGAAGATTGATTCTTCCACAATAAGAGAATCGTTGGTGATGTCAATGGATACGATTTCCCCATCCCGGAGGAAAGTTTTTTGGCGGAATCGCTCCGTGGGAAGCAAAAGTGCTTTTGCTCATGTTTCGCCTCGAGACGGCGGCGCTTCATACCGAAGTCTTTTTTTTCTAGAGCAAATAGCCTCATATAGTAGGAGATGGGCACCAGAGGCCTGCTGGTGGGCCAACGAGCTCATAAGGCGTGCCCTTGGGGACGCCCCTGAGCTCATGGCTCTCTGGTGGGCCCCCTCCTGATATTTCTTCAGCCAATATTTTTTATATATTCTAAAATGATTCTTCATAAATTTTCAGATCATTTGGAGCCGTGGAGAATATCTATCTCTACTATAGCCTTTTCAGGTCCAAAATTCCAACTGTCGACAATCTTCCTATTCATGTGAAACTTGCAAAATAAGACAGAAAAGGCATTAGAATAGCATCATAAAGTGAAATATTGACCCAAAACATAATAAATAGTAGTAGAAAAACAAGATCCAAATTGGACGTATCAACGTGTGGAATGATAAACGGTAAAATAAAAACTTCCTAGTCTTGCCATTAGAACTAGCTCAAGTGTTGTTGATGATCAGGTTTTCCAGATCTTAGGATATCGTTAATTGTAACTAATTCTAAAACAACATTGAGACTATGACGTTGGAAGAACGATCATATTGAATCGACCTAGAATTGTCTGTTATGAATTGAGTTAATATCGTCCGTATTCAATTGTAATGTCACTTTAATATCGTCCATATTCAATTATAATATCACTGAGTGTTAACTTGTGATTTTGCTTTTTAGACCAGGTATCATAGTCACTTCTTACCGCACGGTGGACTTTGGGGTTGCTCAAACGTCACCTGCAACACGGTGACCATAACGACAACTTACAATCTCATCGGAAAGATTGACAAGGGACTAGATAGCTCGAGAGTGGGATTTGCTCCTCCGATGATGGAGAGATATTCTTAGGGCCCTCTCGGTGTGACGATATCTATCATCGTCTGGCCAGAAACAGCTGACTACATCACGGGGATGCCGGAACACAACAACGAGAAAGAAGAACAAAACCAGTAACGAGGATAACAATATTGTGAGCATTTGATGACTCAGGAGGATACCTATACATCTCGGGCTTTGTGAAATATCGCGGAGCAAAGGGAGTATCACATGATAACCAAATGTTCACTCGAATATCATTCTTGTGTTCATAGGGATCGATATGGACGTCCACGGTCCCGGTGCCGGTCATTGAACGAAGGGGTTTCGCTCATGTTTATGAGTTACTGAACCTACGGGTCACAAGCTTAAGGCAATCACGATCTGCTGAGTGTTAGTAGAACGGGAGTGATCAGAATATATTTATGAAATTGTCTCATTAATATTCAAAATAGTTCCAAAAGGATCTGGGAGCATTTCGGGAACACCGGAAGGGTTTCAGAGTTTATCAAGTATTACCAATAATTAATATGTAGGTGGAAAATGTTTTCGATGATGTTAAATTACATATAATATGCTCTAGTAATAGTTAAAGAGCTTTTATATTTAATTTAATATCAACGGGCCTAAAAAGGCCAAGTGGTGGAGGAAGAATTGGGCCACCAAGGCCCAATAGGGGAGGCACCCCCTTCCCCCTTGAGGGAGGCCGAATCCTAGGGGGGAGGACTCCTCGACTCCTCCTTCCCCCCTTGGCCGACACAAGGGAAGGGGAGGCCTTCACTAGTTCATCTAGCCCTAGTTCTAGTTGGTCCTAATTGACTAATTAGAGCTTGGTCTAGTTCCTCTAATCCTCATAATTAGAAGTCTAGTGTGGTTTAAATCTTCTTCCTTTAATTCTCTGGCGATGATTAGCTCTGGGCGGCGAAGCGTTGCCGGATCGTGAAGGTTGTACGCTTGCAACCAAGTAGAGAGGTCGTGCTTTCGGTTTTCGGTTCGAGGGATTGTTCGTGGGCGGTTCGCGCGATCGTTTATCGGCGGTTCGCCGGATCGTTTATCGGCGGTTCGAGGCACTCCAAGTATGATCTACACGGACACGTTCTTCTTCCGCTACAACTCAAGGATCGTAATGATTGTGATCACAACCTGTTATGCATCTTCATATTGATCTTAGGTGGAGGAGCGATTTTTCTTGTTTTTTACTACGTTCCCCAACACTCGGCAGCTGCTTGGGCGCCAACTACGGATGAGACACTGAGAAGCCGCGACTGGTGCACTCCTCCTCGCTTGTTGCCATGCGCTCGCTCTCGGGCAACAACAATGACCTCGCCGCGATGACCAGCGTCAGCTCACGGCCACGGCCAGCAGCAGCCGGCAACAGTAGCAGGTTGCGGGTGGCGGCGCGCAGTAGCAGGTCGCGTGCGGCGGCGTGCGACAGCTCGCGGGCAGCGGCTGGAAGACCGTGGTGGGACGTGAAAGTTCCTTCTCGCCAACCCTTTCTTGTTTTAGAGGTTCGTGTAAAAAAAAGAGAAATACCGCAGATATAGAGGAAATGGCCTAGACTTTATAGGATCCCACGACAAATTTTAGGAAACGACTGTTTTACGAGGTCTGCTCCGGACGAAAAAATGAACTCATCCCGTAAATTAACAGTTAATTTTATCAGATGACCCAGTTTACGGGATCTGTTAGAGATGATATTTCTTGAGGACCTGAAGAGCAAACAAAGCGACGGACGGTTAGCAAAGACAGCGGTCAACAAAAGTCTCCGCGCTGCAGTCCACATCCGACAGCACAGCACCGACACAAATCTCCTCTCACGCACTCACACACACCGGCACACCACTCTGCCACTCGCTCTCGCGGAGTGAAGGCACGGGAAAGAGGGGAAAGGGGATCGGATCGGCCGGAGATGAGGAAGACGGCGGTGGGCTCCGCCTCCGCGGGTGCAGGCTGGCCGTGCGGTCTGAACCTCAACGTGGTGTTCCTGCTCTCCATGGTGGCCACCAACCTGCTCTCCCTCTACCACCTCTCCATCCGCGCCTCCCCCACCACGCCGGCGCTCCAATCCGGCTCCGACTTCGAGCAGCAGCAGGTGCTCCAGCAGCTCAGCGCCATCCGCGCCACCGTCTCCCACCTCCGGTCCGCCACCCCTCCCCCGCCCCCCGAGCTCGTCCTCTACTCCCGCCTCGCCCCCGTCGCCTCCGCCTGCTCCGCGCACCCCGACCTCCTCCACCGCTTCATGTCCTACGTCCCCTTCGCCGCCTGCCCCGACGACGTCCACACCCTCGCCGAGCCTCTCATCCTCCGCGGCTGCCACCCGCTCCCCAGGCGCCGCTGCTTCTCCCCGACGCCCGACGCCGGATCCGTCCAGCTCCCCACCGACCCCTTCGCGCCGCTCCCCGACTCCGCCGTGCGCTGGCCGACGGACGCGAAGAAATGCAGGTCCTTCTCTTGCCTGCCGGCGTCGCTCGGGTTCGACGTGGCGCGGACGGAGGCCGGCAAGTTCCTCCGGGCGCTGGGGCCTCTGGACCTGACGGTGCCGCAGCTGCTGCGTCTGGCGTCGATGAGCCGCGCGGGGCCCATTCGGCTGGGGCTGGACGTTGGCGGCGGCACGGGGACGCTGGCGGCGCGGCTGAAGCGGGCGGCGAACGCGACGGTGCTGACGACGACCATGGACCTGGGCGCGCCCTACTCGGAGGCCGCGGCGGCGCGCGGGGTGGTGCCGTTGCACGCGCCGCTGCAGCAGCGGTTCCCCGTGGGGGACGGGACGATGGACCTGGTGCGGGCGGGCCACGCGGTGAACCGGTGGATCCCGGAGCCGGCGCTGGAGTTCCTGTGGTACGACGCGGACCGGGTGCTGCGGCCGGGCGGGCTGCTCTGGGTGGACCACCTCTGGTGCCGGAAGGGCGACCTCGACGGCGTGTACGCCGCCATGCTGCGGAGGCTGGGCTACAAGACCATCAAGTGGGCCGTCGCCGACAAGACCGGCATTGGCGCCAAGGACGAGCTTGTCTACCTCACCGCGCTGCTGCAGAAGCCATTCTAGCCAGGCTGCAGATGTGGACACATGCTTATCTGATCTCTGCAAGTGTTGGGAGCTTTTGTGATTCATCCATGGTCACACGTTCACGTTCCTTCCCACTCAAGTTCCATATGCTGTCGATGTGCAAGCAACGATTTGCAAAATGCAGTGATGTGCAGGGAGGTTGGAAACAGTTACGTACCATTCATTTTTAAGAGATCTTTCAACGAGCCGACGATTTCCGATCTTTCAGTGGTCACCGCAGGAGACGATGAAGGCGGCTAGAAACTCCTTTCTTTCTCAGGTACTAGAAAGTTCTAGAGACACTAGTAAACAGATCATCGGCCATACTTTCGAAGTGATCAGATTTGGATATGAACTCGTTTATTTAATCAAATAAGATCAAAATGGATCACCGGTCACGTAACTGCCATGTCAGCATACCTCGGACCCCTCGTGTTTGAGTTTTTTTAACACAGTACAATCAAAGTCACTCACACCCACGAGTATCACCCTTATGAACTCACACACGCATCTATATCCTACCCTTATAAGCAATTTTGAAAGACCGAGTCGGCATAACATCTTGAATTGACGAAGGGCTCATGCTTGAGTTAATACTGCGTAGAGGATGTTTTTTGCAAACTGCCAGTCACAATGTAGTCAATGGCATATCGATGAGTTTTTTTAAAAAGACTTTTTTCACATTGCAAGGGTCTCATACCCACAACCTAAGGGCAAGAATTAGTTGACCACGAAAATTCGCACTTGCACAGCCGTCTACGATCGTTGATGCGCGACATGATACAAAAATTTATTTTGTCTGAAATTACATGAAAAAAGATGAAAACTAGGAATCTTGTCAATATGACAAAATATCCTTGTGCTAATACTTCATCCAACCGTTCCGTTGGAATATGTCCTAGAGGCAATAATATTGTATTATTACATTTCTCTGTTCATAATTAAGAGTTTATATTCTATTCTATAATCGTTATGATTCTGAATACGCGATTGAGTGAAAAAAACTCATATGCACATGTGGAATGATAAACGGTAAAATAAAATTCCTAGTCTCGCCTCTAAAACTACCTCAAGTGTTGTTTGTGATAAGGTTTTTCGGATCTAGAGATATCATTAAGTATAACGATAGTCTCAGAACAACATTTCAAAGTATGACGTTAGAAGAACAATTATATTGAATCGACTCAAACTTGTTTGTTATACTTTGAGATAATATCGTCAGAAGTCAATTGTTATAACACGGGGTGTTAACGTGTGATTTAGTTCCATAGACCGTGAGAGTATTGTAGTCACTTCTTAACGTACGATGGGATTTTGGGTTTCTCAAACGTCATCTGTAACACGGTGATCATACTGACAACTTACAGATTCATCGGAAAGATTGATAAGGGACTAGATAGGCCGAGACTGGAATTTGCTCCTCCGACGATAGAGAGATATTTTTAGGGCCCTCTCGGTGTGACGGGATCCATCATCGTCTGGCCAGACACAGGTGACTATGTCACGAGGAGCTGGAACACGTCAATGAGAAATAAGAACAAAACCGCTATAGTGATCATGTGTATGACTCAAGAGAATGTCGACATATCTCACCTCGGGTTTTGCAAAGTATCACGAAGCAAAGTGAATAGCACATGATAACCAAAGGTTCACTCGAATGTCATTCGTGTATTCATAGGGATCGACATGGACGTCCATGGTCCGCTATCATTGAACGAAGGGAGTTTTGTTCATGTCTATGTTTTACCGAACCTACAGGGTCACAAGCTTAAGGTAATCACGATCTGAATGTTAGTAGGACGGGAATAATGAGAATATATTTGTGAAATATTTTCACTAATATTCAGAATAGTCTCGAAAGGAACCGGAAGCGTTCCGGAGTCACCGGAAGGGTCTTGGAGTTTATCGGGCAATATGAGGTATTTCTGATAAATAATATATATATGTGGAAAATGTTTTCGGTGATGTTAAATTAATAATAAAAGGCTCTAGTAATTGTCAGGAGACTTTTACATTTAATTTAATATCAATGGGCCTTAAAAGGTCAAGTGGTGGAAGTGGAATTGGGCCACAAGGACCCAATAGGTGTGGCACCCCCTCTCCCATGGAGGGGAGGGAGTGGAGGCCGAATTGGGGAGGGATTCCCCTCCCCTTGGTCGGCGCAAGGGGGGAGTCCTTTCCCCCTTGTGTGGCGCCCGCTCCTCTCCCTCCAACCTATATATACTAGTGGCTTTGGCACTTTTTCAACACACAAGTTTGGAGCCTCCTTTATCTAGTTCTAGTTCTAGTTGGTCCTAGTTGATCAATTAGTGCTAGACCAAGATCCTCTAATCCTCATAATTAGAAGCCCAGTGTAGTTCTAGTCGCGTCCCTCTAATTCTCCAGCGAAGATTAACTCTGGACAGCGAAGCGCAGCCGAATCGTGAAGACCGCATGCTTGCAACTCATAGAGAAGTCGTGCTTTTCAGTCTTCCGTTTGAGGGACTGTCTGTGGGCGGTTCACTGGATCATTCATATATGGTTCGAGGGACTCCAAGTACGATATACACTGACTCGTCTTATTCCACTACAACTCGGAGTCTATAACGATCCAATCCAACGTTAATGCATCCTCATAGTGTTCCTGGTTGATCGTAGGGCGATTTTTTTGTTTTCTACTACGTTTCTGAAGAGTGGCATCTACATTTATGTTCTTGTACATTCTCCTATATTGTCGTCCTGTTTAATTCCTTCTTTATTCTTCAAATGGATCTTCTTTTTAATCGTGTTTCCGTACATTATTATTGTTTACCTTCTTCTTCCTCGTTGCATGTGCTCCAATGTCACCTTGTACTAGTCTTCTCTTTCATGTCATATGTGTTCTTCCTTTCACTGTTTGTTCAGCTTCTTTCTGTTGGTTTTATGTTTGTCCAGTTATCTTTGTCTTCCTGCAGAGTCCCGTTGCAAATTCATGGCATGCTTCTTCGTATTCCAACTTCATCGACTCTTTATTCGATGTATTATTGTAGTACGACACATTATACCACTTTGGAGTAAAATTGGTTATAAAGAGACTTGACCATAAAGCAACTAGACGACAAGTGTGGCCAAACCATCAGTCAGCCGACTTCGAGAGCGTTGGGAAGATAGCAGCAAGCCGCTGCTAGTCTTCCAATTTTTTGGGAGACAGCACCCGACGGAGACCAAGGTCCCAATTATTACGCGAAACATCGAGATGGAGATCTTACACTACAGAAGTTGCTCTATTTTGCAACATTTCACTTGAGTCGCATATAACCCTTTTTCGTCATGGAAAATACCCCCGTGAAGTTTTACGGCCGTCACCCCCACCATCACCGAAGCATCGTCATGGAAAATAAAATTTTGATGGTACCACTTTTTCGTCATGCAAGATCGCATTTTAGGTGACGAGCCAAATAATGTCACCATTTGACGTTTTCGTTGACGGCCCAGAATGTCACCTACGATAGCCCAAACTGTCGCCTGATACGTCTCCGTCGTATCTACTTTTCCAAACACTTTTGCCCTTGTTTTGGACTCTAACTTGTATGATTTGAATGGAACTAACCCGGACTGACGCTGTTTTCAGCAGAATTACCATGGTGTTGTTTTATGTGCAGAAAACAAATATTCTCGGAATGACCTGGAACTCCACGGGAGGTCTTAGAAAAAATAATAAAAAATCATCGCCAAATATGAAGACCAGGGGGCCCACACCCTTCTCACGAGGGTGGGGGCACGACCCCCCCTAGGGCGCGCCCCCTACCTCGTGGGCCCCCTGTTGCGTCTTCGACTCCAACTCCACCTCCATATATTGAGTTTTGATGAGAAAAAAATCAGAGAGAAGAAATCATCGCATTTTACGATACGGAGCCACCGCCAAGCCCTAAAACCTCTCGGGAGGGCTGACCTGGAGTCCGTTCGGGGCTCCGGAGAGGGGGATTCGTCGCCGTCGTCATCATCAACCATCCTCCATCACCAATTTCATGATGCTCACCGTCGTGCGTGAGTAATTCCATCGTAGGCTTGCTGGACGATGATGGGTTGGATGAGATTTATCATGTAATCGAGTTAGTTTTGTTAGCGTTTGATCCCTAGTGTCCATTATGTTCTGAGATTGATGTTGCTATGACTTTGCTATGCTTAATGCTTGTCACTAGGGCCCGAGTGCCATGATTTCAGATCTGAACCTATTATGTTTGCATGAATATATGTGAGTTCTAGATCCTATCTTGCAAGTCTATAGTCACCTACTATGTGTTATGATCCGGCAACCCCGAAGTGACAATAATCGGGACCACTTCCGGTGATGACCATAGTTTGAGGAGTTCATGTATTCACTATGTGCTAATGCTTTGTTCCGATTCTCTATTAAAAGGAGGCCTTAATATCCCTAAGTTTCCAATAGGACCCCGCTGCCACGGGAGGGTAGGACAAAAGATGTCGTGCAAGTTCTTTTCCATAAGCACGTATGACTATATACGGAATACATGCCTACATTACATTGACGAATTGGAGCTAGTTCTGTGTCACCCTATGTTATGACTGTTACATGATGAACCGCATCTGGCATAATTATCCATCACTGATCCGGTGCCTACGAGTTTTCCATATACCGGTTCTCGCTTATTTACTTTCCCGCTGCTACTGTTACAATCACTACAAAATACCAAAAACATTACTTTTGTTGTCTTTACTTTTGTTGCCGCTACCACCACTATCATATTACTTTGCTACTAAACACTTTGTTGCAGATACTAAGTTTCTAGGCGTGGTTGAATTGACAACTCAGCTGCTAATACTTGAGAATATTCTTTGGCTCCCCTTGTGTCGAAGCAATAAATTTGGGTTGAATACTCTACCCTCGAAAGTTGTTGCGATCCCCTATACTTGTGGGTTATCATCGCCTAAGATCTTTTTTGTGACAATAATTCTTCACCGGCGATCGGTCCGGGGGGTTGACCGGTCAAAGATTCATATAGGTGGGGCCAGCAGCTGCTGACGTGGCTTCTTCCATGTGGGTCCTCCGTGGGTTTTATCGCTGATGGTCCCGTCGTAATAACTCGACATCAGTTTTGACCGATCAAGGGTGTCGACATATGGGCCTAGAAGTTGCTGACGTGGCTGCTTACATGTGGGACCAGATGGTGCTGATGTGGCTGCTTACATGTGGGTCCGGATGATGCTGACGTGGTTGCTTACAAGTGGGGACACGACTGTGGGGATCGTTACAATCTTCATCACTAGTATCATCACAGGTTTTATTATAGCGTCAAGAATGTGCACGGTTGATTTTGCAGGCCAATTTGAATTTGAATTAGAGAAAAATTGAAATTTAACATTGCCAACACAATTTTTATTATAATAACAATGGGACTTGACATCTCTCACAGAAGTGATCCACATTATAAAATGAGCGTCCAAATGACATATTATCAAGCATTAGAAATAACTCAATAAGACACTTGAGACGACATCATGACGAACAATAGAGCACCATCAGTTATTGATGGGTTGCAACACAGTCTCCTGCGATGACTTTTTTAAGAGATGACTAAGAATTCCCTTCGTTTCGTGTTGCTTTTTTCAAAGCCTTTGATTTTCTCTCCTGGTCCATCTTGATAACTTCTATTTCTAGCTGATGTCTCCATTTGAGGTCTTCAATTTCCTGCATTTGAGCACTAAGTAGGACATTCAAATTTTCTGCAAATGTGGCAGTTGCCTGTTTTGTTTCTATCTCTTGTGTAATATTCGCTTCTAGCTCATGGACGCATTGTTCAGATGATGAATTATGTGATGAGTGAGACACCAAAGCTTGAAAGTATCATGGCAGAGGAGATCTTTCCCTCAATACCTGCATGTTAGGTACTTGCGGTAGAACTTGTAAACATGCCCTCTTTGTGGTCCGCATCATGATTGAAAGCGTTGTTCATGCACTGTTAGTACATAACACTATGATGGCTCACACGATAATTTTGAAGCAAAAACATTATAAATTACTTACAGGTGCTTCTATTGCAATCGGTCTCATACTAGAATCATTCTTGATGTTGTGGGGTGAAAGAACATGCGGTGCCCCCATGTTTGGTATTGGTAATTGATGACAATCTATATGGACTAATGGTTGCCTTGAGTTATATTTGAAGGATTTGTCCATAGGCTTTTCTTGAAGTCCATGCGTTGGTTTCAAGGAGTTTATGAGATGACCAAGGTGCTATTCAAGGAATTATCCAAAGAGTGGTCATATAGAAGACATGATACAAGGTCGATCTCGACTAAGTCAAAGAGTGAATCAAGTTGATCAACACACAAAGCGCACAATAAGTACCAAGAGGGATCAAGTGATCCCATGGTATGGTAAGCATTGTCGATTATGCTTTGTGTACTAACCCATGGTCTACGTGAGAGTTCTATGTGGGGTTAGGTATGTTTTCGTGGGTTTTCATCAAGATGATGATCTCATACAACCCATGGAGGATGACATCAAGTGGTGATCGTCATCAAGATTGAGGTGTGCAAGTTCAAGTGGAGCATCACGAAGAGATCATCCTTGAGGCTTGTCGTCCATTGTGGTGTGAATGGACTTGTGAAGATGTGTCGAAGAGCGGCTCGCCCATAGTGGAGTATGGGGGAGCAATCAACTAGTCTTCATCGAGCCAACACAATCAAGGAAAGTGATCCATCTTGAGGAGGCCAAGATCGTCATCATCTAGCTCAAGTGGATTATGCGCAAGGCAAAGGTCTGCCCTTGATAGGTTTTCTATTTTATCAGTCTCATGCTGGTAGTTGGGAGACCGTGTTATAGGATCAATTGCCGTACTATCAAGGGGGGGGGCTCTCAAGCGAGTAGCTTGATCGTATCGTTCGTAGAGAGCTAAAACCATTGCATCCTTGCATCATCTTTCTTTGTTCTTGTTTGGTTTTTCGCCTTGCGGGATTTGGAGCTTTTGGTCATCTTCATGACAAGCTCGAGTTCATCGAAAACAAAGTTCACATGCATTTTCTATGATGTTTTAGATGTTGGAGGTTATGCCAGTTCTTCTCTGTTGGTGGTTTCACTCTTCTATATCTTAGGCATACCTCCCCTGCCACTTCGGATGCTTCTTGTGGTCATCTATCCAACAAGCTTGAGTTTTCTCAATTCGGAGTTCATTTGCAGAAGTTGTGGCAGTTTAGGCTTTATTGCATCCTCTATTTTCTCTGTTGTGTTCGTGAAAGCCTCAAGCGGTAGTATGGCTCTCTCGAGCGGTACTACCACGGCCTTGTGTCGCGCGTAGTACCACTGCTTCTGGGGATGCGATTTTTCGTGTCGGGTTTCGCGGTAGTAGAGCGGCATTACCTCTTATAAGAGATAGCACCTCTTATAGGCGGTAGTACCTCTCCGAGCGGTAGTACCTCTTATAAGCGGTACTACCTCTCCCCTGAGCGGTACTACCTCTCTGGCAGAACTACAACTCGCGTTTGTTGTGTCGTCGGGCTGTTTTGACCATGCTAAGCGGTAGTACCGCTCCTCCGAGCGGTAGTACCGCTTGTGCATGACCTGAGTGCAAAATGGTTGGATTTAGGGGTGCCTATAAAAGGGGGTCTTCTTCCTCACTGAACCTTATCTCTTGAGCTCATGTTCTTCCCGCATTATTGGCCTTCTTCGAGCTTGCTATCTCTCAATCCCTCCAATGATTTTTGCTAGTTCTTTAGGGAAAAGAGGATGATATCTAGATCTACATTTCCACCAATCACTTTCTCCTCTATGTGAGGGGAACCCCTCGGATCTAGATCTTGGAGTTCTTCATGTTCTCTTCTTCGTTCTTCCTCTCATTTTCCTCCATAGCATTAGTTGTTGTGGTGGGATTTGGGAGAGAAGGACTTGGGCACTTCATGTGCCCTTGCCATTGCATTTGGTGCATCGGTTTGAGTTCATGGAAGTTACAAGTGGAGTAGCTTATTACTCTTGGGTGCTTGGTACCCTTGATCTTGTTACTCTTGGGTGCTTGGGCGCCCTAGACGGTTGATGGTGTTCGAAGCTCAATCATTGTGGTGTAAAGCTCCAAGCAAGCGTCGGGGTTTCCAATTAGGTTTTGGAGATCGCCCCAAACAATTTGATGGGTACCGGTGACTGCCCCCAAGGGTTGTCAGAGTGTACGGGTTCGGTGACTGATGAAGCTATGTACCTAGGGTAGGGTCATAGGCCTGACCTAGCCACCTTCCCCTAGGACATCACCCTAAAACCAGAATCATTCAAAGGGTACCATCATCCACTCGACCAGAGATGTTCCACTCAGAAGAATCAATGTCACTCGACCATCGCAGAAGCCACTCAACGAGCAGAAGATCTAAAGCCACTCTTCATGAACAACGGTCAAGCATTTACTTATAGGCTTAATTGTCATTTATAGCACTTAATTGCTAGCGTTACCAGTAACGCTCCACTCTTAATGTACATTGAACCCTGTGTAACGGAGGGGAGCAGGGGTCCTGGCGCACTCTATATAAGCCACCCCCTCCTCTGGGACAGGGGTTCACATCTTTTGTAAACACACACACATATATAATCCAGTCGACCGCCTTAGGGCACCGAGACGTAGGGCTGTTACTTCCTCCGAGAAGGGCCTGAACTCGTAAAACTCGTGTCTACAACTACTCCATAGCTAGGATCTTGCCTCCTCATACTTACCCCCCATTCTACTGTCAGTCTTAGATCCACGACAGTTGGCGCCCACCTTGGGGCAGGTGTCTTAGCAGTTTATTAGAGAAGTTGCGATTCTTCCGATTCCCATCATCATGGTTTCCGGCGGAGGATTGGCTGAAGGCCGCGAGATCCGTCATGGCACGCTCTTCTTCATCGCCGACGACTCCGCTTGGCTCCACGAGGCTCCACTCGACGTCGAGGCGCTCCCCGTCCGCGGGGCGACGCACTTCCGTGCATGCGTTCGCGGTGTCCTTCTTCGGCAACCGTCGACTCCGTATCAGTCGGCTCCTACGACAACCTCCCTCTCCGTTGTTCGCCGGCACCAGTGATCCGGTCGGTCGCGGCTTCAGCGGTGGGTGAGGCACGCGGTGGCCCGCCAATCGACCACTCCACAAATCGCGGCAATCGAGCCCGATGAAACTCTCTACGGCCTATTCGATCTGTCGACTGGCTCCGTCGAGACTGCGTCCGAATGCGACAGCAGCGACCCCGCGGCGAAAGTCTTGATGGTCAATGGACCACACAGTCCTCCTGGCTTCACCCATGAAGGCGGTGACGATGGCGGTGGCGATCCGTCGCGTGCCCACGAGGAGTACCGCCCCGAACCCCTCTCTTCACAGCGGAGGGAAGATCTTCGTCGCCGCAATATGGATGCACTTCACACTCCTATCATTGGAGAAACCCCCGAGGCCCAGACCTTGGAGGAGGCGCGCCTGGCCAACTTGGCTGAGCGCACTCGACTTGAGAACCTCCAGCGCGCACTCGATGAGCGTGCTCGGCAGCGGATCCCCGAGTCCAGTCGACAACAACTTTTTCCACCTCCGACTTAGGTATACTGAACTCCGTTCCAGAATCCCACAGCTGCAGCTAGAATAGCAGAGTCAATTCAACCTTCCCAGTCAGAAGCTGGCCGAGGTTTGATGCGGATCTGGGCTTTACTCCAGGCAGCGGGGGAGCAGAATACAACAGTATCTCAGTCGCGGAATAGGATTCATAGCAGATCTGTGGTGGCGGATACTGTCCAATCTACCCATAGCCCGAGATCGCCTCCGTGGTGTGAGGGACATGGGTACCAGCAAGATCAATATAGGAACTGTGAGCAGTATGATCATTGACTCGACCACGACGACCGTCGTCGAGTGCACACACCTCCTCCGAGGAGTGGGTCATACGTGCCTCGACGGCAAGATGATAGGCGCCCCCACAACGGCGAATGAAGAATTCAGTCGACCCTAGAGAACCAGGCTTTGATGCAAGGTCAATCCTCGTTCAAGGTCTGGTTGATAGAAACAGAGCTCACAGAGAAGGCCACTATAGAGATCATCTGACTAGAAGCAGGGTACACGTTTCAGGACCCGAGTGTTTCAGCAGAGCCATCAGAGCAGCAGTGGTTCCTCCCAACTTCAGGTTGGCGACTGGAGTCAGCAAGTTCGCCGGAGAGTCCAAGCCAGACACTTGGCTTGAGGATTACCGAGTGGCTGTGCAGATTGGTGGTGGCAATGATGATGTGGCCATGAAGCACCTCCCCTTGATGTTGGAGGGCTCTGCCAGAGCGTGGTTGAATCAGTTGGCTCCTGGCAGTATATATAGTTGGGAGGAACTTGCTCGAGTGTTTGTTAGGACCTTTGAAGGCACTTGCAAAAGGCCGGAAGGGTTGACAGAATTGCAGTGTTGTGTCCAGAAACGGAATAAAACTTTGAGAGATTATATCTAGAGATGGATCACGTTGCACCATACAGTGGAGAATGTGTCAGATCACCAAGCAATTTGTGCCTTCAAGGAAGGCGTTAAGTATCGGGAGTTGAATCTGAAATTCAGTCGGACAGGAGATATGACTCTGACTCGGATGATGGAGGTTGCCACCAAATATGCCAATGGTGAAGAGGAAGACCGACTCCGGAGTGGCAAACACAAAACAGTCGCCCAAGAAACTGGAGGAGGGAATTCCAGTCGGAATCAGAAGCGAAAAGCTGAACTAGCTGCTCCTGGTGAAGCTTTAGTTGTTGCCCAAGGAAAGTTCAAAGGAAAACCCAAAGGGCCCTAGACTCCCAAAAAGTTAAGGATAAAGATGGGAATGATGTGTTGGATTTACCATGCCATATTCATACCAAAAAAGATGAAGAGGGGGACATCATTTACCCTAAACACACCACTCGACAATGTCGTTTCCTGATTGAGCAGTTCTGAGAGAAACAACCCAAGGAAAAGGAAAATGAGTCGGGCGGAGGAGAGGATAGGGAAGAAGATGATGATGGTTTTCCCAATTTCAATTCCACACTGATGATTTTTGCTGATGTTGAAAGCAAAAGTCAGTTGAAGGTTATTAACAGGGAAGTAAACATGGTTGCTCCTGCAACACCTAGTTATCTGAAGTGGTCCCAGACTGCCATCACATTCGACCAGTTGGACCACCCAACGCATATAGCCACCCCTGGGAGGCAAGCACTGGTGGTCGACCCAGTAGTCGAAGGCACTCGACTGACTAAAGTGCTGATGGATGGTGGCAGTGGCCTAAATATCCTTTATGCTGAAACCTTGAAGGGAATGGGCATTCCGATGTCCAAGCTTAGTGAAAGCAACATGAGTTTCCACGATGTTATACCCGGCAAGAAGGCTCATTCACTCGGCCAGATCGCGCTTGATATGGTTTTCGGTGGTTCCAAGAATTACCGCAAATAAAAGTTGATGTTTGAGGTAGTGGATTTCAAGAGTGCTTACCATGCCATTCTGGGGAGACCTGCTTATGCACATTTTATGGCTCGGCCATGTTACGTGTATCTCAAATTGAAAATGCCTGGCCCCAAAGGAGTAATCACTGTCACTGGCAATCGGCAGAAGGCAGAAGAGTGCTTCTAGAAGGGCTCGAAAATTGCCGATGCACAGATGGCAGTAGTGGAACTGCAAGAGTACCAGAAAAATGCAGATCCGAGTGATTTGCTGCGAGCCAAGAAGCCTGCCACAGAGTCCGCATTTTAGTCGTCAGGGGAAACAAAGCTGATTCATATCCACCTGACCGATCCCAACACTGCTCCGACCCATATCTCGTCAACACTCGACAACAAATAGGAAGAAGTGCTCATCCAGTTCCTTCGTGAGAACTGGGACATCTTTGCATTGAAACCTTCTGACATGCCGGGTGTACCCAGGGGACTAGCTGAGCATCGTTTGCGAGTCTACCCGAAAGTAAAACCACTCAAGGAACATCTCCGACGGTCCGCCGTCCAGAAGAGAAAAGCAATTGGCGAGGAAGTGGCTCGGCTCCTGGCAGCCAAGTTCATCCGAGAGATTTACCACTCTGAGTGGCTCCCCAATCTTGTCATGGTCCCCAAGAAGGATGATTCACTTCGCATGTGCATTGACTTCAAGCATATCAATCGGGCCTACCCGAAAGATCATTTTCCTCTTCCCCGCTTCGACCAAATTATCGACTCAACTGCGGGGTGTGAGCGTTTGCCTTTCTTGGACGCCTATTCTGGGTACCATCAGATCCGACTGTATGGACCTGATGAGATAAAAAAGGCTTTCATCACTCCATTCGGATGTTTCTGTTATGTCACTATGCCATTCGGCCTGAAGAACGCCGGAGCCACATTCATGAGGATGATTCAGAAGTGTCTGCTCACTCAAATCAGTCGGAATGTGGAAGCATACATGGATGACATTGTAGTCAAGTCACGTAAAGGTTCCGACCTGCTGGCTGACCTTGCCGAAACCTTTGCCAACCTCAGAAGGTATGACATCAAGCTTAATCCATCAAAGTGCACATTCGGAGTTCCTGGCGGAAAGTTACTCGGTTTCCTTGTTTCCGAACGAGGGATCGACGCTAACCCAGAGAAAGTTGGTGCCATTCCTCGGATGAAACACCCTGTGCGTGTGCATGATGTCCAAAAGCTTACTGGTTGTTTGGCCGCCCTGAGTCGATTCATTTCTCGTCTCGGTGAAAAGGCACTGCCTCTTTACCGACTGATGAAGAAGTCTGATAAGTTTGAGTGGACTCCAGAAGCTGATGCAGCGTTTGTAGAGCTCAAAACCCTGCTTTCCACCCAGCCGGTGCTTGCTTCACCAATCAGCAAAGAGCCTTTACTGCTTTACATTGCAGCCACTAGACAAGTTGTCAGTACAGTACTCACGGTCGAGCAGGAAGAAGAAGGAAAAACTTATAAAGTTCAGCGCCCAGTATACTACGTTTCTGAAGTCCTAACTCCATCAAAATAAAGATATCCCCATTATCAGAAGCTTGTTTATGGAATTTACATGACCACAAAGAAGGTTGCACACTATTTCTCTGATCATTCCATTACAGTCGTCAACGACGCTCCATTATCTGAGATTATGAACAACAGAGATGCAACTGGTCGAGTCGCAAAGTGGGCGATTGAAGTCCTTCCCCTGGACATCAAGTTTTAAGCAAAGAAGGCTATTAAGTCCCAAGCAATAGCTGATTTCCTCGCCGAGTGGATCGAACAGAAACTTCCAGCCCAAATTCACTCGGAGCATTGGACCATGTTCTTCGATGGGTCCAAGATGTTGAATGGTTCCGGTGCTGGAGTGGTGTTGGTCTCCCCCCGTGGTGACAAACTCAGTTATGTTCTCCAGATTCACTTTGACTCCTCCAACAATGAGGCCGAATACGAGGCACTTTTGTATGGGTTGCGTATGGCCATTTCACTCGGCGTTCGTCGCCTCATGGTCTATGGAGACTCGGATTTAGTGGTCAATCAGGTGATGAAGGAGTGGGACGTCAGAAGCCCAGCCATGACTGGTTATTGCAATGCAGTAAGAAAGTTAGAAAAGAGGTTTGAGGGATTAGAGCTCCATCATATCCCCCGACTGAAAAATCAAGCAGCCGATGATCTGGCAAAGATAGGCTCCAAGAGAGAAGCAATTCCCAGTAATGTGTTCCTGGAGCATATTCATGCACCTTCAGTTCAAGAAGATCCCTTCACTGAAGAGCCCCCACAACCAAAGAGTACCACCAATTGGAATTGAGATTCCAGCCGTGGTCGACTTGATCATGGAAGTTTTGGTCATCACGCCCGATTGGACAGTACCATATATCGCATACATTCTTAGAAGAGAACTCCAAGAAGATGAAGAAGAGGCTTGACAGATCGTCCGTCGATCCAAGGCCTTCACTGTGATAAGAGGACAGTTGTTCAGAGAAAGTGTGACTGGAGTTTGCCAGAAATGCATAACACCTGAAGAAGGTTGAGTGATCCTCAATGATATCCACTCGGGGACCTGTGGTCACCATGCGTCCTCTCGGACCATTATGGCCAAACCATACCGAGCGGGATTTTATTGGCCTCGAGCAAATGAGATGGCACAAGAAATAGTCGACAATTGTGAAGGTTGCCAGTTTTACTCCAACATGTCTCACAAGCCCGCGTCAGCCCTGAAGACCGTTCCGCTCGTCTGGCCTTTTGCTGTTTGGGGATTGGATATTGTTGGACCTTTGAGGACTGGCAGGAGTGGATTCACTCATGTGCTTGTAGCAGTCGACAAGTTCACCAAGTGGATTGAAGCCAAGCCTATCAGGAACCTTGATGCCAGTACTGCTGTCAGCTTCATCAGAGAGATAACATTCAGATATGGTGTTCCCCGCAGCATCATCACTGACAATGGATCAAACTTTGATTCTGACAAGGTACTCGAGTCGACTATGCCTCAGTCGCTCACCCCCAGTTGAATGGACAGGGTGAAAGGGCAAATGGATTGATTCTCAAAGGACTGAAACCTCGACTGATGCGTGACCTCAAACACGCAGCAGGAGCCTGGGTCGACGAACTTCCATCAGTATTATGGGGATTGAGGACAACTCCCAATCGGTCGACTGGCAGAACCCTGTTTTTCTTGGTTTATGGAGCCGAAGCTGTACTTCCGAGTGACTTGCTCCACAATGCACCCCGAGTCGAGCTTTTCACAGAGGAAGAAGCAGAACAAGCATGACAGGATGCAGTTGACCTCCTTGAAGAAGAAAGAGAGACAGCCTTGATCCGATCAACCATCTATCAGCAAGATCTGCATCGATTCCATGCCAGAAATGTGAGGGGTCGAGCATTTCAAGAGGGAGACTTAGTTCTCCGAGTGGATCAGCAGAAACCACACAAGCTTGCTCCCTCTTGGGAAGGCCCCTTCATGGTCACCAGAGTGCTCCATAATGGAGCGTACCACCTCTACGACGTCGAGCACAAGAAAGACGAGCCGCACGCCTGGAATGTGGAGCTGCTCCGCCCATTTATACTTAAACACTCAGTCTGCTGAGATGTAATAAAAACACCTTTGTATTTTGTTTATCAAAGACAAGAGTTTTACAGTCTTCTAAAAAGATTGTCGATTGTTTACGTATGTTTCTGAAATCCCCCAGTGGGTGGCTTAGCTGCGAACCCATTTTGCCTAAGTTGAAAAATCCTACCGAGTGATGAGCAAATCTCTCACTTGGGGGCTTAGCTACGAACCCGTTTCGCCTAAGTTGAAAAAATCCTGCTGAGTGATGAGCAAGCCTCTCACTCGGGGGCTTAGCTGCAGTCCAGTACTCGCCTAAGTTTCAAAAATCATGCCGAGTGACGAGCAAGCCTCTCACTCAGGGGGCTTAGCTGCAGTCTAGT
>NC_041380.1:367459549-367490463 GCF_002162155.2 Triticum dicoccoides | reverse complement strand
AAGTTTCAAAAATCCTACCGAATGATGAGCAAACCTCACACTCGGAGGCTTAGCTGCAGTCTAGTTCTCGCCTAAGTTTCAAAAATCCTACTGAGTGATGAGCAAACCTCACACTCGGAGGCTTAGCTACAGTCCAGTACTCGCCTAAGTTTCAAAAATCCTACCGAGTGGTGAGAAAACCTCTCACTCGGAAGCTTAGCTGCAGTCTAGTACTCGCCTAAGTTTCAAAAATCCTACCGAGTGATGAGCAAGCCTCTCACTCGGGGGCTTAGCTGCAGTCCAGTACTCACCTAAGTTTCAAGAATCCTACCGAGTGATGAGCAAACCTCACACTCGGAGGCTTAGCTGCAGTCCAGTACTCGCCTAAGTTCCAAAACCACCCTTGTCCGCAAGGATGACGAAGTGCAGGTCGACTGCAATCCTCCCACAGAGCTGCGCTACAAGTACAATGTCCGCTCCATCCCTATCCGCAAGGATGACGAGGTATAGGTCGACTGCAATCCCCTCACGGAGCCACGCTACAAGTACAATGTACGTTCCATCCCTATCCGCAAGGATGACGAGGTGCAGGTCGACTGCAACCCTCTCACGGAGCTACGCTACAAGTACAATGTCCGCTCCATCCCTATCCGCAAGGACGACGAGGTGCAGGTCGACCGCAACCCTCTCCTTGGAGCTGCGCCACAAATACAATGTGCACTCCATCCTTATCCGCAAGGACGGCGAGGTGCAGGTCGACTGGGATATCTCCTTCAGAGTTGCATCTCGAAGGATATTCCGAGTGAAGAACAAGTTCTACTCGAAGATAAACGCAAGCATATACAGAAGATAAACCAAGATCGGATAAAATCTCAAGAGTTTCAAAATGAAGATAAAAGTACTCGGGCATCAGGCCCGAAGGAGTTTAATGGTTACAAAAACCACTCGGCATTTCGAGGCAAATTTAAGGCAAGTTTAAATTTCAAGTTTGTTCATTCGGCAGGAGGAGGGCTTGCAGGCTCGACGAATTCGTCCAAGTCAATTCCATCAGCGATTCGAGTGGCAGCAGCGATGAAAGTCTCCATGAAGGACTGGAAGTCATGCCTTTTGGTGTTGGCGACCTTGATCGCCGCCAGCTTATCTTCGCGGGCTTCCTTGCAGTGGACTCTTACCAGTGACAGAGCCACGTCAACACGACATCGAGTAGAGGACTTCTTCCATTCTTGCACCCGACCGGGGACCTCGTTGAGTTGAGACATCAAAGACTTGAGATCATTTTGAAGCGTTGCCCTTGGCCAGAGTGATGAGTCGATGCGCGAAACTGCCACCTTCAGACGGCCAAGATAACTTGTAACACTGGCGACGTGGGATTCCAGCCGAAGCGCATTCATGGCAGCCTCGTCTTCGACTGGAGAAACGATAGGGTCCAAACCCAGCTCAATCCGTCCAATCTCTTCTTCAAAGTTTTGGCAGAATTCTGCAGTCAAGGAATTAGTGAGTCGACTGGACAGGACTAACTTGCAAACAGTAAAGCAGTCGGTTTAGAAGGGGTACCTTCAAGCACAAGAAAGAGCTTCTTGGCGAGGGTTCTCAGATAAGCTTCCAAGTCATTTCTCTTACGAGCCATGGCTTCCAGCTTCTCGTTCAGAGCCACCTTATCCTTCTTCAAACGAGTTGCCTCTCGTTTGGATTTAGTGAGAGAGGACTTCAGCTTGCTTACTTCCTCTTCTAGCGCTCCGACTGAAGCGAGCTTCTTGTCAGCAAGGGTAGTCTTCTCTTGAGCCTCCTTCTGCACAGCTGCAAGATTCAAGTCCTTCTTCTCCCGAGCCAACCTCATTTTCTCTGCAAAACAAGCATTTAGATCAAAAGAAAGATCGAATGGATAATTTAAAGGAAGATCGACATGAGCAGTCGACAGGCAGTTACCTTCCATACCGGCAACTTCATCTTGAGCATTCTTCAAGTTTTGTTGGGCCAGCTCTAGGTCAAGGTTGAGTTGCCTCTGCTTCACCTCAAATTTGACGAACTTGGAAATGAGAGTACAAGATTTCTGCAGAGAGTAAAAGACATATCAATCGACAAGATCAAAGATTATTTACTTCTGAGTGAATAAAACTTCAAGGTTTACTCAGACCCCAACCGACTGCCAGTAGTCGACTGCGGTCTCGGGGACTACACCTAGTGGGTGCACTTGGCGTGCCCCCACTGGTTCAGATTCCACTCGGCCGGTCCGCCCAGGTCAAGTGGAAGAAAAGAAAGAGAAAGAAGTGCTCAGACCCCAGCCGACTGCCCGAGTCGACTGCGGTCTCGGGGACTACACCCAGTGGGTGCACTTAGCGTGCCCCCACTGGTTCAGATCCCATTCGACCAGACCGAGTGGAAGAGTGCAAATACTAAAGACAACAAAACACCCAGTGGGTGTACAGATTTGAAGCAGACAATAAGAGATTGTACGAAGGAAAATATTCAGGTAGCATATCCTAATAGAACAAGTTCAGTCGGAGGTCAACTTGCCTGGACATTGGCTCGGAGAGCCGCGCTGGCGTCGTAAGCAGCCTGGCTATTGTCGTGCACCGCCTTCATCCGCTCCATCATTACGCCAGCCTGACGGATAGCCTCTACAGCAACGTTCGACTGGATTTCCGGAACATGATAGGTGGTGAAGAAGGGGACAGACGGTTCAGATGCAGCAGCTTGGAGCTCCGAGGCATGAGGTTGGATGACTGAAGAAAACACTGGTACAGTCGACGGTGTGGGGCGTTCACTCGACACTGGGACAACAAAATTTACAGAGGCTCTACCTGCATCTTCAGGCTGTTGGACTGTTGGTTATGTTGCTAGTTCCGACTGGGATATCTTGCCAGCTGCTGCTTTCTTGCTCCATCTGGGCCTCGGTATCACGTCTTCATCGTCATCCGGAAGCTCGATAACATTGAGTGGGGCTGCAAATAAATCAGTCGACCTCAAGTGAATCACCAGAATTTAATCGACCAAATAATCAAGAACAAGATCGCGAGAATTGTACCTAGGTTGGAGGTAACCACATCTTCCATCTCCTCGTCTCGGTACTGGTGGGTGGAAGTTCTAGAAGTGGCAGCACTGCAAATATCAACATTCAGTCGGTTACGTTCTGTTACCCAAGTCAACCAAAGGATCAGGCCAGATTGTTACCCAGAGACAGTGGGAATGACCACTTTGATTTTGGGCAAAGCCTTCGGCGGTTTGGAAGATGTGGCCTTCGGTGGTTTCGGCACTGGAGGCGGCCAGTCTTAGGCTGCTTCGGTGCCTTCTCGGTCGGCATTGGAGAAGACATCCGAGGGCGCTTTGAAGACTACCCAGTTGGCGCGGCCACCAGGTCGGGGGTGCTTGCCAGGTCGTGAGCGTGTTTGGACCTTCTTTCTCTGCGAGGAGGCGAGTCGGCCTCTTCTTCATCACTCGGGTCGTAGCTCTCCTCGTCCTCCTCTGCATCCGAGTGCCACTCGCCACTCTCGCCTCCGCTCGCCTCTCCCTCGAGATCTTGCTCCTGCACTCCATTGGGCATTGAGTACATATCAACAAGAGCCTGAAAGACAACGAACAAAAGAAAGACAATCGGCCGTCAACAAGATGTTACATGGTAAATCAAGAAGACACTCGACAATGCAGAATTGTACCTGTTCTGGCTGGCGCAAATGGTCGAATGGAACCACCCTCCTGGACCCCCGGGGGTTATCCTGTTGCCAGTAATGCCTCTCAGCCACTGCTCCACCGTGTCCTCACTGACATCCTCCGGGTGGATCTGAGTGGAATCCTCGAGTCCCGAGTACATCCACATCGGATGGTCACGAGCTTGGAGAGGTTGGATACGTCGACTGAGGAAGACCTCCAGCGGGTCCTGCTATGTCTTGAGCTTGCGTTGGTTTTCCCCGAAGAGGAAGGGATGATGCAGTATAGTAGCGTAAGTATTTCCCTCAGTTTTTGAGAACCAAGGTATCAATCCAGTAGGAGGCCACGCTCAAGTCCCTCGTACCTGCACAAAACGATAGCTACTTGCAACCAACGCGATTAGGGGTTGTCAATCCCTTCACGGTCACTTACGAGAGTGGGATCTGATAGATATAATATTTTTGGTATTTTTGGTATAAAGATGCAAAGTAAAGAGTAAAGGTAAAGTAAAAAAGCAAAACAAGATTAAAGTGATGGAGATTGATATGATGAGAATAGACCCGGGGGCCATAGGTTTCACTAGTGGCTTCTCTCAAGATCATAAGTATTCTACGGTGGGTGAACAAATTACTGTTGAGCAATTGACAGAATTGAGCATAGTTATGAGAATATCTAGGCATGATCATGTATATAGGCATCACGTCCGTGACAAGTAGATCGAAATGATTCTGCATCTAAAACTATTACTCCACTCATCGACTGCTATCCAGCATGCATCTAGAGTATTAAGTTAAAAACAGAGTAAAACCTTAAGCAAGATGACATGACGTAGAGAGATAAATTCATGCAATATGAAATAAACCCCATATTATTATCCTCGATGGCAACGATACAATACGTGCCTTGCTGCCCCTTCTGTCACTGGGAAAGGACACCGCAAGATCGAACCCAAAGCTAAGCACTTCTCCCATGGCAAGAATTACCAATCTAGTTGGCCAAACCAAACGGATAATTCGAAGAGACTTGCAAAGATAATCAATCATACATAAAAGAATTCAGAGAAGATTCAAATATTATTCATAGATAGACTTGATCATAAACCCACAATTCATCGGTCTCAACAAACACACCGCAAAAAGAAGATTAATCGAATAGATCTCCACAAGAGAGGGGGAGAACTTTGTATTGAGATTCAAAGAGAGAGAAGAAGCCATCTAGCTACTAACTATGGACCCGAAGGTCTGAGGTAAACTACTCACACTTCATCGGAGGGGCTATGGTGATGTAGAAGCCCTCCATGATGACGACCCTCTCCAGCGGAGCTCCGGAACATGCCCCAAGATGGGATCTCGTGGATACAGAAAGTTGCGGCGGTGGAATTAGGTTTTTGGCTCCTATTCTGATCGTTTGGGGGTACGTATGTATATATAGGAGGAAGGAGTACGTCGGTGGCGCACCGAGGGGCCCACGAGGCAGGGGGCGCGCCCTAGGGGGGGCACCCCCACCCTCGTGACCTCCTCTTTGACTCCTTGGAGTAGGGTCCAAGTCTCCTGGATCACGTTCGGTGAGAAAATCACGTTCCCGAAGGTTTTATTCCGTTTGGACTCCGTTTGATATTTTGTTTCTCCGAAACACTGAAATAGGCAAAAAACAACAATTTTGGGCTGGGCCTCCGGTTAATAGGTTAGTCCCAAAAATAATATAAAAGTGGAAAATAAATCCCAATATAGTCCAAAACAGTAGATAATATAGCATGGAGCAATCAAAAATTATAGATACGTTGGAGACGTATTAGGCATCCCCAAGCTTAATTCCTGCTCGTCCTCGAGTAGGTAAATGATAAAAAGAGAATTTTTGATGCGGAGTGCTACTTGGCATAATTTCAATGCAAATCTTCTTAATTGTGATATGAATATTCAGATTCGAAAGATTCAAGACAAAAGTTTATATTGACATGAAAATAATAATACTTCAAGCATACTAACAAAGCAATTATGTCTTCTCAAAATAACATGGCCAAAGAAAGTTATCCCTACAAAATCATATAGTCTGGCTATGCTCTATCTTCACCACACAAAGTATTTAAATCATGCACAACCCCGATGACAAGCCAAGCAATTGTTTCATACTCTAACTTTTTCAAAACTTTTTCAATCTTCACGCAATACATGAGCGTGAGCCATGGATATAGCACTATAGGTGGAATAGAATGGTGGTTGTGGAGAAGACAAAAAGGAGAAGATAGTCTCACATCAACTAGGCGTATCAACGGGCTATGGAGATGCCCATCAATAGATATCAATGTGAGTGAGTAGGGATTGCCATGCAACGGATGCACTAGAGCTATAAATGTATGAAAGCTCAACAAAAGAAACTAGTGGGTGTGCATGAGAGACTCTCTACTATGAAGATCATGGTGCTACTTTGAAGCACAAGTGTGGTAAAAGGATAGTAGCATTGCCCCTTTTTATTTATTTTCTCTTTTTTTAGGGGCCTTCTTTTTTTTCTTTGGCCTTTCTCTTTTTTGGGGACAATGCTCTATTAAATGATGATCATCACACTTTTATTTATTTACAACTCAATGATTACAACCTGATTCTAAAACAAAGTATGACTCTATATGGATGCCTCCGGCGGTGTACCGGGATATGCAATGAATCAAGAGTGACAAGTATGAAGAAATTATGAACGGTGGCTTTGCCACAAATACTTTGTCAACTACATGATCATGCTAAGCAATATGACAATGATGAACGCGTCATGATGAACTAGATGGTGGAAAGTTGCATGGCAATATATCTCAGAATGGCTATGGAAATGCCATAATAGGTAGGTATGGTGGCTGTTTTGAGGAAGGTATATGGTAGGTGTATGATATCGGCGAAAGGTGCGCGGTATTAGAGAGGCTAGCAAAGGTGGAAGGGTGAGATTGCGTATGATCCATGGACTCAACATTAGTCATAAAGAACTCATATACTTATTGCAAAAATCTAGAAGTTATCAAAGCAAAGTATTACACGCATGCTCCTAGGGGGATAGATTGGTAGGAAGAGACCATCACTCGTCCCCGACCGCCACTCATAAGGAAGACAATCAATAAATAAATCATGCTCCGACTTCATCACATAACTGTTCACCATACGTGCATGCTACGGGAATCACAAACTTTAACACAAGTATTCTTTAAATTCACAACTACTCAACTAGCATGACTTTAATATTATCACCTCCATATCTCAAAACAATTATCATGCTTCAATCTTTTCTTAGTATTCAACACACTCAAAAGAAAGTTTCACAAATCTTGGATACCAAGCATATTATTATTAAGCAAATTACCATGCTATTAAGAGACTCAAAATAATTTAAGTGAAGCATGAGAGATCAATAGTTTCTTTAAAACAAATCCACCACCATGCTCTAAAAGATCTAAGTGAAGCACAAAGAGCAAAATTATAACGCTCAAAAGATATAAGTGAAGCACATAGAGCAAAACTACTTAGCTCAAAAGATATAAGTGAAGCACATAGAGTATTCTATCAAATTTTAATTCATGTATGGCTCTCTCAAAAGGTGTGTACAGCAAGGATGATTGTGGCATACTAAGACACAAAGACACAAATAATACAAGACGCTCCAAGCAAAACACATATCATGTTGGTGAATAAAAATATAGCTCCAAGTAAATTACCAATGGAAGTGGATGAAAGAGGGGATGCCTTCCGGGGCATCCCCAAGCTTTGACTTTTTGGTGTCCTTGGATTATCTTGGGGGTTCCATGGGCATCCCCAAGCTTAGGCTCTTGCCACTCCTTGTTCCATAATCCATCACAAGAATTCACCCAAAACTTGAAAACTTCACAACACAAAACTTAAAGTAGAAAACTCATGAGCTCCGTTAGCGAAAGAAAACAAAAGACCACTTCAAGGTACTGTAATGAACTCATTATTTATTTATATTGGTGTTAAACCTACTGTATTCCAACTTATTTATGGATTATAAACTATTTTACTAACCATAGATTCATCAAAATAAGCAAACAACACACGAAAAACAGAATCTGTCAAAAACAGAACAGTCTGTAGTAATCTGTAGCTAGCGCAAGATCTGGAACCCCAAAAATTCTAAAATAAATTGCTGGACGTGAGGAATTTATCTATTAATAATCTTCAAAAAGAATTAACTAAATATAACTCTTCAAATAAAAATGACATCAGTTCTCGTGAGCGCTAAAGTTTCTGTTTTTTACAGCAAGTTCAACAAGACTTTCCCCAAGTCTTCCCAACGCTTCTACTTGGCACAAACACTAATTAAACACAAAAAGCACAACCTAAACAGAGGCTAAATAATTTATTTATTACTAATCAGGAGCAAAAAGCAAGGAATAAAAATAAAATTGGGTTACCTCCCAACAAGCACTATCGTTTAACGCCCCTAGCTAGGCATAAAAGCGAGGATAGATCTAAGTATTGCCATCTTTGGTAGGCAATCCATAAGTGGCTCTCATGATAGTTTCATATGGAAATTTTATTTTCTTTCTAGGAAAGTGTTCCATGCCCTTTTTTAATGGAAATTGAAATCTAATATTCCCTTCCTTCATATCAATAATCGCACCAACCGTTCTAAGGAAAGGTCTACCAAGAATAATAGGGCAAGAAGGATTGCAATCTATATCAAGAACAATGAAATCTACAGGCACATAATTCCTATTTGCAACAATAAGAACATCATTAATTCTTCCCATAGGTTTCTTAATAGTAGAATCCGCAAGATGCAAGTTTAGAGAGCAATCATCAAAATTACGGAAATCTAGCAAATCACACAAAGTCTTGGGAATAGTAGAGACAGTAGCATCCAAATCACACAAAGCATAAAACTCATGATCTTTAATTTTAATTTTAATAGTTGGTTCCCACTCATCATAGAGTTTTATAGGGATAGAAACTTTCAACTCAAGTTTTTCTTCATTAGATTGCATCAAGGCATCAACAATATGTTCGGTGAAGGCTTTATTTTGACTATAATCATGTGGAGAATTTAGAACGGATTGCAACAAGGAAATACAATCAATTAAAGAGCAACTTTCATAATTAAATTCCTTGAAATCCAATATAGTGGGTTTAGCAACATCTAGATTTTTATTTCTTTCAATCCCACTTTCATCAATTTCATCATTAAGATCTAAATACTCCGAATTTTTAGAACGCCTTCTAGGTAAAGGAAGATCATATTCAGTTTCATCAAGATTCATATTGCAAAACAAAGATTTAATAGGGGACACATCAATAACTTTTAGATCTTCATCTTGATTTTCATAGGAATTGGAGGAACACACTTTAATAAAGGCATCTTTGGAAGCACGCATCCTAGCGGTTCATTCCTTGCACTCATCAATGGAAATTCTCATGGCTTTGAGAGACTCATTGATATCATGCTTAGGAGGAATAGATCTAAGCTTTAAAGAATCAACCTCAGGAGAAATTCTATCAATGTTCCTAGCCAAATCATCAACTTTAAGCAGTTTCTCTTCAAGCAAAGCATTAAAATTCTTTTGTGAATTCATAAATTCTTTAACACTATTCTCAAATTCAGAGGGCATCTTATTATAATTTCCATACGAGTTGTTGTAGGAATTCCCATAATTATTAGAAGGATTACTAGGATATGGCCTAGGATTAAAATTTCCTCTATAAGCGTTGTTGCCAAAATTATTCCTACCAACAAAATTCACATCCATAGATTCATTTCTATTCTCAATCAAAGTAGACAAAGGCATATTATTAGGATCAGAACAAACACTCTTAGTAGCAAATAATTTCATAAGTTCATCCATCTTTCCACTCAAAACATTGATTTCTTCTATCGCATGAACTTTTTTATTAGAAGATCTTTCAGTATGCCATTGATAATAATTAACCATAATATTATCTAGCAGTTTAGTAGCATCTCCTAAAGTGATTTCCATAAAAGTACCTCCCGCGGCCGAATCTAAAAGATTTCTAGAAGCAAAATTCAACCCGGCATAAATTTTTTGTATAATCATCCACAAATTCAAACCATGAGTCGGGCAATTATGTATCATTAATTTCATTCTCTCCCAAGTTTGTGCAACATGTTCATGATCAAGTTGCTTAAAATTCATAATATCGTTTCTAAGAGAGATGATCTTAGCGGGAGGGAAATACTTAGAGATAAAAGCATCTTTGCACTTGTTCCAAGAATCAATACTATTTTTAGGCAAAGACGAAAACCAAGCTTTAGCACGATCTCTAAGTGAAAAAGGAAATAGCTTCAATTTAACGACATCATTATCGACATCTTTTTTCTTTTGCATATCACATAAATCAACGAAGCTATTCAGATGAGTAGCGGCGTCTTCACTAGGAAGGCCGGCGAATTGATCTTTCATAACAAGATCCAACAAAGCAGTATTAATTTCACAAGACTCAACATCAGTAAGAGGAGCAATCGGAGTGCTAAGGAAATCATTATTATTGGTATTGGTGAAGTCACACAATTTGGTATTATCTTGAGCCATCACGACAAACAAGCAATCTAGCACATGAGCAAACAAGAGCAAACGAGCAAAAGAGGCAAATAGAGAGGGAGGATAGAGAGAGAGAGGGCGAATAAAACGGCAAGGGTGGAGTGGGGGAGAGGAAAACGAGAGGCAAATGGCAAATAATGTAATGCGAGAGATAGGGATTGTGATGGGTACTTGGTATGTTGACTTTTTGCGTAGACTCCCCGGCAACGGCGCCAGAAATCCTTCTTGCTACGTCTTGAGCTTGCGTTGGTTTTCCCCGAAGAGGAAGGGATGATGCAGTAGAGTAGCGTAAGTATTTCCCCTCAGTTTTTGAGAACCAAGGTATCAATCCAGTAGGAGGCCACGCTCAAGTCCCTCGTACCTGCACAAAACGATAGCTACTCGCAACCAACACGATTAGGGGTTGTCAATCCCTTCACGGTCACTTACGAGAGTGAGATCTGATAGATATAATATTTTTGGTATTTTTGGTATAAAGATGCAAAGTAAAAAGTAAAGGTAAAGTAAAAAGAAAAACAAGATTAAAGTGATGGAGATTGATATGATGAGAATAGACCCGGGGGCCATAGGTTTCACTAGTGGCTTCTCTCAAGAGCATAAGTATTCTACGGTGGGTGAACAAATTACTGTTGAGCAATTGACAGAATTGAGCATAGTTATGAGAATATCTAGGCATGATCATGTATATAGGCATCACGTCCGTGACAAGTAGATCGAAACGTATCTATAATTTTTGATTGCTCCATGCTATATTATCTACTGTTTTGGGCAATATTGGGCTTTATTTTCCACTTTTATATTACTTTTGGGACTAACCTATTAACCAGAGGCCCATCCCAGATTTGCTGTTTTATGCCTATTTCAGTGTTTTGAAGAAAAGGAATATCAGACGGAGTCGAAACAGAACGAAATCAACTGGAGAAGTTATTTTTGGAAGGAAACACACTTGATGGACTTGGACCCCACATCAGGGGAGACACGAGGTGCTCATGAGGGGGGCCCTACCTCGTGGGGCCCCCGTGGATCCTCCGACGTCCTCCCTGCACCCATATATATCCACGTACCCTAAAACTTCCAGAACGCAAAATAGATCGGGAGTTCCGCCGCTAGAAGCCTCCGTACCCACCGAAAACCAATCTAGACCCGTTCCGGCACCCTGCCGGAGGGGGCAATCCTTCTCCGGTGGCCATCTTCATCATCCCGGTGCTCTCCATGACGAGGAGGGAGTAGTTCTCCCTCGGGGCTGAGGGTATGTACCAGTAGCTATGTGTTTGATCTCTCTCTCTCTCTCTCTCTCTCTCTCTCTCGTGTTCTTGAGACGATACGATCTTGATGTATCGCGAGCTTTGCTATTATATTTGGATCCTGTGATGTTTCTTCCCCCCTCTACTCTCTTGTAATGAATTGAGTTTCCCCTTTGAAGTAATCTTATCGGATTGAGTCTTTAAAGATTTGAGAACACTTGATGTATGTCTTGCCATGGATATCTGTGGTGACAATGGGATACCGCATGCCACTTGATGTATGTTTTGGTGACCAACTTGTGGGTTCCACCCATGAACCTATGCATAGGGATTGGCACATGTTTTCGTCGTGATTCTCCGGTAGAACTTTGGGGCACTCTTGAGGTCCTTTGTGTTGGTTGAATAGATGAATCTGAGATTGTGTGATGCATATCGTATAATCATACCCACGGATACTTGAGGTGACATTGGAGTATCGAGGTGACATTAGGGTTTTGGTTGATTTGTGTCTTAAGGTGTTATTCTAGTATGAACTCTAGGGCTGTTTGTGACACTTATAGGAATAGCCCAATGGATTGATTGGAAAAAATAACTTTGAGGTGGTTTCGTACCCTACCATAATCTCTTCGTTCGTTCTCCGCTATTAGTGACTTTGGAGTGACTCTTTGTTGCATGTTGAGGGATAGATATGTGATCCAATTATGTTAGTATTGTTGAGGGAACTTACACTAGGGAAAGTATGAACCCTAGGCCTTGTTTCCACACATTGCAATACCATTTACGCTTACTTTTATCACTTGCTACCTTGCTGTTTTTATTATTTCAGATTACAAATACTATTATCTACTATCCATATACCACTTGTATCATCATCTCTTCGCCGAACTAGTGCACCTATACAATTTACCATTGTATTGGGTGTGTTGGGGACACAAGAGACTCTTTGTTATTTGGTTGCAGGGTTGCTTGAGAGAGACCATCTTCATCCTACGCCTCCTATGGATTGATAAACCTTAGGTCATCCACTTGAGGGAAATTTTCTACTGTCCTACAAACCTTTGCACTTGGAGGCCCAACAACGTCTACAAGAAGAAGGTTGTGTAGTAGACATCAAGCTCTTTTCTGGCGCCGTTGCCTGGGAGGTGAGTGCTTGAAGGTATATCTTTAGATCTTGCAATCGAGTCTTTTAGTTTCTTGTTTTATCACTAGTTTAGTTTATAAAAGAAAATTACAAAAAATGGAATTGAGTTTGTCTCATACGCTTCACCTTTTTAATATCTTTCGTGAGTATGATGGAAAGGATAATTGTGCTCAAGTGCTAGAAGAAGAAATTTATAAAATGTCTGGCACTAAATCTTTGAATGATGAGCATGATTGCAATGTTTTTAGTATGAATTCCTTGAATATCCATGATGCTAATGATATGCAAAGCCACAAGCTTGGGGAAGCTATGTTTGATGAAGATGATATTTTTTGTCCCCCAAGTTTTGATGAGAAAATTTATTATGATGAAAGCATGCCTCCTATCTATGATGATTATTGTGATGCCACGTATGCTTTAAAGAATAATAATAACAATGAACCTTGTCATCTTGATCTTAATTTTCAATCACATGATAGTTATTTTGTTGAGTTTGCTCCCACTATTATTCATGAGAAGAATTTTGCTTGTGTGGAGAGTAGTAAATTTTCTATGCTTGTAGACCATGAAAAGAATGCTTTAGGTGCTGGTTATATTTTTGAATTCATTCAAGATTCTACTGAAAATTATTATGAGGGAGGAACATATGCTTGTAGGAATTGCAATAATATCAAGTTCCCTCTCTATGTGCTTAAAGTTTTAAAATTATGCTTGTTTTACCTTCCTATGCAAGTTGATTCTTGTTCCCATAAGTTGTTTGCTCAAAAAATCCCTATGCATAGGAAGCATGTTAGACTTAAATGTTCTAGTCATATTCTTCATGATGCTCTCTTTATGTTTCAATTCTTATCTTTTATGTGAGCATCGTTGAAATCATCATGCCTAGCTAGGGGCATTAAACGATAGCGCTTGTTGGGAGGCAACCCAATTTTATTTTAGTTCCTTGCTTTTTGTTCCTGTTTAGTAATAAATAATTCATCTAGCCTCTGTTTAGATGTGGTTTTATGCTTTTAATTAGTGTTTGTGCCAAGTAGAACCTTTGGGAAGACTTTGGGAAAGTCTTGTTGATCATGCTGTAAAAAACAGAAACTTTAGTGCTCACGAGAACTGCTGCCATTTTTATTTGAAGAGTGATATTTAGTTAATTATTTTTGAAGATTATTAATAGATAAATTACTCAGGTCCAGCAATTTATTTGAGAATTTTATGAGTTCCATAACTATACGTTTGATCCAGATTACTACAGACTGTTCTGTTTTTGACAGATTCTGTTTTTCATGTGTTGTTTACTTATTTTGATGAATCTATGGCTAGTAAAATAGTTTATAAACCATAGAGAAGTTGTAATACAGTAGGTTTAACACCAATATAAATAAAGAATGAGTTAATTACAGTACCTTGAAGTGGTGATTTACTTTCTTATACTAACGGAGCTTATGAGTTTTCTACTTTAAGTTTTGTGTTGTGAAGTTTTCAAGTTTTGGGTAAGGATTCGATGGACTATGGAACAAGGAGTGGTAAGAGACTAAGATTGGGGATGACCAAGGGAGCCCAAGTTAATATTCAAGGACAACCAAGAGCCTAAGCTTGGTGATGCCCCGGAAGGCATCCCCTCTTTCGTCTTCGTTCATCGGTAACTTTACTTGGAGCTATATTTTTATTCGCCACATGGTATGTGTTTTGCTTGGAGTGTCAATTTATTTTGTTAGGATTTGCTTGCTGTTATTTATAATAATGTTTTGCATCTTTTATTTCAATAAAATTGGCATTGATAGCCTTTACTATGCCTATGTTACAAGTATACATGTTGCTGTTTGAAAACAGAAAGTTTACCACTGTTGCAATAATTCCCTAGAAAAGTCATAATGTGATAAAATGTTGAAACCTTTTGCATATTAATCTCTGATAAATTTTCTACAGTGGTAATTTTATTTCATAATTTTTGGAGCTAGGAAAGTATGGATGTTGCAGCATTCTTTACAGACTATCCTGTTTAGGCAGATTGCTGTTATGTTTGCATTGTTTGCATATGTTTGCTTCTTTAATGATTATATTTGAGGATAGGACTATTAAATATGCAGAGGCATTTAGTATGCAATGTTGAATAATAATTTTTGTGGTTTGATACAGTAGAGTATGATAAGGTTTTTGCAATAGTTTATACTAACTTATCTCATGAGTCCTTGTTGAGTTTTGTGTGGATGAAGCTTTTGAGATTTAGGGAGACCGTGATATGAGAGGAATTAAGGAGACACAAAAGCTCAAGCTTGGGGATGCCCAAGGCATCCCGAGATAATATTTCAAGAAGTCTCAAGCATCTAAGCTTGGGGATGCCCCGGTTGGCATCCCACCTTTCTTCTTCAACAACTATCGGTTAGTTTCAGTTGATCCTAAGTTTTTGCTTCTTCACATGATGTTTGCTATTCTTAGATGTCATTTTATTTTGCTTTGATTGCTGTTGAATAGAGTACCAAGATCTGAAATTATTAAATGTTAGAGAGTCTTCACATAGTTGCATAATTATTCGACTACTCATGGATCTTCACTTATATCTTTCGGAGTAGTTTGTCATTTTCTCTAATGCTTCACTTATATCTTTTAGAGCATGGTCGTAGTTTTATTTTGAAGAAATAGATGAAATCTTATGCTTCACTTAGATTATTTTGAGAGTCTTAAATAGCATGGTAATTTGCTTAGAATCCTAATATGCTAGGTATTCAAGAATAATAAAATTCTCTTATGAGTGTGTTGAATACTAAGAGAAGTTTGATACTTGATGATTGTTTTGAGATATGAGGATGGTAATATTAGAGTCGTGCTAGTTGAGTAGTTGTGAATTTAAGAAATACTTGTGTTGAAGTTTGTGATTCCCGTAGCATGCACGTATGGTGAACCATTATGTGATGAAGTCGGAGCATGATTTATTTATTGATTGCCTTCCTTATGAGTGGCGGTCGGGGACGAGCGATGGTCTTCTCCTACCAATCTATCCCCCTAGGAGCATGCGCGTAATACTTTGCTTTGATGACTTCTAAATTTTTGTCATAAGTATATGAGTTCTTTATGACTAATGTTGATACCATGGATCATACGCACTCTCACCCTTCCACCCTTGCTAGCCTCTCTAGTACCGCGCAACTTTCGTCGGTACCATAAACCCACCATATACCTTCCTCAAAACAGGCACCATACCTACCTATTATGGCATTTCCATAGCCATTCCGAGATATATTGCCATGCAACTTTCCACCGTTCCGTTATTATGACACACTTCATCATTGTCATATTGCTTTGCATGATCATGTAGTTGACATCGTATTTGTGGCAAAGCCACCGTTCATAATTTTCATACTTGTCACTCTTGATTCATTGCATATCCCGGTACACCGCCGGAGGCATCCATATAGAGTCATACTTTGTTCTAGTATCGAGTTGTAATCATTGAGTTGTAAATAAATAGAAGTGTGATGATCATCATTAATACAGCATTGTCCCAAAAAAAGAGAGAAAGGCCAAAAAAGGCCAAAAAAAGAGGAAGGCCAAATAAAAAAAGAAGGCCCAATAAATAAATAAATAAATAAATAAGGGGCAATGCTACTATCCTTTTTTTTCCACACTTGTGCTTCAAAGTAGCACCATGTTCTTCATATAGAGGGTCTCATATGTTGTCACTTTCATATACTAGTGGGAATTTTACGTTATAGAACTTGGCTTGTATATTCCAATGATGGGCTTTCTCAAATTGCCCTAGGTCTTCGTGAGCAAGCAAGTTGGATGCACACCCACTAGTTTCTTTTGTTGAGCTTTCGTACATTTATAGCTCTAGTGCATCTGTTGCATGGCAATCCCTACTCACTCACATTGATATCTATTTATGGGCATCTCCATAGCCCGTTGATACGCCTAGTCGATGTGAGACTATCTTCTCCTTTTTGTCTTCTCCAAAACCACCATTCTATTCCACCTATAGTGCTATGTCCATGGCTCACGCTCATGTATTGCGTGAAGATTGAAAAAGTTTGAGAACATCAAAAGTATGAAACAATTGCTTGGCTTGTCATCGGGGTTGTGCATGATTTAAATATTTTGTGTGGTGAAGATGGAGCATAGCCAGACTATATGATTTTGTAGGGATAACTTTCTTTGGCCATGTTATTTTGAGAAGACATAATTGCTTTGTTAGTATGCTTGAAGTATTATTATTTTTATGTCAATATGAACTTTTGTCTTGAATGTTATGAATCTGAATATTCATGCCACAATTAAGAAGAATTACATTAAAATTATGCCAAGTAGCACTCCGCATCAAAAATTCTGTTTTTATCATTTACCTACTCGAGGACGAGCATGAATTAAGCTTGGGGATGCTTGATACGTCTCCAACGTATCTATAATTTTTGATTTCTCCATGCTATATTATCTACTGTTTTGGGCAGTATTGGGCTTTATTTTCCACTTCTATATTACTTTTGGGACTAACCTATTAACCGGAGGCCCAGCCCAGATTTGCTGTTTTATGCCTATTTTAGTGTTTTGAAGAAAAGGAATATCAGACGGAGTCGAAATGGAACGAAATCAACTGGAGAAGTTATTTTTGGAAGGAAACACACCTGATGGACTTGGACCCCACGTCAGGGGAGACACGAGGTGCTCACGACGGGGGGGGCGCCCCCCTGCCTCGTGGGGCCCCCATGGCTCCTCCGACATCCTCCCTGCAGCCATATATATCCACGTACCCTAAAACTTCCAGAACGCACAATAGATCGGGAGTTCCGCCGCCAGAAGCCTCCGTACCCACCGAAAACCAATCTAGACCCATTCTGGCACCCTGTCGGAGGGGGCAATCCTTCTCCGGTGGCCATCTTCATCATCCCGGTGCTCTCCATGACGAGGAGGGAGTAGTTCTCCCTCGGGGCTGAGGGTATGTACCCGTAGCTATGTGTTTGATCTCTCTCTCTCTCTCTCTCGTGTTCTTGAGATGATACGATCTTGATGTATCGCGAGCTTTGCTATTATATTTGGATCCTATGATGTTTCTTCCCCCCTCTACTCTCTTGTAATGAATTGAGTTTCCCCTTTGAAGTGATATTATCGGATTGAGTCTTTAAAGATTTGAGAACACTTGATGTATGTCTTGCCGTGGATATCTGTGGTGACAACGGGATACCGCGTGCACTTGATGTATGTTTTGGTCACCAACTTGCGGGTTCCGCCCATGAACGTATGCATAGGGGTTGGCACACGTTTTCGTCGTGATTCTCCGGTAGAACTTTGGGGCACTCTTGAGGTCCTTTGTGTTGGTTGAATAGATGAATCTGAGATTGTGTGATGCATATCATATAATCATACCCACGAATACTTGAGGTGACATTGTATTATCTAGGTGACATTAGGGTTTTGGTTGATTTGTGTCTTAAGGTGTTATTCTAGTACGAACTCTGGGGCTGTTTGTGACACTTATAGGAATAGCCCAACGGATTGATTGGAAAGAATAACTTTGAGGTGGTTTCGTACCCTACCATAATCTCTTCGTTCGTTCTTCGCACTTTGGAGTGACTCTTTGTTGCATGTTGAGGGATAGTTATGTGATCCAATTATGTTAGTATTGTTGAGGGAACTTACACTAGCGAAAGTATGAACCCTAGGCCTTGTTTCCACACATTGCAATACCGTTTACGCTCACTTTTATCACTTGCTACCTTGCTGTTTTTATTATTTCAGATTACAAATACTATTATCTACTATCCATATACCACTTGTATCATCATCTCTTCGCCGAACTAGTGCACCTATACAATTTACCATTGTATTGGGTGTGTTGGGGACACAAGAGACTCTTTGTTATTTGGTTGCAGGGTTGCTTGAGAGAGACCATCTTCATCCTACGCCTCCTACGAATTGATAAACCTTGGGTCATCCACTTGAGGGAAATTTGCCACTGTCCTACAAACCTCTGCACTTGGAGGACCAACAACGTCTACAAGAAGAAGGTTGTGTAGTAGACATCAACCGCTATCCAGCATGCATCTAGAGCATTAAGTTAAAAACAGAGTAACGCCTTAAGCAAGATGACATGATGTAGAGAGATAAATTCATGCAATATGAAATAAACCCCATCTTGTTATCCTCGATGGCAACGATACAATACGTGATTTGCTGCCCCTTCTGTCACTGGGAAAGGACACCGCAAGATCGAACCCAAAGCTAAGCACTTCTCCCATGGCAAGAACTACCAATCTAGTTGGCCAAACCAAACAAATAATTCGAAGAGACTTGCAAAGATAACCAATCATACATAAAAGAATTCAGAGAAGATTCAAATATTATTCATAGATAGACTTGATCATAAACCCATAATTCATCGATCTCAACAAACACACCGCAAAAAGAAGATTACATCGAATAGATCTCCACAAGAGAGGGAGAGAACTTTGTATTGAGATTCAAAGAGAGAGATGAAGCCACCTAGCTACTAACTATGGACCCGAAGGTCTGAGGTAAACTACTCACACTTCATCGGAGGGGCTATGGTGATGTAGAAGCCCTCCGTGATGACGGCCCTCTCCGATGGAGCTCCGGAAGAGGCCCCAAGATGGGATCTCATGGATACAGAAAGTTGCGGCGGTGGAATTAGGATTTTGGCTCCTGTTCTGATCGTTTGGGGGTACATATGTATATATAGGAGGAAGGAGTACATCGGTGGAGCACCGAGGGGCCCACGAGGCAGGGGGCGCGCCCCCCACCCTCGTGACCTCCTCTTTGACTCCTTGGAGTAGGGTCCAAGTCTCCTAGATCACGTTCGGTGAGAAAATCACATTCCCGAAGGTTTTATTCCGTTTGGACTTCGTTTGATATTTTGTTTCTCCGAAACACTGAAATAGGCAAAAAACAGCAATTCTGGGTTGGGCCTCCGGTTAATAGGTTAGTCCCAAAAATAATATAGAAGTGGAAAATAAAGCCCAATATAGTCCAAAACAGTAGATAATATAGCATGGAGCAATCAAAAATTATAGATACGTTGGAGACGTATCAGGTCCATATCGGTCACTCCGTCGTGGACGAGTTGGACAACCCGCTCGACCAACACCTTCACCTGCACCTTCTCCTCTGGGATCACTCTCAAGGTGTAGGGCTTCTCCACTCGAGCCATGGAAAGGGGGGAAGTCCAGTCAACTGACCCGGAGTCGCCTGGTCCTTGTAGTAGAACCAGGTCGATTGCCAACCCCGGACCGACTCGGGAAGGATCATGGTTGGGAAAGTGCTTTTGTTCCTCATCTGAATTCCAAGACCCCCGCACATCTATATCACGTGCGTCCTCTCGTCACTCGGGTTGGCCTTCTTGACTGTCTGAGAATGACACGTGAATATGTGCTTGAAGAGACCCCAGTGTGGTCGACAACCCAAGAAGTTCTAGCACATGGACACGAAAGCGGCAAGGTACACGATGGTGTTTGGAGAAAAGTGGTGGAGTTGAGCCCCAAAGAAGTTCAAGAAACCGCGAAAGAAAGGATGGGGAGGCAAAGAAAACCCGCGGTCGACGTGAGTGGCAAGGAGAACGCACTCACTCTCCTGCGGCTGTGGCTCGGTCTCGTTCCCCGGGAGCCGCGCTGATCCATGGGGGATTAGTCCCCCCTCAACCAAGTCATCGATATCATCTTGGCTGATTATCGAGCGGATCCAGTCGCCCTGGATCCAGCCATGCGGCAGGCTGGACCTCGATGAAGACCCACCTTGGCTGGTCCTCTTCCCTTTCGCCTTCGCCTTCTTCGCACGCTCCAACGCCACCGTCTTCTCCTTCACCATGGCAGCGAATCGAGTTCAAGCGGGGCGACGACGCCGAGAGCAGAGGCAGATGCGGTGGAGAAAACAAAGGAGGAAGGGGAACAATGAGAACGCACTGTGCGAAAACCCCCGTCCAACGCCTTATATGAGGGCATTTCCGAGTGGCTGACTCGTGGGCCCAGGCAATCCGATCAAATCCCGCAACAGTCGCGCGCATGATACATGGCGAAAAAGGTGGCGCGGAGATCGAGGCGGCCTGCCTAATCCATCCCGATTACCGCGGCCTCCCCCATCCGGCGTGCTTCCCAAAATTCAAATCCTGTGAAATCCGCAGACAGCAGAGCAACCCGTCAGACGGAAGATTTTTCCCATATCAACACTCGAAGCTCAACAATGAAAGTTCACTCGACAAAACCAAGAATGGATCAAGGCGACTGAACAAGCAATTGAAGTCATCATGAATGTTCATTCGACCTCTACAAGACATTTCCAAAGCGCAAAAGCTGAATCGGAGAGGTTATCAACTCCTTCTCCACTCAAACCCTGAACCATTCGGGGGCTAATGATGAAGCTATGTACCTAGGGTAGGGTCATAGGCCTGACCTAGACACCTTCCCCTAGGACATCACCCTAAAGCCAGAATCATTCAAAGGGTACCATCATCCACTCGACCAGAGACGTCCCACTCAGAAGAATCAATGTCACTCGACCGTCGCAGAAGCCACTCGACGAGCAGAAGATCTAAAGCCACTCTGCATGAACAACGGTCGAGCATTTACTTATAGGCTTAATTGTCATTTATAGCACTTAATTTCTAGCGTTACCAGTAACGTTCCACTGTTAATGTACATTGAACCCTGTGTAACGGAGGGGGGCAGGGGTCCTGGCGCACTCTATATAAGTCACCCCCTCCTCTGGGACAGGGTTTCGCATCTTTTGTAAACACACACACACACATATAATCTAGTCGACTGCCTCAGGGCACCGAGACGTAGTGCTGTTACTTCCTCTGAGAAGGGCCTGAAGTCGTAAAACTCGTGTCTACAACTACTCCATAGCTAGGATCTTGCCTCCTCATACTTTCCCCCCATTCTACTGTCAGTCTTAGATCCACGACAGTGACCGCCCCCAAGGGTTGCCATTTGTACGGGTTTGGTGACCGCTGATGTCTACTACACAACCTTCTTCTTGTAGATGTTGTTGGGCCTCCAAGTGCATAGGTTTGTAGGACAGTAGCAAATTTCCCTCGAGTGGATGACCTAAGGTTTATCAATCCGTAGTAGGCGTAGGATGAAGATGGTCTCTCTCAAGCAACCCTGCAACCAAATAACAAAGAGTCTATTGTGTCCCCAACACACCCAATACAATGGTAAATTGTATAGGTGCACTAGTTCGGCGAAGAGATGGTGATACAAGTGGTATATGGATAGTAGATAATGGTTTTTGTAATCTGAAAGTATAAAAACAGCAAGGTAACTAATGATAAAAGTGAGCACAAACGGTATTGCAATGTGTTGAAACAAGGCCTAGGGTTCATACTTTCGCTAGTGCAAGTTCCCTCAACAATAATAACATAATTGGATCATATAACTATCCCTCAACATGCAACAAAGAGTCACTCCAAAGTCACTAATAGCAAAGAAGAAACGAAGAGATTATGGTAGGGTAGGAAACCACCTCAAAGTTATTCTTTCCAATCAATCCGTTGGGCTATTCCTATAAGTGTCACAAACAACCCTAGAGTTCATACTAGAATAACACCTTAAGACACAAATCAACCAAAACCCTAATGTCACCTAGATACTCCAATGTCACCTCAAGTATCCGTGGGTATGATTATACGATATGCGTCACACAATCTCATATTCATCTATTCAACCAACACAAAGAACCTCAAAGAGTGCCCCAAAGTTTCTACCGGAGAGTCAAGATGAAAACGTGTGCCAACCCCTATGCATAGATTCCCAAGGTCATGGAAGCCGCAAGTTGATCACCAGAACATACATCAAGTGGATCATAGAATACCCCATTGTCACCACAGGTATCCCACGCAAGACATACATCAAGTGTTCTCAAATCCTTAAAGACTCAATCCGATAAGATAACTTCAAAGGGAAAACTCAATCCATTACAAGAGAGTAGAGGGGGAGAAACATCATAAGATCTAACTATAATAGCAAAGCTCGCGATACATCAAGATCGTACCACCTCATGAACACGAGAGAGAGAGATCAAACACATAGCTACTGGTACATACCCTCAGCCCCGAGGGAGAACTACTCCCTCCTCGTCATGGAGAGCACCGGGATGATGAAGATGGCCATTAGAGAAGGATTCCCCCTCCGGCAGGGTGCCGAACGGGTCTAGATTGGTTTTCGGTGGCTACGGAGGCTTCTAGCGGCGGAACTCCCGATCTATTGTGCTCCCCGAAGGTTTTAGGGTATATGGGTATATATGGGAGGAAGAAGTACGTCGGTGGATCTCCGGGTTGTCCACGAGGCAGGGGGGCGCGCCCCCCACCCTCGTGGGCAGCCCGGGACTCTCCTGGTCTATCTCCGATACTCCGTGGGCTTCTTCTGGTCCAAAAATAAGTTCCGTGAAGTTTCGGGTCAATTGGACTCCGTTTGATTTTCCTTTTCTGTGATACTCTAAAACAAGTAAAAAACAGAAACTGGCACTGGGCTCTGGGTTAATAGGTTAGTCCCAAAAATAATATAAAAGTGCATAATAAAGCCCATAAACATCCAAAATAGATAATATAATAGCATGGAACAATCAAAAATTATAGATACGTTGGAGACGTATCAGCATCGCCAAGTTTAATTCCTGCTCGTCCTCAAGTAGGTAAATGATAAAAACAGAATTTTTGATGTGGAATGCTACCTAACATATTCATCATGTATTTCTCTTTATTGTAGCAAGAATATTCAGATCCATCAGATTCAATACAAAAGTTTAATATTGACATAAAAATAATAATACTTCAAGCATACTGACTAAGCAATCATGTCTTCTCAAAATAACATGGCCAAAGAAAGTTCATCCCTATAAAATCATATAGTTTGGTCATGCTCCATTTTCGTCACACAAGAATGCTCTCATCATGCACAACCCCGATGACAAGCCAAGCAATTGTTTCACACTTTAGTAATCTCAAAAAAAATTCAACTTTCACGCAATACATGAGCGTGAGCCATGGATATAGCAGTATGGGTGGAATAGAATATGATGATGGGGGTTATGTGGAGAAGACAAAAAAGGAGAAAGTCTCACATCGACGCGGCTAATCAATGGGCTAGGGAGATGCCCATCAATTGATGTCAATGCAAGGAGTAGGGATTGCCATGCAACAGATGCACTAGAGCTATAAATGTATGAAAGCTCAACAAAAGAAACTAAGTGGGTGTGCATCCAACTTGCTTGCTCACGAAGTCCTAGGGCATTTGAGGAAGCCCATTGTTGGAATATACAAGCCAAGTTCTATAATGAAAAATTCCCACTAGTATATGAATGTGATAAAACAAGAGACTCTCTATCATGAAGATCATGGTGCTACTTTGAAGCACAAGTGTGGAAAAAAGGATAGTAGCATTGTCCTTTTTATTTTTATTTTTTTATTTGGCCGTTCCTTTTTTTGCCTTTCTTTTTTTTATTTGGCCTTTATTTTTCTTTTTTGGGACAATGCTCTATTAATAATGATCATCACACTTCTATTTATTTACAACTCAAAGATTACAACTTGATACTAGAACAAGATATGACTCTATATGAATGCCTCCGATGGTGTACCGGGATTGCGATGAATCAAGAGTGACATATATGAAAAATTATGAATGGTGGCTTGGCCACAAATACGATGTCAACTACATGATCATGTAAAGCAATATGACAATGATGGTGCGTGTCATAATAAACGGAACGGTGGAAAGTTGCATGGCAATACATCTCGGAATGGCTATGGAAATGCCATAATAGGTAGGTATGGTGGCTGTTTTGAGGAAGATATAAGGAGGTTTATGTGTGATAGAGCGTATCATATCACAGGGTTTGGATGCACCGGCGAAGTTTGCACCAACTCTCAATGTGAGAAAGGGCAATGCACGATACCGAAGAGGCTAGCAATGATGAAAGGGTAAGAGTGCGTATAATCCATGGACTCAACATTAGTCATAAAGAACTCACATACTTATTGCAAAAATCTACAAGTCATCAAAAACCAAGCATTACGCGCATGCTCCTAGGGGGATAGATTGGTAGGAAAATACCATCGCTCGTCCCCGACCGCCACTCATAAGGAAGACAATCAAATAACACCTCATGTTTCAAATTTGTTACACAACGTTTACCATACGTGCATGCTACGGGACTTGCAAACTTCAACAAAAGTATTCCTCAAATTCACAACTACCCAACTAGCACAACTTTGATATCACTATCTCCATATCTCAAAACAATCATCAAGTATCAAACTTCTCTTAGTATGCAATGCACTTATATGAAAGTTTTTATTATATCCCTCTTGGATGCCCATCATATTAGGACTAATTTCATAACCAAAGCAAATTACCATGATGTTATAAAGACTCTAAAAATAATATAAGTGAAGCATGAGAGTTCACCTATTTCTACAAAATAAAACCAAAACCGTGCTCTAAAAAGGTATAAGTGAAGCACTAGAGCAAATGACAAACTACTCCCAAAGATATAAGTGAAGATCAATGAGTAGTCGAACAATTATGCAACTATATGAATACTCTCTAACATTTAATAATTTCAGATCTTGGTATTTTATTCAAACAGCAAGCAGAACAAAACAAAATAAAATTACGCTCCAAGCAAAACACATATCATGTGGCGAATAAAAATATAGCTCCAAGTAAAGTTACCGATGAACGAAGACGAAAGAGGGGATGCCTTCCGGGGCATCCCCAAGCTTAGGCTCTTGGTTGTCGTTGAATATTACCTTGGGGTGCCTTGGGCATCCCCAATCTTAGGCTCTTGCCACTCCTTGTTCCATAGTCCATCGAATCTTTACCCAAAAATTGAAAACTTCACAACACAAAACTTAACAGAAAACTCGTAAGCTCTGTTAGTATAAGAAAATAAATCACCACATAGGTACTGTTGTGAACTCATTATAAATTCATATTGGTGTAATATCTACTGTATTCCAACTTATCTATGGTTCATACCCTCCAATACTACTCATAGATTCATCAAAATAAGCAAACAACACATCGAAAACAAAATCTGTCAAAAACAGAATAGTCTGTAGTAATCTGGATCAAACATATACTTCTGGAACTCATAAAATTCTCAAATAAATTGATGGACGTGAGGAATTTATCTATTAATCATCTGCAAAATAAATTAACTAAATAGCACTCTTTAATAAAAAATGGCAGCAATTCTCGTGAGCACTAAAGTTTCTGTTTTTTTACAGCAAGATCAACAAGACTTTCTCCAAGTCTTCCCAACGGTTCTACTTGGCACAAACACTAATTAAAACATAAAAATCAATCATAACAGAGGCTAGATAAATTATTTATTACTAAACAGGAGCAAAAAGTATGGAACAAAAATAAAGTTGGGTTGCCTCCTAACAAGCGCTATCGTTTAACGCCCCTACACTACAAAAAATACACTTCTGTGATGATACGTGTTTGTCATAGTAGGTCGCGTTTTTTGTATTGCATGTCCATCCATGAAAAATTTATGACAGAATCAAGATAGTCATACCTGTGCTGTCGTAGAAGTGTTCCATTACATTACCAAAATTATCATCACGGAAGTGTCCACTTCCATGACGATAAATCACGCGTCACAGAAGTGCTTTCGTCAAGGGTGACCGACACGTGGCATCCATCGTAACGGAATGCCGTTAAGCTATCGGGTCGGGTTTTGGATCCGATAACCCGTTAACAGCCCCGACCAATGGGAAATTTCCATGTGTAAAATTCTTATTGGCTAGACGAAACACATGTCAGCTCGTCAGTGGGTCAGATAGGCGCCTATGATACGTCGACACGTGGCACGACCCAATAGAGGCCCATTCCTATGAAAAGGCCGACCCATTTGACTTGGTCAAAAGGTGGTGGGCCGGCCAATGTAAAGCCTGTTAACGGCCTGTTCGCATATAGCCCATTTATAGCCCGCTAACCCAAGGCCCGTTACGCCCTATCCGAATTAGGCCCAGTAGCATCATCTGGTCCATCCAATATGATTCCAGCCCGTTTTCACTTCTGGCCCATGTATGGCCCATGACGTCTTCCGGCCCATATGAGGCCCTATGTAACTCTTGGCCTATTAATGGCCCATGGTGAAACTGGCCCGTAATGAACAGTGTATCACTTTCACCCATTAACGGCCCATGGTGAAACTGGCCCGTAATGAACAATGTATCACTTTATACCCATTAACGACCCGTTATTCCGTTGGGCCGTTTCCAGCCCATGTTATCTTTCGGCCTTCTCAGAGCCCATTTATTCTTGGGCTCATTTCCAGCATTCGTATACTTACGGCCCGTTACTATCATTTTCTGCTTGTGGGCCAAATTCAGCTCGTGGTTACAGTCGGCCCGTTTGTGGTCCGTTAATACGTTGAGCCGTTTTCATAGCGTCATCAAATATGGCCTATTAACGATGGCCCGTTACGGTTGGCCCATGAACGGACGATTCCAACTCTAGCCCGTTTACGGCCATAATGCGGCCTGTTATTGGCCCATGTTTGGCCAATCGATCATACGGCCCGTATAAGGCCCATTTATGATACGGCCCGTAGAAGGCCCATTGTTTCTACGGCCCGTAGAAGGCCTACTATTTCTACGACCCATAGAAGGCCCACTGTTTCTATGGCCCGTAGGAGGCCCAGTGTCACTACAGTAAATATTAGCCCATGGTTATTGTGGCCTAGTTTTAAAAAATAGGTTATTACAGCCACTAGTTAACCGCGGAAAAAGAACTGCAATGACTACAAGCAAACAAATAATCAAGACAACAAGGAAATAAATAAGCAAGCAACTAACGCTAGGCTATCACGGCTATTACACATATTACATCCACTGGGCATCATAGTTCGCCACCAGTGCAAATATAGGGAACAAAGCAGCATATCATATACACTGGTCGTCAAAATTGGCCACCAGTGCAAAAAACGCGGCAACAAAACAAGAGCATAACTGAAACAACTTCAGAAGAGCTCAAGAAACGTTATCCTGGGTATCCACCATGCTGGCAATAAGCTTAGCAAGCTGATTAGCTTTGTCCTATTTGGCACTAAAATCCTCCAACGCTTGCTGTTGCACCAGAAAGTATGCATCTGAATGTTCTAGGGACTTCCGTAGTCCTTCCACTTCTTGTCGCAGCACAGCTGATCGATGTCTTTCAGCTTGTAGTTGAGACTCAAGAAACCGAACTGATTCAGACAGTGAGTTTGAATAGCTTGTGCAAGCGGTAGTGGCCAGTAACTCCAACACTAAACCAAGACAGGATGTGTCACTATCCTGAACCTTATCTTCATTACTTCCTTTACCATTGCTTAATAAGGCACTCTTCCCCAATATTCTGTCAGCATTCTAAAAGAAGAAACAAGCAGACACATAACAAGTTTAGCATGTACTAGTATATGAAACTCATTTCGGTGAACCAGTTCATTAGTAAGGTGGACAGGATTAAACTACCAAGTCTTCTATTGCCAAGTACTAGTACATAATAAAAGCATCAAACAAACATATATCTATGTCCTATGGTAGCAATGGAATCTTAAATTAGAACAGTTGTTCTTCAGGTTTAGGCACTTGTTCTACATGAACAGAGTACAATAAGATGCAAGAATATAATACTTAAAAATAGAAAATGAGCTCATAGACCTTACCACATTCTTGGTTCGGGACTAGTACAGAACAAGGCGTTCCCAGTCATCGTCCAGTAAATGTGTCTCAGGAGAACGTAAGGGAATTTGATGAGTTTCTTTGCCGGTGAAGTATGTTTTCTTCAGGTAATTCCTATACTGCCACCAAGCATTCTTGAAGATAGCAGAGGTATTAGAACAGGTTACCTCATCCTGAGTTTCCAAATCGGTCCTTCTCTATAGAGAAAAATGGGAAAATTTGCTGTATTATAACCATCATGGAGGTAGGATGTATGGGACGAAGCAAACTAATTGCCATGAATAACATTACTTACACATAACTCCTGGACAAACACCTGCAACTGGCATTTTCTTTCATCTTCAGTATAATATTTCCAAGATGGGAAGGTACGCACATACGATTTAACAACATCAAATGCGATAGATGCTAAACTACGACTAGCTGGTTGTGCTTCCTCCACAGGATTAGGCGTACTAACTGGTGGAGTTGGGGTTCGCCGTGATAGTACTGGCCCTTTGGGCACTGGAGCTGCCTTACTAATTGCTCTTGTTTGGGAGCTCTGTGGTGGAGATGGTGCTGTGTCAACAGGAACTGGGTTACTATCGGTTGGGGTTGGGGTTATATTGGTTGATGCTGGTTCTCTGTCCATCGTAGTAGGGGTACAATCTGCGATAGTTTGGGTTATGTGTGGTAGGGCTGGTTCTTGTGCATGTAGAACCGAGGTGCTATCTCCACCAAGAGGTAGCACTGTTTTATTTGAGGACCATGTTTTTAGTCCGCTAGATACTGGCATCACCCGCTCCAATTCAAATGGCTGATAAACAGGAAACATAGTTGAATGTACAGACATTGTATGAGAGAGAGATGCAATAGATAGTGTGGAAAAAAGAGGGCATGAAATAGTTGACATGTATATTGTTTAACTAACGGATAGCATGACATAATTTCACAAATATGATGTCTATCTAAACTGGATAGCATAGCATAACATAATTCAAAGATATGATGAATAACTAAACAGGATCGCATGACATAATTCACCTACATGTTATCTAAGTAATCAGGATCGCATCATTTAATTCACATATGTGATTTATATGCTAAACAGAGGGCATTCGATATGATGTCTGAACTAAGAACATGGTGTTGAATATTGTGTACATGATGTATAAACTATGCAATGCAAGACACCGTATGCATGATATGAGCAGTATAACCGTGCCAAGTTAGAGCATACACCTCAGTGGGGGAATAGGACTGGTCATCTGTCTCTGAATCCATCTCTGAGGAGCTATTAGGACCCAACAAGAGATCTGCTTCGACAGGTAGCACTGTCTGCTCTGAAGGCCTTGTTTTCACTCCAGATTTTTCCACCTCCCACCCAAATGGCTGATTCACAGGAAGAGTAGTTTAATGTACAAACATTGTCGACAAATGGAAATGTAATGAAGAAAAGGATGGGCAAGATATCATTCAAATATATGATGCCTGGTTAAACAGGATGGCATTGCACATTTCACATATATTATGGCTGGCTAAAAGACATGAGACTACATAATTCCCATATATGATATAGAAACTAAACAGGTGGCATTACAGAACATGTCTAAACTAAGCAGATGACATATATGATGTCAAAAGTAGGCACTGCAAGGCAACATATGCATGGTATGACTAACATCATCATGCCAAGGTAGAGCAAACACCTTGGGGGGTAAATAGGAGTGGTCAGCGGCGTCCGAATCCGCCTTAGAACAGATATCTTCCTCTGGATTACAATCTAGAGAGGGGTGGGGAGGGTTTGCCATTGAACCCACCATGGAGCGATGTCTGCATGACATTGTATTGCCGCGCAAAACTCTTCTCTTTTTCTCTACATGTTCAGCATGACTGTGTACAATATCTAACATGCATACGAAAAAATATGGTGAGATTATGTAAGGAGAGCATGCAGAAATTTAGAGTGATGGTAACAACCAGTGGATCGATGTTTTTCTGTTGAACCAAAATAGCCCTAATGGATCGACGTGAATGTATAGTAATAAGTGATGCAACAAGTGTACAAACTCTTTGCCGTAGCCGTGTCGACCTCAGCATCATTGGGTTGGTCGCTGAAGTAGTTGAGGCAGAGGTGGCTGTCAGAGGTGTGGAGGAAGATCTGAGGAATCTGTAGACGGCGTCCAGGGCACTGCTCTGTTGTGATGGATCGTTCTGTTGTTGGAGCAGCTCCGGTGAGCCGTAGACGTCAAGGCTGAAGTAGCACAAGACAAACATCGTCAATCTCAAGTGGGATTCTAATAGCATCTCCAATAGATGATGTAAAATGGATGTAAAATTAACATCACCAAAAACCACCTGACTAAAACAGATGAGGTAAAAACTGTTGACTCTAAACTTAACTGTCAAAACTAAAATTTACTGTGGAATCTGAATGCTACTGTCGAAACCGAACGCAATGGTAGCAGAGAGGCACTTGACATGTAGTTTAGGGAGGGCCTGCAGTTCATCTTCAACCTGCACCCCCATGAGCCGCCAGCCACCATCGGCCGAACCGCCGGCCCCAGCGCCGCCTCGCCACCCCGAAACAACTCGCCACCATCGCCCCGGCCAGCCCTCTAGGCCCCGCCCCCACCCTGAACCCTAAGATAGATAGTGGGGTACCTCTCCGGCGAGCCCCCGTCCCCGCTGCGGGTGATTTTCCTTAAC
>NC_041380.1:367456183-367459148 GCF_002162155.2 Triticum dicoccoides | reverse complement strand
AGTCGACTGAAGTGTGGCTTAATCGGAGCAGAGCAGCAGCACGAGCGAGGGGGAGAGCAGCAGCAGCAGCTGGGCGAGCAAGTGATGGAGCAAGAGCCGGAGCAGTAGCAGCAGATCCGGCTGGTATGGACGTCGCCGCCGAAGGGGCCTCGCACTGGGGGAGAGCCGCCGTGGAGATGTCGCTCGCGGCACCGGCTTCAAGGTAGCCACTCCATGGGGGTGCAGGATGGAGCACCGTCGGCTCCGGGAGGTCGAGTTAAGGAGAAGGTGCGATGCGATGAGTGTACAACCTCTTTGGTGGCGCCGAGTAGGCCTCGGCTTCGTCCGAGGAGTCGGTGAGGATGTTGCGGTTCCGGTGGAGCAGGTTAAGGTGGCGCTGTGGGGATGGAGCAGCCGCGATAGACGAGGCGATCGTCGGAGCAGCTCCTTGGAGGTGGAGGACGGGGCAGTTGAACCGGTGGGACGGTGAGGTGGACGATGGATCCTCATCCGGGGAGGTGGACAAGGGACGTCGAGCTGTTGCGGTGGACAACATCGTTGGGGAAGAGGCTCCGACTGGGCAGCGGTGATGTGGCGGACGAAGGAGGGTGGGGTTTCACGGCTGGAGCGGAGAGGTTATGGCGGCCTGGGATTTCGAATGGCGAAAAGGGGGCGATGGGAGGGGGTGAAGCATGACTTAGGAACGCGCTTGTCCAGAATTAGGGTGTGTTACAAAAGTACCCCCCACCAATTTGAACTAGCGGCCCTTTTGGCTCAGGGTTAGAAGGGGGATTTCGCGTGTCGGGATTTGGCAGCTAGAGGGAGTTTTCGCGCGTGTTGTAATTTCGGGATAGCAAGGCGCGGATTGTGAAGGCGCCAGTTTTGGGAGCACGATATCTGAATTTTCGAGATATAACAAGACGCGGGTTGAATTTTAGGGACAAGCCTAACGTGTAGTAATATTGTACTTGTACGTACCAAATCAATTCGTACTTCCCTCAACCAAAAAGAAAACAAAAAAATAAAACTATTCACACCACACAAAGAGAGTGTCTTGCCCCATTTTACTATACAAATGCTATTCAAAGCTACTCCCTCCTTCCATCTATATAGGGCCTAATGTGTTTTTCGATGCTAACTTTGACCAAATATTAGAGCAATGATATATGACATGCAACTTACATAAAGCACACCATTAAATTCGTCTATGGAAGGTTCTTTCAATGATATAATTTTCACATTGTGAATGTCATGTACTATTAATCTTGTCAATAGTCAAAGGCGGTCTTAAAAATCTCATTACGCCCTATATAGATGGAAGGAGGGAGTATGAATCCATGTTATGTCCGATTAAATTTTTTCGCTTGCTGTATAATGCATGTAACCTACTCATACCAACATCTTAGTGCATTCCAAATGTCTATACTACCGCTGCAATTCGAACTAAATTTGAATTCGTTTCTCTATTTCAATAAGAATCTATAATCATGATTGTGGCCAACTTCAACCATCATAGTTTCCTTGCTATCTGCCAGATATAAATCAGACGGCCTATAATGCAGGATGGCAGGCACACCATCATCAACAACTCCGTTTTTTTATAAGAGTAGAGATAAAATATATTAAATGTAGTACACCATGTTCATAACCACACCATGTGTATCACCGTTATATATATTCACACATCCGTCGATTTGAAACACTATGATAAATTCTTCAAATATCCGAATTCGCTTTTTATAATGAAGTATATATGATCTCTATTCGTCTTTTACACCCACACAACCCTCTTATCTTTGTAGCTAGCGCTAACTTTCTCTTGTGCATGCACACGCCCACATCCCTCTCACCCTCCCTCAGCATTCTCTAGCTCCATCGCGCAAATTCGTCTTTTCACTTTAGGTCGTTCACCCACGGTGTGTGTAGGCCCCCAGCTCCTTCTTTACGGCACACATCGATCGATATGCCTCTCTAGCCAGGTGTGCCTAGCACAAACACAAGCTTCCCCTCTTCTCTTGTCACCGTCCATGCCTCACTCCCACCACTCTTTTCATCGTTCTCGTACTCGCACACTCCTCCCCCTCGATATAGTATGCCTCTCGTACCACCTCCTACATGCATCCCTCTCTCTCTATCCTTCTCCTCGTGCCTCATTTGCTTCTAACACACACATGCATGTATACCGATCGATCTCCCAACATATACCTAGATCGACTTTAACTACCCCCCATCGATCGACGTACCTCACAAGTTATGTCTCTCCTTTCTCTTACAATGGGCAATTGATCTTCCTATGTAGTTACGTCTGCTTACCACAACCACATCGCCCCCCCCCCTCATCATTCATGCATGCCTCCTGACCCGTCTCTCACAGGCACATGCACAGACAACAAGCAGCCATCTCCTCTCTTATTGATATTGCGGGCGTGCCCTCTGTTTGTCTAGCAAGCCTATCCCACCATTTGTTAGAAGCAACTCCACTACCACCCCCTCCAACACTCTAGCTCTGTCTCTCTCCCAACCTTATTCATCTCCTGCTCATATGCATGGATGCCGATCGATCTCCCTTAATACATGAGGTAGATCGATCTCCTTAATACATGAGGTAGGCCTCTCTCCTCCTCCACACATATACCAGCCATTGTACCTCTATAGTTAATTGGGCCTCCCTCTTCCCCCACCACACACCGATAGTCGAGTGTTGCAGGTAGGTATCCATGCCACAAAGACAAACTGCACATGTCCCATCTCACGTTCCAGTAGGTCAGCCACTCTATATCTTTGACATGGGCACACACAAATTCGATGGCACTCTTTATCGATCGCGCGCGCACACACACACACACACATCATCCCTCTCTTTGATTCTATGGACACCTCAAGCCAATGATACCTCCACTCTCTTCTCGTGGATCGCCCCCTCTATATATATGTTATATCCAGGACTCTATTTCACACACATTGCATATGTTAAATTTTTTGATTG
>NC_041380.1:367444473-367456094 GCF_002162155.2 Triticum dicoccoides | reverse complement strand
CAAAAAAAACTCTCAAGAACCCACACACTATATCTCTCTAGGTTTGTATCTCTCTCACACAACCCCACGTAGGTGGTGTACGTAGACAAGAAGAGAATAGGTGCACCGTGCACGTACTCACGCTTCGTGCCCAGCCACACCCGCGCGGGTACACGGTGGAGCTCATTTCTCCGCAGAAGCTGAATTTGTTTTTGAAACATCAAGTGGCCAGAGACTCGAAAACTTATTTGCCCATTAGTGACTTGTCAAGGCGGTGGATTTTAGTTTGTACGATAAAGCTGCATCCACCTAAAGTAACGAAAGTTCTTACGTAAACTTCCTAGCAATTCCCTCTTCGTAGGTGCAGCATTACTCCTAACATTTGTAATATCAGTTTGAAACTTGTAATATTACCGTGTCCTATTCCTGCGTTTTCAAAATCCTGCGAATCAAATAGGTCCTGAGTTGGTGATGATGTTGTGCCTCCCATCTTTCACCAATAGCCGTCGGATCTAGATCTGACGCATACAAACCAAGCTTCTCCATTTTTGCAAAAAGATGCGCGCACTTGTTCCCTATTTAAAAACAACTCCTTGTCTGTCACAATCAGCCTCATCTCCTCCCCACCACATCTAGGAGTAGAAGGCCGTGGAAAAATCTGGCGCGATGGCCGCTGCCGGAGCCGTCCACCCCCAATCTTGGTGTTCTGTGCAATGCACGGGCATCTACACACGGGAAATTATGTCGAACAGGGCTAGTTGTAAGCAGGCTAGCTCTACAGCCATGATGATAGTGACTGTAGACGTTGAGGCTGACTATGGTATGCCGAACATGGCGCCTATACTCAGGTGTCATCTCCGGCGCAGGGTCTTGTCACTTCACTGTGAGGAGCAGCACGTAATAATTTGACCAACGGATAGTACAATGCTAGTACTCCTACTACTACTCCTACATTGGTAGTACTACTACTAGTACTAGTAGCACCACCGTCTGGATTTAGGAGTACTACCACGTCCATCTGGATTTTAGTATTTGACTAGCAATATCTAGTAATGCATGTCACCAAAAATGTACTACTCCCTCTGTAAATAAATACATGGTGTTTTATTCCTATCGACAAGAGAACTTAATATTTTTTTGCTACTCCTAACTAGAGTACTAATAGGATTACATGCAATGAACTAAACACTGCATGTCATGTTTGGTAGTCTCAAGTCATTGAAAGCATGCACGGCCCACATCTCTCATTGGTTGATATGTCACGAAATAAGAAACAAGGAGGGAGTTAATGCACTGTGCCTAAGTATTTTGGGATTATTTAGTTTTCGTAAGGTGACTTACACAACATTTTTGTTTACATGCATTAACATTTTATTAGTTAAATCAAAGGTCAAAAATTGGCGCAAAATGCAAAGGGGACCAATAAACCAGTAAACATCAAACTTCTCTCGTTTGGCCCCAACTAGAGGTCCGGTGAGATGACTATACCGCATTGGCACGGAGGGGCATGCAGCTTCATTGACTTACGGCAACTGCCTTTGGGTGAATGACACGTGGCCCCAGGGGGTGGCTGGCCCACCTATCATATAGCCAAAGGCAGGTGCAGTAGAGGGCCGAGGAGTATATTACGAAATCCTACGCACCTACGCACGCTAACCAAGGGCTGAGTGATCACTCGAATCGCAAGATCAGTTGACTAGAAGCTACACTAGAAGCTATGCCAGATGGTCCACGACGCCGGCCTACGGCCTGGCACCGAGGAACGTCTCCAGGTAGTATTGCTTGAGGCCGCCAGGGCGAGGGGCCGCTTGGACGACAGCTTCGTCTCCTTGTTCGAAGAGGTCCTCGTCGGTTTCCTCGACAAGTTCACCGTCGTCAAGAAGCTTGCAGATGACTTTGACGTAAGCCTCTAGCCGATGCGCCCAGGCTCTGCGATGCCTGCCACCCTCAACGGCCACTATGGTAACAACCTCTTCGGCGCACTGGTGGCCCTGCGACTACCCGCCGTCGCATTGGAGAATGTCCACCTCGAGGTCGCGCTCGCCGCGCAGCGCCTGGCGCATCAAGACACCATCGACATAATCACCCACGTCTACGCGCAAATCGTCCACAAGGACTACTACATGCAAGAGGAGGACGATAGGACGCTGGCCTTCTTGGAGCGCAGGGCAACCTTGGACGGCACTGTTCAGAAGCACGTTGAGCTCGCCGCCAACGCCGCTGCTCCTCACACGTTGGTTGGTGACCCGGCGCGCTAGGGCGTGAGGATGTCGTTGAACGTTGATGGATCCGTATGTATTTTTATCTTTCCGTCAAATCCATGTAGTAGTATATGATACTATAGTAATTATCTTACCTTTCGCATCAACTTCATAATTTTTGTACTACTCCATGCATGAACGGCGCCAGAACCAAACTTCTCATTACTCTAGGCAAAATCGTTATTTTCTATCTATCGGTCGCGCCATGGAGCAGAACCAAAATTTACACGTTATGAGTTCAAAAGGAAAAGCCTGCCGTGTTCGCGTCGCACCCCCACACGGTTGGTCCGGCATGCCGCTTAAGCAGGAATGCATGCGGTGTTGCATTTTCACTTACAAGTGGGACCGCAGTTGAGAAAACCGACTATCGGCAAACCCCCACCCCGCCCACCGCGCGATGGCTGAGAAAATAGGAGGGAGAAGAGATGGCTGTAGCACGGACTCCAAGAAAATTGGTGTCGGATGGGACTCGTGTGGGTGCCATGTGCCGTACTACTAGACGTGAATGCTAGTTATGGCCCATGCCACCCCACTATATCGAGCCTATATCGAGGTACGTAGAACAAATTTCCTGCAGTCCATGCTCAGCCCTCCTCTATCTCTCTTCTCAGCCAGCCAGCGGACGCACGGAGCCCATCGTCTGTTTGCTCACATGCGGCCCCACATGTCAGTGAAAATGCAACAGGACCCACTGAACCTGCACATCTTTCACCTCGACGTGCTGGTGATGAAAAACAAATCCAATAAAGATCTTCTGTGGCCGCTTTTGGAGTTACTCAAGAGTAGTAAGATTCTATTTACAGTTTAACCCAAGATGCACATTTCGTGGCTTCAACTACCACTCTATTTTCTTTCATGACACGACCTGGATGCTGGATGTCCCACGTGTCGGCAAAAGGAGGAAGAACCCGACCAAATCTTCGATTCTGCTCTCAGATGAGATTAGTGCACTTGTTGATACTCCTACTAGAATAGAGGCTAGACATGAGACTAGATGCGAGGAAGCAACATCTACTTCTTTACACTCGAAGAAGAAAGAAGCACGCAAGATCGAGCCTCCGTAGATCAACAATGAATGCATCGAGAAGGCACTAATCCAACTTACAGGAGTAGTAAAATGTATTCTTGTGGTTCTTGTTTTCTTTGGTCTTGATTTTCTAGTCAAAATTATCGTTGGAGTTCGTGCAAAACGGAGGTTCGTTTGGGGTCGTGCGTTGAAGTTGGCCTTACAAGTGGGACCGCAGTTAAGGAAACCGACTATTGGCAAACCCCCACCTCGCCCACCGTGGGCTAAAGTTAGAGAAACGACGAGGTTGAAGAGATTGCTCTAGCACGGACTCCAAGAAATAATATGGTGTCAGATGGATGTCGTGGTGGTGGCGTGTGCCGTACTCCTGGATGTGAATGCTTGTTCTGGCCCATGCCACCCTACTACTCCTACTACTTACTCCTACTAGTATATAGTATACTAGTATCGAGGATTCAAGGTGCTGGTTACGTACAACGAACACATTAACATATGGCTACAGTAAAAACACCTGCCCGACGCGCGAAGCATGTGAAGCTAGTACAAATTTAGAGAAGTGACTTGAAAGCCATTCATAAATTTAGTAAGTTTATCACAGGCATATCATTTTATTACATATAACAGGTCATCAACCCACATAGACAACGAGGATACATTATAAATACTAAAGTTTTCACCACACAACAAATAACAAGCCATGAAATGAACTTCAACTCAACCATTCCGCGGCGTTGGAAACGCTTGCTTTGAACCACAAGTGATTCTCTAGGACGGGCCATCCGTTGTCGATCTGGAGACCAACACAGGACCGATCATCCAGGCTGAAGCGGCCTACTATATCAGTACGAGGGTAGGGAACCAGCCAAATGTCCGAGGTATAGACACAATTGCTTCTCATAAATGTGTCAACAGCAGTTGGATCGCCTTTCACCATCAGCGGATAGTTTTGTCCAAGGAAGAGCGAGTTTTCTCCAAGACTATCAATTCTATGCCAGGGAGAAGGAGTTGGTGCTAGCACACTAGTATCCATCCTGAATACCATGCAACGGGTGTTGGAATAGGTCCGGAGAGTGCGACCATGGGAGACACCTGCTTCCTTAGCAGTAACATCATCAGTGGGCTGTATACACACAAGAAGAGGTGATCCATCAGAATTAGTTGCCAGACGCCACAGAGTATATGGGCGCTGCTCGTGATCATCACCATCGGCATCTCCCCCTTGGTTATAAAAATTTTCAAGTATAGGTGGTGGGATGTTCACAGGACCTTGGAAACACAAGAAGAAGGTTAATTAGTAAAGGGAAACTTGCTAACCCGCATGCATGTGGATGAAACAATTATAATTACGGTGGAAGACAAACGTACCGAAACTACTAGGATGCCATGCAAAAACAGTGCCACAAGTGGTGGCAGCAAACACAAGGCCCTCGTATTGAATTGCATCACAGTACTCATCCATGTACAGAAACTGATTTTTGAGCAATATCCATCGAGTCGAACCATGAAGGACGGCAACAAGCTTGTTGAAGATAGCAACAACTTGATAGTTGTTGTAATTCCAAGAGCGGTTGGGAACTCGACAAATTGCTATCTTCCGTAGAAGACAGTCACCATGATCGTATTTGAACGTGCGTACATTACCGGTGTGCTCAACCTCTGGGCAGTGTGCTGAGATTTTTGGAAGTGGAACCCGGTGACGAGTGTACACATTCACAAGTTCCCACTCGCAGTTGTACCCAATGTAAACAACCCAATCTCCATTTGCGCCCTCCCAAGCCTTGCCCTCAAGCGATGGCATCTTAACATCATACATATCATTATCAAGCGGCATCAACTGGCACAGGGCGAGGCCTTCGTCGTGCCGGCGCCAGTCATCAGGGTCACCGCGAAGAAGATAGGGGAGATCAAACCGCTCCTTGACTCTTGGGTTCTTTGTAATGATGTTATTATTTGAGTCGAGAATGGGCTTGAACGAACCTGCCATGCTAGCCGAGGTGATGACATCGCACCGATCAATGAGTTCCTCCACCATGTCATCTTTCAGATCGGGGCAAGAATAACGGGGTCGTTTCCGGCCTGTTCCCTCCATGGAGAACACGATCGAACAATGGCAGAAGAAAGGGTGAAGGGCTGAAGGAAAATGGAGGAGGGAGAGGAAGAGCGTGCGACAGCAGTTCCATATCAAGAGGGAAAGGCGAAGAGTCGATGGACGGTTGCGAGTTTGCCATGGTTCACGAAGAGGCGCCCTGGCCTACACGTCCGTTCGGAAATACTCCTACTACTCGTCGTCGTCTCACTGATATGTTGGAACGGGACCACATGTCAATGAAACATGGTGTGTAATTTCTCGTGCAAAATGCGATCTGGCCGCGTTGGCCCGAGGTGCCGCATTAGTTATCGACCTTTATTTTTTTAATGCCGATCAGTTTTGAAGCACGACTAACTGGTACTGTACGTGGAGAGGATGACAGCAGGGACCCACCAAGGTCATGGCAGTACGCAAGCAAGTGCCTCCTTATTTCAAGCCAATAAAAAATGGCTCCTCCTAGTGGGTTTCTGACATCTGGGTCCTATGCCATTGTCAACGTAGTCAATAAACGAGAGAATTGCACAACGAGCGGCTGACACCAGGGACCCAGCAGCTCGCCCAGTTATTTTTGCTTTGGGTTAATTTGATAAATGCCACTCCAAATCTGGTGTACCCGAGAAATGCCACTGCAATTTCCAAACTTTGAAAAATGCCATTTCATGCCATTTCTAGTGGCATTTTTTGAAGTCTGGAGTGGCGTTTTTCAAAGTTTGCAAACTGCAGTGGCGTTTTTCAAAGTTTGCAAAAATTGCAGTGGCATTTTCAAAGTTTGGAAATTGCAGTGGCATTTTTATGAATTGCCATAATTGGAGTGGCATTTATCTAATTTGTTTTTGAGATGGAAGCAGGGTGTCAACTGGGCTGTGCGGGACACTCTGGCCTGTCTAGACAGCCTTTTCTTTTATGTTTACCACAGACTAGCCCAATAGTTTTTTTTCTTTCTGAAAATGGCTAGCCCAGTTCTTTTGTGATTTGTCAAGTAAGTCGCTTTATCAGGCCTACTGGGCTGCAAATCTTTCAAGACGAGGAGAGCTTCATTCGGCTGGCCGAGAAAATGGCCTATCAGTAATGACAAATGGGTTGTACATTTTTAAAACACATCAAACCGACAATTATTTTCAAATATATTTTTTCATTTCGAGATTTTAAATTGCATTGATTTTTATGCGTGGACAATTTATTGGATTTTATATTGATATACATTTATTTTTAAAATCAGTCTGAATGTGACTCGAAATTTCGGGATTAAAAACAGTTCAGACCGCACCGACATATGCAAAATTTCGTATAATTTTTTAACCATGGCCACAATATGGGCTATAATGCTAACATAAAGAATATGGGCTCCAAAAAACCCAGTAAGAATTAGCAAATGGGCTGTAAATTATTTGAAATAATAGCAGATGGGTTGTATGCTGTTTTCCACAGATTTGAGGCTTTCCACAGATGGCATGTATACTGTTGGATGTCCATCCAACGGCCATCGTGCTTCTTCAATCTCTGCTCTTCCTGCTCCAGCCGCTCAAACAAGCGCCGGCGGGACTGCCTGCTCCCTCCTCCCCGCAGCCGGCTGTGCTGCCGCGCAGGCCACACCGCCCCACCGTACTCCCATCGCTGGCCTAGCCATCCCTCTACTCACCCACACCTACTGTTATTCTCCGACGACGGCAGACGAACCAGTAAACCCTCATACAGTCGTACTCCCCTCCGTGTGGGAAACAAAAACAACGGCCGAGTCTTCCCTGCCTCCGTGCCGTTCCCTTCCTAGGCCTCGCCGTCATCCACCGGCCTGGTGCTCTCGGCGTGGCGTGGTTAGCGTGGTCAACGACCGACATGCATTTGAAGTGGACTATACGTGGAGAGGCTGACAGCTGGGTCCATGGCCGTACGCAAGGAAATGCCTCCTTATTGCGCGCAAAATAATGATTTCCTCCACCTGACATCTGGGACCCACCGAAACGGCCTCTGTATTTCGCGAAAAAAAGTTACCGCCGCTGACAACTCAGACCCACCAGTTATATCTTCGCACGCAAGGAAGTGCCTCCTTATTACGCACAAAAAAATGAACACTCCCCCTGCTAGCTGGGACCCAGTATAGTGGTCCTACTAAGTTGACGGGGACGAAGGGCTTTGTCAACTTAGTCAATATGCACGATTCTAGCTCGATTGACTGTACGATGTCCATCCAACGGCCGTAGTGCTTCTTCAACCTCTGGTCTTCTTGCTCCAGCCGCCCAAAGCAGCGCCGGTCGTGCCGCCTGCTCCTGCCTCCCATGGCCGGCTGTGCTACCGCGGAGGCCTCACCGCCCCCATACTACTCCCACCGCTGGCTAGGCCATCCCTCCACTCCACTCACCCATAGCCCCTGTTATTCTGCGGCGATGGTAGCGCAGCCGAACCAGTGAACCCTCGTACTCCTCTCCGTGTGGGCATCCACTGCCGCGTCTTCCCCGGCTCCGCGTCGTCCCCTTCCTAGGCCTCGCTGTCATCCACCACCGTGGTGCTGTCGGCGCGACGTGGTCAATGTGGTCAACGGCCGAATTCCATCGGAAGAATACTGTATGTGGAGACGCTAACAGCTGGGTCCACGGCAGCCGCAAGGAAGTGCCTCCTTATTACGCGGAAAATAATTATTCCTCCACCACACAGCAGGGACCCACCGGACGCCCACCAGTATATCGCGAAAAAAACGTTTGTCCCTGACTGCTGGGACCCACCCGACGGGCCACCGTATTTCACGAAAAAAATGTTCCCCATGCTGTCAGCTCGGACCCACTGGAAGTTCCTCCTTATTACGCACAAAAAAATGAATACCCCCTGCTAGCTGGGACCCTCCTTAGTGGCAGGCTGACTTGTGGGCCTACTAAGTTGACAGGGACAGAGGGCTTTGTCAACTTAGTCAATATGCACGATTCTAGCTCCAGTGACCGTACGATGTCCATCCAACGGCCGTAGTGCTTCTTCAACCTCTGGTCTTCTTGCTCCAGCCGCCCAAACCAGCGCCGGGCGTGCCTCATGCTCCTGCCTCCCGTGGCCGGCTGTGATGCGGCGGAGGCCTCACCGCCCCCTACTACTCCCACCGCTGGCCAGGCCATCCCTCTACTCACCCACACCCCCTGTTATTCTGCGGCGACGGCAGCCTCACACCGCAGTGAACCAGTGAACCCTCGTACTCCTCTACGCGTGGGCATCCACTGCCGCGTCTTCCCCGGCTCCGCGTCGTCCCCTTGCTAGGCCTCACCGTCGTCCATCGCCCTGGTGCTCTCGGCGCAGCGTGGTCAACATGGTCAAGGAACGGCTTCCATCGGATGTGGACTGTACATGGAGAGGCTGACAGCTGGGTCCATGGCCGCAGTAAGGAAGTGCCTCCTTATAACGTGCAAAATAATTATTCCTCCACCTGACAGCGGGGACCCACCGGACGGGCCACCAGTATTTTGTGAAAAAAAATCGTTTCCCCCTGACTGCTGGGACCCACCGGACGGGCCACCATATTTCGCAAAAAAACGCCCCCCCCCCGCGCGGTCAGCTTGGACCCACCGGAAGTGCCTCCTTATTACGCACAAAAAAATGAATACTCCCCCGCCTAGCTGGGACCCACCTTGCTGGGAGGCTGACTTGTGGGCCTACTAAGTTGATGGGGACGAAGGGCTTTGTCAACTTAGTCAATATGTACGATTCTAGCTCTAGTGACCGTACGATGTCCCTCCAACGGCCGTAGTGCTTCTTCAACCTCTGGTCTTCTTGCTCCAGTTGCCCAAAGCAGTGCCGATCGTGCCGCATGCTCCTGCCTCCCGTGGCCGGCTGTGCTGCCGCAGAGGCCTCACCGCACCCTACTATTCCCACCGCTGGCCAGGCCCTGCGGTGACGACAGCCTCACACCGCAGCCGAACCAGTGAACCTCATAGTCCTCTCTGCGCGGGCTTCCACTTCCACGTCGTCCCCTTCCTAGGCCTCGCCATCGTCGACCGCCATGGTGCTCTCCGCGCGGCGTGGTCAACATGGTCAAGGAACGACTTCCATCGGAAGAGTACTGTACGTGGAGAGGCTAACAGCTGGGTCCACGGCCACAACCCAGTTTTTTTGTGATTTGCCAAGTAAGTCGCTTTGTCAGGCCTGTTGGGCTGCAACTCTTTCAAGACGGTGAGAGCTTTCATTCGGCTGGCCGAGAAAATGGCCCATCAGTAATGAGAAATGGGTTGTACATTTTTAAAACACATCAAACCGGCAATTAGTTTCAAATATCTTTTTTTTCATTTCAAGATTTTAAATTACATTAATTTTTATTCATGGAGACTTTGTTGGATTTTATATTGATATACATTTATTTTTAAAATTAGTTTGAATGTGAGTCGAAATTTCGGGATTAAAAACAGTTCGGACCGCACCAAAATATGCAAAATTTCGTATAATTTTTTAAACGTTGCCACAATATGGGTTGTAATGCTAACAAAAAGAATATGGGCTCCAAAAAACCTTAAGAATTAGAAAATGGGCTGTAAATTATTAGAAATAATGGTAGATGGGTTGTATGCTGTTTTCCACAGATTTGAGGCTTTCCTAAAAAAAGGTTGACGCACAACCACTGACTGTTGGATGTCCATTTAACGGCCGTCGCGCTTCTTCAATCTCTGCTCTTCCTGCTCCAGCCACTCAAACAAGCGCCGGCGGGACTGCCTGCTCCCTCCTCCTCGCGGCCGGCTGTGCTGCCGCGCAGGCCTCACCGCCCGACTATACTCCCATCGCTGGCCTAGCCATCCCTCTACTCACCCACACCTGCTGTTATTCTCCGGCGACGGCAGACAAAACAGTAAACCCTCGTACAGTCGTACTCCCCTCCGCATGGGAAACAACTGCCGAGTCTTCCCTGCCTCCGTGTCGTCCCCTTCCTAGGCCTCGCCGTCGTCCACCACCCTGGTGCTCTCGGCGTGGCGTGGTCAACGTGGTCAAGGAACGACTTCCATCGGACGTGGACTGTACGTGGAGAGGCTGACAGCTGGGTCCACGGCTGCAGCAAGGAAGTGCCTCCTTACTACGCGGAAAATAATGATTCCTCCGCCTGACAGCTGGGACCCACCGGACATGCCACTGTATGTCGCGAAAAAAATGTTTCCCCTTGACTGCTGGGACCCACCAGCTACATCTTCACACGCAAGGAAGTGTGTCCGGGCAAAAAAAAACGATTCGCCCCCTGACTGCTGGGACCCACTAGCTACATCTTCGCAGGCAAGGAAGTGTCTGACAGTCGGGACCCACCTGGTCGAAGCGTACATAGCATTGTCATTCTGGTCGTGAACGTGTACGTACATACTGGTTGATGTAGAGGAACGCATGTGTCGTAGTAGAGGCGCGCACGTGTCGTAGTAGAGACGCGCATGTAGCATGTACACGTACGTACAGTGGCTAGGGTGCAAGAAAGAAAATACGGCCACGTATGTGTACAGACGCGCGGGGTCTCGAACGCCTACTCGCGCATACGTACGGCCAGGGCTCGTGTACATGGCTGGGTCGGAACGGAGAAACAACATCGTCGTCGTGTTCATGGGGAGGAAACAGAATGCATCGTGTTCATGGGGAGGCAACGGAATGCGTCGTGTTCATGGGGAGGCAACGGAACGTGTGGGAGCCAACCGGCTAGGTCGGAACGGAATGCGTGGTCGTGTTCATCGGGAGGGCTTGGACGGAACAGGCGATGGAAACGAGGCCTGACGTACCGCACAACGGAGGAAACGGACCTCCTACGGTCGAAACAGGGGTCCTGTTCATCGGGAGGGGTGTGGCGTACCGCAAAACGGAGGAAACGGACTTGTGTTGGAGCGCTAGGTCGAAACGGGGGTCCTGTTCATCGGGAGGGGTGTGGCGTACCGCAAAACGGGACTCCACGGGATACTGTTAATCTCCACCGTCGACCCCCTCCAGCCTCCACGAGCTACTGTTCATCCACCGTCGACCTCCTCCAGCCTCCACCTGCGACTGTTCATCCATGGGCTCCTGTTCATCCAGCCTCCACCGCGCGCTACTCCATCGGCTACTGTTCAACCAGCCCTCTCCAAGGGCTCCTGTTCAACCACCCCTCCACGGGCTACTGTTCATCCTGCCCTCCACCATCTACTGTTCATCCTGCCCTCCACGGGGTGGTCCTATTCATCCAGCCGTCCACGGGGGCCTGTTCATCCAGCCCCAACCGGCTCGATCGATCGGGGTCCTATTCATCCAGAGGCAACACCACGGGGTCCTGTTCATCCACCCCCACCGGGAACTGTTC
>NC_041380.1:367424866-367443912 GCF_002162155.2 Triticum dicoccoides | reverse complement strand
CGCTCACTGTTCATCCATAGGCAGCATCAATCGACTTCAGTTAGCAGCAGTAGTGAAGGAATCGCTCGATCAGGTTCAGTTAACAGCCATCGATCGATCGCTCAGGTTCAGTAATGCGTAGCCTGCAGTGCAATCGCTCGGGTTCAGTTAGAGCCCAACGCCTCGCTCGGGTTCAGTTAGAGCCAACGCCTCGCACACACGTGCGTACGTGTACGAGAGAAGCGCGCATCGCTCGGCCCCCAACCTCCCACCGTAACCGGGAACTCCCCGAAAGTTTCCTCGCCCTCGCTTCTACCACGGTTTTTTTCCGTCATGGACGGCCCAAAGGATGTCATGCAGCTGCGTCTCCGGCCCGCCCAAGACGAAAAGCCCATTTTCTATCATGATTTTTTGTCATAGAAGTAGGAGCCCATCACATCTATGATGATACCGGGTTTTGTCACAATTATCGTCATAGAAGTGTCATATGTATGACAGAAAAAAATTTCATTCGGCCCAAAATGTCACGGATGTGTCTTTTTTTGTAGTGCTAGCTAGGCATGATGATTTCAATGATGCTCACATAAAGGATAAGAATTGAAACATAAAGAGAGCATCAAGAAGAATATGACTAGAACATTTAAGTCTAACCCACTTCCTATGCATAGGGATTTTGTGAGCAAACAACTTATGGGAACAATCATCAACTAGCATAGGAAGGCAAAACAAGCATAACTTCAAAATTTTAACAACATAGAGAGGAAACTTGATATTATTGCAATTCCTACAAGCATATATTCCTCCCTCATAATAATTTTCAGTAGCATCATGAATGAATTCAACAATATAACCATCACATAAAGCATTCTTTTCATGATCTACAAGCACAGAAATTTTATTACTCTCCACACACGCAAAATTCTTCTCATGAATAATAGTGGGAGCAAACTCAACAAAATAATTATCATGTAAGGCATAATCCAATTGAAAACTAAAATCATGATGACAAGTTTCATGGATATCACTATTCTTTATAGCATACAAGTCATCACAATAATCATCATAGATAGCAACTTTGTTCTCATAATCAATTGGAACCTCTTCCGGAATAGTGGATTCATCACAAAATAAAGTCATGACCTCTCCAAATCCACTTTAATCAATATAATCATCATAAATAGGAGGCATGCTTTCATCATAATAAATTTGCTCATCAAAACTTGGGGGACAAAAAATATCATCTTCATCGAACATAGCTTCCCCAAGCTTGTGGCTTTGCATATCATTAGCATCATGGATATTCAAGGAATTCATACTAATAACATTGAAATCATGCTCATCATTCAAATATTTAGTGCCAAACATTTTAATGCATTCTTCTTCTAACACTTTGGCACAATTTTCCTTTCCATCATACTCACGAAAGATATTAAAAAGATGAAGCGTATGAGGCAAACTCAATTGCATATTTTCTTGTAGTTTTATTTTATAAACTAAACTAGTGCTAAAACAAGAAACAAAAAGATTCGATTGCAAGATCTAAAGATATACCTTCAAGCGCTAACCTCCCCGGCAACGGCGCCAGAAAAGAGCTTGATGTCTACTACACAACCTTCTTCTTCTAGACGTTGTTGGGCCTCCAAGTGCAGAGGTTTGTAGGACAGTAGCAAATTTCCCTCAAGTGGATGACCTAAGGTTTATCAATCTGTAGTAGGCGTAGGATGAAGATGGTCTCTCTCAAGCAACCCTGCAACCAAATAACAAAGAGTCTATTGTGTCCCCAACACACCCAATACAATAGTAAATTGTATAGGTGCACTAGTTCGGCGAAGAGATGGTGATAAAAGTGGTATATGGATAGTTGATAATGGTTTTTGTAATTTGAAAATATAAAAACAGCAAGGTAACTAATGATAAAAGTGAGCACAGACGGTATTGCAATGTGTTGAAACAAGGCCTAGGGTTCATACTTTCGCTAGTGCAAGTTCCCTCAACAATAATAACATAATTGGATCATATAACTAACCCTCAACATGCAACAAAGAGTCACTCCAAAGTCACTAATAGCGGAGAACAAACAAAGAGATTATGGTAGGGTACGAAACCACCTCAAAGTTATTCTTTCCAATCAATCCGTTGGGCTATTCCTATAAGTGTCACAAACAGCCCTACAGTTCATACTAGAATAACACCTTAAGACACAAATCAACCAAAACCCTAATGTCACCTAGATACTCCAATGTCACCTCAAGTATCCGTGGGTATGATTGTACGATATGCGTCACACAATCTCAGATTCATCTATTCAACCAACATAAAGAACCTCAAAGAGTGCCCCAAAGTTCTACCGGAGAGTCAAGACGAAAACGTGTGCCAACCCCTATGTATAGATTCCCAAGGTCATGGAACCCGCAAGTTGATCACCAAAACGTACATCAAGTGGATCATAGAATACCCCATTGTCACCACAGGTATCCCACACAAGACATACATCAAGTGTTCTTAAATCCTTAAAGACTCAATCCGATAAGATAACTTCAAAGGGAAAACTCAATCCATTACAAGAGAGTAGAGGGGGAGAAACATCATAAGATCCAACTATAATAGCAAAGCTCGCGATACATCAAGATCGTGCCACCTCAAGAACACGAGAGAGAGAGAGAGAGAGAGAGATCAAACACATAGATACTGGTACATACCCACAGCCCCGAGGGAGAACTACTCCCTCCTCGTCATGAAGAGCACCGGGATGATGAATATGGCCACTAGAGAAGGATTCCCCCTCCGGCAGGGTGCCGGAACGGGTCTAGATTGGTTTTCGGTGGCTACGGAGGCTTCTGGTGGCAGAACTCCCGATCTATTCTGCTCCCTGAAGTTTTTAGGGTATATGGGTATATATGGGAGGAAGAAGTACGTCGGTGGATCTCCGGGCTGTAAACGAGGCAGGGGGCGCGCCCAGGGGGGTGGGCGCGCCCCGCCACCCTTGTGGGCAGCCCGGGACTCTCCTGGTCCATCTCCGATTCTCCGTGGGCTTCTTCTGGTCCAAAAATAAGTTCCGTGAAGTTTCAGGTCAATTGGAATCCGTTTGATTTTCCTTTTCTGCGATACTCTAAAACGACGAAAAAACAGAAACTGGCACTGGGCTCTGGGTTAATAGGTTAGTCCCAAAAATAGTATAAAAGTGCATAATAAATCCCATTAACATCCAAAACAGATAATATAATAGCATGGAACAATCAAAAATTATAGACACGTTGGAGACGTATCAACCACCCCCAAGGGCTGCCATTTGTACGTGTTCAGTGGCCGCCCTCAAGGGCCCCTTAGTGGAATCACGACATCTTGCATTGTGCGAGGGCGTGAGGAGACTACGGTGGCCCTAGTGGCTTCTTGGGGAGCATTGTGCCTCCACACTGCTCCAAATAGAGATTAGCATCTGCAAGGGTGTGAACTTAGGGATACATCATCGTCTCCGCGTGCCTCGGATATCTCTTACCCGAGCCCTTTACTTATGCTCTTTACTTTGTGATAGCCATATTGTTTCTTGTCTTATATCTTGCTATCACTTAGTTGTTTATCATGCTTAGCATACATTGTTGGTGCACATAGGTGAGCCTAGTTGTTTAGGTTTTGTGCATGACAAATTAAATGCTAATTTTATTCCACATTTGTTCAAGCCGAAACTGTAATTATTTTTAAAAGCGCTTATTCATCCCCCCTCTAGGCGAAATCCTCAATCTTTTAATTGGTATCAGAACCTCGTTTCTCTTTATAAGGCTTAACCACCTAGAGAGTAAGGATGTAGACCAGGGGATTAGGATTCTCTGACACTCTTAGTTTTGATGGCACACATTTTGATGTTTGGGTATTTCATACTTAATCTCTTGAGGGTCATGAACCCAAATTTAGAGCGAATTGTAGATATGGGTTTTTCTCCTCCGAAGGATCCTCAAAGATTATCTTTAGAGGATGAGAAAAACTCTTATCTTAGTGCTCAAGCTTCTAATATGCTTTTCGATGCTTTGAGCAATCTATTTATATTTCAACTCATGCCATTTCGAGATGCTCATGAGTTGTGAACAAAGCTTCAAGATAAATATGGGGATGATTGTTCTCCCTCCACCTCCAGCCGTGTTGTGTTATCAACTTCTTCTACTTCACCTACATATTGATTGCCACAAGGTAATGATATGGTGACTAGTGTTGGTCATTGCAATGATGATAGTGTCCTTATTGTTGATTATCCTACATCACTATCTTATTGCAATGTGAAGGAAATATGCCCTAGAGGCAATAATAAAGTTGTTATTTATATTTCCTTATATCATGATAAATGTTTATTATTCATGCTAGAATTGTATTAACCAGAAACTTAGTGCATGTGTGAATACATAGACAAACAAAGTGTCCCTAGTATGCCTCTACTTGACTAGCTCGTTAATAAAAGATGGTTATGTTTCCTGACCATAGACATGTGTTGTCATTTGATGAACGGGATCACATCATTAGAGAATGATGTGATGGACAAGACCCATATGTTAGCTTAGCACTATGATCGTTTAGTTTATTGCTATTGCTTTCTTCATGACTTATACATGTTCCTATAACTATGAGATTATGCAACTCCCGAATACCGGAGGGAAACTTTTTCTGCTATCAAACATCACAATGTAACTGGGTGATTATAAAGATGCTCTACAGGTGTCTCTGATGGTGTTTGTTGAGTTGGCATAGATTGACATTAAGATTTTTCACTCTGATTGTCAGAGAGGTATCTCTGGGCCCTCTCGGTAATGCACATCACTATAAGCCTTGCAAGCAATGTGACTAATGAGTTAGTTGCAGTATGTTGCATTACAAAACGAGTAAAGAGACTTACCGGTAACGAGATTGAACTAGGTATGATGATACTAACAATTGAATCGCGGGCAAGTAACATACCGATGACAAAGGGAACAACGTAGGTTGTTATGCGGTTTGACCGATAAAGATCTTCATAGAATATGTAGGAACCAATATGAGCATCCAAGTTCCGCCATTGGTTATTGACCAGAGTTGAGTCTCGGTCATGTCTACATTGTTCTCGAGCCCATAGGGTCCGCACGCTTAACGTTCGATGATGATATGTATTGTGAGTTAAGTGATTTGATGTACCGAAGGTTGTTCAGAGTACCAGATGTGATCATGGACATGGCGAGGAGTCTCGAAATGGTCAAGAAATAAAGGTTGATATATTGGAAGGTTATGTTTGGACACCGGAAAGGTTTCAGATAGGTTCAGGCATTTTCCGGAGTACCGGGAAGGTTATGTTTGGGCCTTCATGGGCTTTAGTGGAAGAGAGGACGAGGCGGCCAAGAGGAGGGGCGCACCCCCCAAGTCCAATCCGAATTTGGAGGGGGGCCAACCTCCCTTTACTTCTCTCCCTCTTCCCTTTCCTTCCCCTCCTAGTTGGACAAGGAAAAGGGGGTACCTACTCCTAGTAGGAGTAGGATTCCCCCCTTGGGGCGCACCCCATGAGGCCGGCTGGCCCCCTCCTCCACTCCTTTATATACGGGGGAGGGGGCACCCCATAGACACATAAGTTGATCTCTTAGCCGTGTGCAGTGCACCCTCCACAGATTTCCACCTCGGTCATATTGTTGTAGTGCTTAGGCGAAGCCCTGCGTCGGTAACTTCATCATCAGCGTCACCACGCCATCGTGTTGAAGAAACTCTCCCTCGGCCTCAACTGGATATAGAGTTCGAGGGACGTCACCAAGCTGAACGTGTGCAGATCGCGTAGGTGTCGTGCATTTGGTACTTGATCGACTGGATCACGAAGACGTTCGACTAAATCAACCGTGTTACTTAACGCTTCTACTTTCGGTCTATGAGGGTACGTGGACTCACTCTTCCCGCTCGTTGCTATGCTTCTCCTAGATAGATCTTGCGTGATCGTAGGTAAATTTTGAATTACTACGTTCCCCAACAGTGGCATCCGAGCAAGGTCCATGCGTAGATGTTATATACACGAGTAGAACACAAAGGAGTTGTGGGCATGGGTATATACATATTGCTTGCCGTCACTAGTTGTTTCTTGATTCGGCAGTATTGTTGGATGAAGTGTCCCGGACCGACATTACATGACTGCGTTCATGAGACTGGTTCTACCGACGTGCTTTGCACACAGGTGGCTGGCGGGTGTCAGTTTCTCCAACTTTAGTTGAATCGGATTCAATGAACAAGGTTCTTTCTGAAGATAAAAAAGCAATCACTATACCACGTTGTGGTTTTTATGTCGTAGGTAAGAATGGTTCTTGCTACAAGCCTGTAGCAGCCACGTAAAACTTGCAACAACAAAGTAGAGGACATCTAACTTGTTTTTGCAGGGCATGTTGTGATGTGATATGGTCAAGACGTGATGAGATATACATTGTTGTATGTGATGATCATGTTTTCGTAAAGTCATTAGGAACTGGCAGGGGCCTTATGGTTGTCTCTTTATTGCATAAGATGCATGCGCCATATAATTGCTTTACTTTATCGCTATGTGATAGCAATAGTTGGCGAGACGACCATGTGAAGACACGTTGATAAAGATCAAGATGATGGAGATCATGGTGTCATGCTAGTGACGATGGAGATCATGACGGTATTTGGAGATGGAGATCAAAGGCACAAGATGATGATGGCCATATCATGTCACATATTTTGATTGCATGTGATGTTTATCTTTTATGCATCTTATTTTGCTTAGTACGACAGTAGCATTATGATATGACCCCTTACTAAAATTTCAAGGTATAAGTGTTCTCCCTGAGTATGCACCATTGCGACAATTCTTCGTGCTGAGACACCACGTGATGATCGGGTGTGATAAGCTCTACGTTCACATACAACGGGTGCAAGCCTAGTTTTGCACATGCAGAATACTCGGGTTAAACTTGACGAGCCTAGCATATGCAGATATGGCCTCGGAACACTGAGACCGAAAGGTCGAACATGAATCATATAGTAGATATGATCAACATAGTGATGTTCACCATTGAAAGCTACTCCATCTCACGTGATGATCGGACATGGTTTAGTTGATATGGATCACGTGATCATTTAGATGACTAGAGGGATGTCTATCTAAGTGGGAGTTCTTAAGTAATATGATTAATTGAACTTAAATTTATCATGAACTTAGTCCTGTTAGTATTTGCATATCAATGTTGTAGATCAATAGCTTGCGTATAGCTCCCCTATTTTATTTTTCATATGTTCCTAGATAAAACTATGTTGAAAGATGTTAGTAGAAATGATGCGGACTAGCTCCGTGATCTGAGGATTATCCTCATTGCTGCACAAAAAAATTATGTCCTTGATGCACCGCTAGGTGACAGACCTTTTGCAGGAGCAGATGCAGACGTTATGAACGTTTGACAAGCTCGGTATGATGACTAGTTGATATCTTAGTGCGCCATACTTTACGACTTAGAACCAGGACTTCAGAAACGTTTTGAACGCCACGGAGCATATGACATGTTCCAAGAGCTGAAATTGGTATTTCAGACTCATGCCCATATTAATAGGAATGAGACCTCTGGAAAGTACTTTGCCTACAAGATGGTGGAGAATAGCTCAGCTAGTGAGCATGTGCACAAAATGTTTGAGTACTACAATCACTTGAATCAAGTGGGAGTTAATCTTCCAGATACGATAGTGATTGACAGAGTTCTCTAGTCACTATCACCATGTTGCTAGAACTTCGTGATGAACTATAATATGCAAGGGATAATGGAAACGATTCCCATGCTCTTCGCGATGCTGAAATTGGCGAAGGTAGAAATCAAGAAAAAACATCAAGTGTTGATGGTTGACAAGACCACTAGTTTCAAGTAAAAGGGCAAGGGAAAGAAAGGGAACTTCAAGAAGAATGGCAAGCAAGTTGCCACTCCCATGAATAAGCCCAAAGCTAGACCTAAGCCTGAAACTAACTGCTTCTACTGCAAAGGGAATGGTCACTGGAAGCGGAACTACCCCAAATACTTGGCAGATAAGAAGGATGGCAAAGTTAACAAAAGTATATTTGATATACATGTTATTGATGTGTACTTTACTAGTGTTCATAGTAACCCCAGGGTATTTGATAGTGGTACAGTTGCTAAGATTAGTAACTTGAAACAGGAGTTGCAAAATGAACAGAGACTAGTTAAGGGCAAGGTGATGATTTGTGTTGGAAATGATTCCAAGGTTGATAAGATCACCATCACACACTCCTTTTACCTTCGGGGTTAGTGTTGAACCTAAAATAAATGTTATTTGGTGTTTGCGTTGAGCATGAATATGATTAGATCATGTTTATTGCAATACGGTTATTCATTTAAGTCAAAGAATAATTGTTGTTCTGTTTACATGAATAAAACCTTCTATGGTCATACACTTAATATAAATGGTTTATTGAACATCGATCATAGTGATACACATATTCATAATATTGATGCCAAAGATGCAAAGTTGATAATGATAGTGCAACATACTTGTGGCACTGCCATTTAGGTCATATTGGTGTAAAGCGCGTGAAGAAACTCCATGCAGATGGACTTTTGGAATCACTTGATTATGAATCATTTGATGCTTGCGAACCATGCCTCATGGGCAAGATATCTAAGACTCCGTTCTATGGAACAATGGAGCGAGCCACTGACTTATTGGAAATAATACATACCGATGTATGCGGTCCGATGAGTGTTGAGGCTCACGGCGGGTATCGTTATTTTCTGACCTACACAGATGATTTGAGCATATATGAGTATATCTACTTAATGAAACACAAATCTGAAACGTTTGAAAAGTTCAAAGAATTTCAGAGTGAAGTGGAGAATCATCGTAACAACAAAATAAAGTTTCTACGATCTGATCGCGGAGACGAAATATTTGAGTTACGAGTTTGGTCTTCATTTGAAACGATGTGGAATAGTTTCGAACTCACGCCACCTGGAACACCACAGCGTAATGGTGTGTCCGAACGTCATAACCATACTTTATTAGATATGGTGCGATCTATGATGTCTCTTACCGATTTACCACTATCATTTTGGGGTTATGCATTAGAGACAACTGCATTCATCTTAAATAGGGCACCATCTAAATCTGTTGAGACGACACCATATGAACTGTGGTTTAGCAATAAACCTAAGCTGTCGTTTCTTAAAGTTTGGGGCTATGATGCTTATGTGAAAAAGTTTCAACCTGCTAAGCTCGAACCCAAATCGGAGAAATGCGTCTTCTAGGATACCCAAAGGAAATTGTTGGGTACACCTTCTATCACAGATCTGAAGGTAAGATATTCATTTTTAAGAATGGATCCTTTCTAGAGAAGAAGTTTCTCTCGAAAGAAGTGAGTGGGAGGAATGCCGAACTTGATGAGGTAGTTGTACCTTCTCCCGAATTGGAAAGTAGTTCATCACAGAAATCAGTTCTAGTGATTCCTACGCCAATTAATGAGGAAGCTAATGATGATGATCATGAAACTTCAGATCAAGTTACTACCAAACCTCGTAGGTCAACTAGAGTATGGTCCGCACCAGAGTGGTATGGTAATCCTTTCTGGAAGTCATGTTACTAGATCATGACGAACCTATAAACTATGAAGAAGCGATGATGAGCCCAGTGTTGGAAATATGCCCCAGAGGCAATAATAAATTAGTTATTATTATATTTCCTTGTTCATGATAATCGTTTATTATCCATGCTATAATTGTATTGATAGGAAACTCAGATACATGTGTGGATACATAGACAACACCATGTCCCTAGTAAGCCTCTAGTTGACTAGCTCGTTGATCAATAGATGGTTACGGTTTCCTGACCATGGACATTGGATGTCATTGATAACGGGATCACATCATTAGGAGAATGATGTGATGGACAAGACCCAATCCTAAGCCTAGCACAAAGATCGTGTAGTTCGTATGCTAAAGCTTTTCTAATGTCAAGTATCATTTCCTTAGACCATGAGATTTTGCAACTCCCGGATACCGTAGGAATGCTTTGGGTGTACCAAACTTCACAACGTAACTGGGTGACTATAAAGGTGCACTACAGGTATCTCCGAAAGTGTCTGTTGGGTTGGCACGAATTGAGACTGGGATTTGTCACTCCATGTAAACGGAGAGGTATCTCTGGGCCCACTCGGCAGGACATCATCATAATGTGCACAATGTGATCAAGGAGTTGATCACGGGATGATGTGTTACGGAACGAGTAAAGAGACTTGCCGGTAACGAGATTGAACAAGGTATAGGGATACCGACGATCGAATCTCGGGCAAGTACAATACCGCTAGACAAAGGGAATTGTATACGGGATTGATTAAATCCTTGACATCGTGGTTCATCCGATGAGATCATCGTGGAACATGTGGGAGCCAACATGGGTATCCAGATCCCGCTGTTGGTTATTGACCGAAGAACGTCTCAGTCATGTCTGCATGTCTCCCGAACCCGTAGGGTCTACACACTTAAGGTTCGATGACGCTAGGGTTATAAAGGAAGTTTGTATGTGGTTACTGAATATTGTTCGGAGTCCTGGATGAGATCCCGGACGTCACGAGGAGTTCCGGAATGGTCCGGAGGTAAAGATTTATATATAGGAAGTCCTATTTCGGCATTCGGGACAAGTTTTGGGGTCATCGGTATTGTACCGGGACCACCAAAAGGGTCCCGGGGGTCCACCGGGTGGGGCCACCTATCCCGGAGGGCCCCATGGGCTGAAGTGAGAAGGGATCCAGCCCAAAGTGGGCTGGGGTGCCACTTCCCCCTAGGGCCCATGCGCCTGGGGTGGGGGAAACCCTAAAAGGAAGAGTCCTAGGGGGGGAAGGCACCTCCTAGGTGCCTTGGGGAGGAGGGATTCCTCCCCTTGGCCGCCTCCCCTTTCCCATCTAGGGCTACCGCCCCCCTAGGGGTGGGAACCCTAGAGGGGGCGCACCCTCCTCCCTCTCCCCTATATATAGTGAGGCCTAGGGGCTGCCCATAACACGTGATCTGATCTCTGCCTGTTGGTGCAGCCCTCCCTCTCTTTCTCCTCATATCTCGCGGTGCTTGACGAAGCCCTGCAGGATTGCCACACTCCTCCATCACCACCACGCCGTTGTGCTGCTGCTGGATGGAGTCTTCCTCAACCTCTCCCTCTCTCCTTGCTGGATCAAGGCATGGGAGACGTCACCGGGCTGTACGTGTGTTGAACGCGGAGGTGTCGTCCGTTCGGCACTAGGATCATCAGTGATTTGGATCACGACGAGTACGACTCCATCAACCCCGTTCTCTTGAACGCTTCCGCTTAGCGATCTACAAGGGTATGTAGATGCACTCTCCTTCCCCTTGTTGCTAGTCTCTCCATAGATAGATCTTGGTGACACATAGGAACATTTTGAATTATTGCTACGTTCCCCAACAGTGGCATCATGAGCTAGGTCTATGCGTAGTTTCTATGCACGAGTAGAACACAAAGTAGTTGTGGGCGTTGATTTTGTCAATTTACTTGCTGTTACTAGTCTTATCTTGATTCGGCGGCATCGTGGGATGAAGCGGCCCGGACCAACCTTACACGTACTCTTACGTGAGACTGGTTCCACCGATTGACATGCACTAGTTGCATAAGGTGGCTAGCGGGTGTCTGTCTCTCCCACTTTAGTCGGATCGGATTCGATGAAAAGGGTCCTTATGAAGGGTAAATAGCAATTGGCATATCACGTTGTGGTTTTGCGTAGGTAAGAAACGTTCTTGCTAGAAACCCATAGCAGCCACGTAAAACATGCAAACAACAATTAGAGGACGTCTAACTTGTTTTTGCAGGGTGTGCTATGTGATGTGATATGGCCAAAAGGATGTGATGAATGATATATGTGATGTATGAGATTGATCATGTTCTTGTAATAGGTATCACGACTTGCATGTCGATGAGTATGACAACCGGCAGGAGCCATAGGAGTTGTCTTTATTTATTTATGACCTGCGTGTCAACTTAAACGTCATGTAATTACTTTACTTTATTGCTAAAGCGTTAGCCATAGTAGTAGAAGTAATAGATGACGAGACAACTTCAAGAAGACAGATGATGGAGATCATGATGATGGAGATCATGGTGTCATGCTGGTGACAAGATGATCATGGAGCCCCAAGATGGAGATCAAAGGAGCTATATGATATTGGCCATATCATGTCACTATTATTTGATTGCATGTGATGTTTATCATGTTTATACATCTTATTTGCTTAGAACGACGGTAGTAAATAAGATGATCCCTCATTACAATTTCAAGAATGTGTTCTCCCCTAACTGTGCACCGTTGCTAAAGTTCGTCGTTTCGAAGCACCACATGATGATCGGGTGTGATAGATCCTTACGTTCACATACAACGGGTGTAAGACAGTTTTACACATGCAAAACACTTAGGGTTAACTTGACGAGCCTAGAATGTACAGACATGGCCTCGGAACACAGAAGACCGAAAGGTCGAGCATGAGTCATATGGTAGATACGATGAACATGAAGATGTTCACCGATGTTGACTAGTCCGTCTCACGTGATGATCGGACACGACCTAGTTGACTCGGATCATGTAATCACTTAGATGACTAGAGGGATGTCTATCTGAGTGGGAGTTCATAAGATGAACTTAATTATCTTGAACATAGTCAGAAGGTCTTCGCAAATTATGTCGTAACTCGCGCTTCAATTCTACTGTTTAGATATGTTCCTAGAGAAAATTTAGTTGAAAGTTGATAGTAGCAATTATGCATACTAAGTCCGTAAACTGAGGATTGTCCTCATTGCTTCATAGAAGGCTTATGTCCTTAATGCATCGCTCAGTGTGCTGAACCTCGAACGTTGTCTGTGGATGTTGAGAACATCTGACATTCACATTTTGATAACTACGTGATAGTTCGGTTAAACGGTTTAGAATTGAGGCAACGAAGAAACTTTGAAACGTCGCGAAACATATGAGATGTTTCGAGGGCTGAAATTGGGATTTCAGGCTCGTGCCCACATCAAGAGGTATAAGACCTCCGACGATTTTCTTAACCTGCAAACTAAGGAGAAAAGCTCAATTGTTGTGCTTGTGCTCAGATTGTCTGAGTACAACAATCGCTTGAATCGAGTGGGAGTTGATCTTCCAGATGAAATAGTGATGGTTCTCCGAAGTCATTACCACCAAGCTGCTAGAGCTTCGTGATGAACTATGATATATCAGGGACATATATGATGATCCTTGAGATATTCGCGATGTTTGACACCGCGAAAGTAGAAATCAAGAAGGAGCATCAATTGTTGATGGTTGGTGAAACCACTAGTTTCAAGAAGGGCAAGGGAACAAAGGGATACTTCATGAAACGGCAATTCGGCTACTGCTCTAGTGAAGAAACCCAAGGTTGAACCCAAACCCGAGACTAAGTGCTTCTGTAATAAGGGGAACAGCCGCTGGAGCAGAATTACCCTAGATACTTGGTAGATTAGAAGGCTGGCAAGGTCGATAGAAGTATATTGGATATACATTGTGTTGATGTGTACTTTACTAGTACTCCTAGTAGCACCAGGGTATTAGATACCGGTTCGGTTGCTAAGTGTTAGTAACTCGAAATAAAAGCTACGGAATAAACGGAGACTAGCTAAAGGTGAGCTGACGATATGTGTTGGAAGTGTCTCCAATGTTGATATGATCAAGGATCGCACGCTCCCTCTACCATCGAGATTGGTGTTAAACCTGAATAATTTTTATTTGGTGTTTGCGTTGAGCATAGACATGATTGGATTATGACTATCGCAATACGGTTATTCATTTAAAGAGAATAATAGTTACTCTATTTATTTGAATAATACCTTCAATGGTCTTGCACCTAAAATGAATAGTTTGTTGAATCTCGATCATAGTGATACACATGCCAAAAGATATAGGATAGTAATGATAGTACCACCTACTTGTGGAACTGCCACTTAATTCATATCGGTATAAAACGCGTGAAGAAGCTCCATGTTGATGGATCTTTGGACTCACTCATTTTTTAAAGGATTGAGACATGTGTACCATGTCTATTGGTGTATATGCATGAAGAAACTCCATGCAAATGGACCGTTTTGACTCATTTGATTTTGAATCACTTGAGACATGCAAATCATACCACATGGGCAAGATGACTGAAAGCCTCGTTTTTAGTAAAATGGAACTAGAAAGCAACTTATTGGAAGTAATACATTTTGATGTGTGCAGTCCAATGAGTGCTGAGGCGTGTAGTGGATATCGTTATGTTCTTACTTCACAGATGATTTGAGTAGATGTTGAGTACATTTATTTGATAAATCACGAGTCTGAATTATTGAAAGGTTCAAGTAATTTCAAGATGAAGTTGAAAGATCGTCGTGACAAGAGGATAAAATATCTATGATATGATCATAGAGATGAATATCTGAATTACGAGTTTGGCACAGAATTAAGACATTGTGGAAATTGTTTCACAACTAATACAGCCTGGAACACCATAGTGTGATGGTGTGTACGAACATCATAACTGCACCCTATTGGATATGATGCATACCATGATGTCTCTTATCGAATTACCACGATAGTTTATGGGTTAGGCATTAAAGACAACCACATTCACTTTAAATAGGGCACCACGTAATTCCGATAAGATGACACCGTATGAACTATGGTTTAGAGAAACCTAAGCTGTCATTTCTTAAAAGTTTGGGGCTGCGACGCTTATGTGAAAAAGTTTTAGGCTGATAAGCTCGAACCCAAAGCGGATAAATGCATCTTCATAGGACACCCAAAATAGTTGGGTATACCTCCTGTCTCAGATCCGAAAGCAATAAGGGATTGTTTCTAGAATCGGGTCCTTTCTCGAGGAAAAGTTTCTCTCGAAAGAATTGAGTGGGAGGATGGTGGAGACTTAATGAGGTTATTGAACCGTCTCTTCAACTAGTGTGTGGCAGGGCACAGGAAGTTGTTCTTGTGGCACCTACACCAATTGAAGTGGAAGCTTATGATAGTGATCATGAAACTTCAGATCAAGTCACTACCAAACCTCGTGGGATGACAAGGATGAGTACTACTTCAGAGTGGTACGTAATCCTGTCTTGGAAGTCATGTTGCTAGACAACAATGAACCTACGAGCTATGGAGAAGCGATGGTGGGCCCGGATTCCGATAAATGGCTCGAGGCCATAAAATCCGAGAGAGGATCCATGTATGAAGACAAAGTGTAGACTTTGGAAGAACTACTTGATGGTCGTAAGGCTGTTAGGTACATATGGATTTTAAAAGGAAGACGGACAATGATGGTAAATGTCACCATTAAGAAAGCTCGACTTGTCGTTAAGATGTTTTTCGACAAGTTCAAGGAGTTGACTATGATGAGACTTTCTCACTCGTAGCGATGCTAAGAGTCTGTTGGAATTATATTAGCGATTACTGCATTATTTATGAAATCTTGTAGATAGGATGTCAAAACATTGTTTCCTCGACGATTTTCTTGAGGAAAGGTTGTATGTGATACAACCGGAAGGTTTTGTCAATCCTAAAAGATGCTAATAAGTATGCAAAGCTCCAGCAATCCTTCTAGGGACTGGAGTAAGCATCTCGGAGTTGGAATGTATGCTTTGATGAGATGATCAAAGATTTTGGGTTTATGCAAAGTTTATGAGAAACTTGTATTTCCAAAGAAGTGAGTGGGAGCACTATAGAATTTCTGATGAGTATATGTTATGGATCAGAAATGATGTAGAATTTCTGGAAAGCATATAGGGTTATTTGGAAAGTGTTTTTCAATGGAAAGCCTGGATTAAGCTACTTGAACATTGAGCATCAAGATCTATAAGGATAGATCAAAACGCTTAATGGTACTTTCAAATGAGCACATACCTTGACATGATCTTGAAGGTGTTCAAGATGGATCAGTCAAAGAAGGAGTTCTTGCCTGAGTTGTAAGGTATGAAGTTAAGACTTAAAGCTCGACCACGGCAGAATAGAGAGAAAGGACGAAGGTCATCCCCTATGCTTAAGACATAGGCTCTACAATATGCTATGCGATGTACCGCACCTGAAGTGTGCCTTGCCATGAGTCAGTCAAGGGGTACAAGAGTGATCCAAGAATGGATCACAGTACAGCGGTCAAAGTTATCCTTAGTAACTAGTGGACTAAGGAATTTTCTCAGTTATGGAGGTGATGAAGAGTTCGACGTAAAGAGTTACGATGATGCAAGCTTAACACCTATCCGGATAGCTCTGAGTAGAGATACCGGATACGTATAATCGAGCAACAATTTAGAATACTCCAAGTAGAACAGTTATTTGAAATGGCTCCAAATAGAGCGTGGTAGCTGCATCTAGGAGATGACATAAAGATTTGTAAAGCACACACGGATCTGAAAGGTTCAGACCCATTGACTAAAACCTCTCTCACAAGCAACATGATCAAACCCAGAACTCATTGAGTGTTAATCACATAGTGATGTGAACTAGATTATTGACTCTAGTGCAAGTGGGAGACTGTTGGAAATATGCCCTAGAGGCAATAATAAATTAGTTATTATTATATTTCCTTGTTCATGATAATCGTTTATTATCCATGCTATAATTGTATTGATAGGAAACTCAGATACATGTGTGGATACATAGACAACACCATGTCCCTAGTAAGCCTCTAGTTGACTAGCTCGTTGATCAATAGATGGTTACGGTTTCCTGACCATGGACATTGGATGTCATTGATAACGGGATCACATCATTAGGAGAATGATGTGATGGACAAGACCCAATCCTAAGCCTAGCACAAAGATCGTGTAGTTCGTATGCTAAAGCTTTTCTAATGTCAATTATCATTTCCTTATACCATGAGATTGTGCAACTCCCGGATACCGTAGGAATGCTTTGGGTGTACCAAACGTCACAACATAACTGGGTGACTATAAAGGTGCACTACAGGTATCTCCGAAAGTGTCTGTTGGGTTGGCACGAATCGAGACTGGGATTTGTCACTCCGTGTAAACAGAGAGGTATCTCTGGGCCCACTCGGTAGGACATCATCATAATGTGCACAATGTGATCAAGGAGTTGATCACGGGATGATGTGTTACGGAATGAGTAAAGAGACTTGCCGGTAACGAGATTGAACAAGGTATAGGGATACCGACGATCGAATCTCGGGCAAGTACAATACCGCTAGACAAAGGGAATTGTATACGAGATTGATTAAGTCCTTGACATCGTGGTTCATCCGATGAGATCATCGTGGAACATGTGGGAGCCAACATGGGTATCCAGATCCCGCTGTTGGTTATTGACCGGAGAACGTCTCGGTCATGTCTGCATGTCTCCCGAACCCGTAGGGTCTACACACTTAAGGTTCGATGATGATAGGGTTATAAAGGAAGTTTGTATGTGGTTACCGAATGTTGTTCAGAGTCCCGGATGAGATCCCGGACGTCACGAGGAGTTCCGGAATGGTCCGGAGGTAAAGATTTATATATAGGAAGTCCTATTTCGGCCATCGGGACAAGTTTTGGGGTCATCGGTATTGTACCGGGACCACCAGAAGGGTCCCGGGGGTCCACCGGGTGGGGCCACCTATCCTGGAGGGCCCCATGGGCTGAAATGGGAAGGGATCCAGCCCAAAGTGGGCTGGGGCGCCACTTCCCCCTAGGGCCCATGCGCCTAGGGTGGGGGAAACCCTAAAAGGAAGAGTCCTAGGAGGGGAAGGCACCTCCTAGGTGCCTTGGGGAGGAGGGATTCCTCCCCTTGGCCGCCTCCCCTTTCCCATCTAGGGCTGCCACCCCCCCCTAGGGGTGGGAACCCTAGAGGGGGCGCACCCTCCTCCCTCTCCCCTATATATAGTGAGGCCTAGGGGCTGCCCATAACACGTGATCTGATCTCTGCCTGTTGGTGCAGCCCTCCCTCTCTTTCTCCTCATATCTCGCGGTGCTTGGCGAAGCCCTGCAGGATTGCCACGCTCCTCCATCACCACCACGCCGTTGTGCTGCTGCTGGATGGAGTCTTCCTCAACCTCTCCCTCTCTCCTTGCTGGATCAAGGCATGGGAGACGTCACCGGGCTGTACGTGTGTTGAACGCGGAGGTGCCGTCCGTTCGACACTAGGATCATCGGTGATTTGGATCACGACGAGTACGACTCCATCAACCCCATTCTCTTGAACGCTTCCGCTTAGCGATCTACAAGGGTATGTAGATGCACTCTCCTTCCCCTCGTTGCTAGTCTCTCCATAGATAGATCTTAGTGACAAGTAGGAAAATTTTGAATTATTGCTACGTTCCTGTCACATCCCTAGCTTCTGGCATTGCTCTAGGCTAGCTTCATGTGTGCATCATGTCTATATTTTTGAAACTTGAATTGAGGAATATTGGAAGCCTCAAAACCCTAAATAAAAGAGGGGCAAAAACCCTAGAAATCTCATTCATTGCTCCAAAAGGCTCTTCTTAAATGTTTGATAATTTTTGGTAAGGGTTCTGGTCCCAACCAAAATATTGAACATTTTTAAGGATTTATTTTTGGGACTTTGAATTTAAATCATTAGCTATTTGAATATTAATTATATTCATATAATTAGAATATAATTTCAAATATCCCTGAAATATTTTATAAGCTTTTGGAAAAGTCCATCTAGCAATATAAAATATTCAGTGGAGTTTTTGGCATTGTTTGAATTATTCTTAAATTCAAAACAGTGGCAAAAGAATTAAATAAAAACAAAACAGAACAGAAAAATATAACACAGAATTTACCTGGACCTTACCTGGCAACCCACCCACGCGGCCCGCTACTGTGCAGCCCAGCAGAAGCCGGCCCAGCCCACCACTGCAGCCCTCCGTCGTCTTCCTCCCCTCGCCCCGAAGCTGCTGCGTGCTCGCACGCGCACGGCCGCGCGGCCACCTCCTGCTTGCCGACGAGCTTTTGGCCGCGTGGACGACTTCCGCAGGCCGTCCCGATCCCCCTGACCCCCCCTCACTCTCCCGTGCACTTCTTCCCTCTCTCCCTGCTTCGCCTTCCTCGCCCCTCTCCCGAAGCAGAGCGCAGCCGTCGACGCCGTT
>NC_041380.1:367337794-367421635 GCF_002162155.2 Triticum dicoccoides | reverse complement strand
TTGCTACTGCTCCGGGACACTTAGGCTGGCCGGCATGTGTCCTTCTTCGTTCCTGTGTCTGTCCCTTCGGGGAAATGTCACGCGATGAATACCGGAGTCCTGTTAGCCCGCTACAGCCCGGTTCACCGGAGTCCTGCTAGCCCAGTGCTACAGCCTGGATTCACTCGCTGATGACCGACACGTTCGATGCTGGGTCATGGATGCCTGTCCCTGTAAGTCTGTGCCACTTTGGGTTTACGACTAGCCATGTCAGCCCGGGCTCCTTATCATATGGATGCTAGCGACACTGTCATATACGTGTGCCAAAAGGCGCAAACGGTCCCGGGCAAAGGTAATGCGACACCCGTGGGGATACCGTGCGTGAGGCCGCAAAGTGATATGAGGTGTTACATGTTAGATCGATGTGGCATTGAGTCGGGGTCCTGACAGCGTTGGTATCAGAGCTTGACTGCCTGTAGGATTCCAAGCCAAACTGGTCGAAGTTGAGTCTAGAAATTCTTTAGTTGTATAAGGGAATTGATTGTGGGATGGAACGTAAGGCTCTTTTTACTCCTTATACCTCATGCCCTTCTGATCTGAGTCATCTTATCTTTCCTGCGGGGATTAAGAACTAGGCTATCTCTTCTTTCTATTAGGATCACGTGTTACTAATCAGTAGACTTATAGATTGTTGGACTTAAGCCTCGTTTCAGTTTCTACTACTTCTGTATGTTAATTGTTGATCTCGGAACATTGATATTGTGCTTCTGAGTGGTTATGCCACCATTTTTGTGATTGTCTCAAATCTTTTGAGCAATTATAGCCGTTATGCTGTCCGAGTCATCCCAGGTTTCTAAATAGTCGGATGCATTTGCAAATCCCTTCCTCCTGTTTCCTATGTGCTTTTGGTCAGATTAACCACACTAATCGGTGTGTTGAGGTAATTATTGCCTCGCCATATATGTTGGAATTATTATTATGACCCTAAGTGCTTAGGGGATCATCTAGTGGTCTAGCCATGATTTGTGTCCTAGTGTGAAGATTCTGGCCTTTATTCTCGGAAGCACCCCGTGATGCTACTTAGTAGTAGGAATTCTATTCCTGGGCTCTTGAACCCGAGATTCACTCTACCTACTTCATGTTGATAGTGTTTGCTAGTTCCTTCAGGATATTAGTAACCTTTGCGATAGTCCTTGAAGTCCGTGGTATCTTCTTCTTCCAAATACCATGAACTACTTATGGCAGAAGTTCCTCGTTGAACTGAACGATCACAACCAGAGTGCTCTTGATGAGTTCTCCATTATATATTGTGGTTCTGCCAGTTCTATCTTTCTGCATGTGCTATCTGGAAGAAATGTTGAATTCGTTCGACATGCCAAACCATGCATCCACAACTCAGAAAATCGTGTGTTCCTTTGAGTTGTCCCTCTTTAGTTGTCTACTGACCTTCGTCTATCAATTGATAGTCAAGAGTATGCGTGCGTTCGTTTATCGATGCCTGTTACTCTTGTGGTCCGTCAAGCCATTCTGTCCTGAATGACTTGGAGAAACAAACTCCAGTACCTCATCCATATCTAGGATCGGGTCAAAGTAGTTGTATTCCGCAGATCAAATGCCAATCCAGCTTTTGGTTCTGTTCTACCCTGAAGTATTACCTTCTTTATGACAGGAATTTCATGAGAATTGCACCACCTTTTGTGAATTCTTGACATAGTGATACTTCTCGCCATCCTTTTTCATTCCTCGGTTCCGTGTTGTTGCAGCCGGAGCGCCGACAGGTGAATCATGATGTGTGAAATCAATACGCCTAGCTACCTCGTTGCTGGGTAGTTAAAGGACAATAATTTCATTCTTAGTGTGTTGGTTATTGAATCATCATTCTAAGATTGATCGTGCTACCTAGTCTATTCTCCTGGTTCACTCCTCGATCGATGAGTTAGGGTTATTTCAAATCCTTGCTCTACTGATCATATCGTCTTGCCCTGGAAAGCAAGATTGTTCTTAAGCTTAGTAACATACCGGTGGTTTGTGATTTTCCGAAGATCTTCTCGGAAATGTTACCGGGTTGTCACCTGACCGCTATGTTGAGTTCGTGATCAAGTTGGTTTCTTGTGAACCACCTTCTCTCCAAGGATCGGTGTTAGATATCCCTGAGCTAGTTGGTTAAGCTAAACGACAACTTGGAGGATTGGAAGATAAAAGCTTGCCTGACTTAGTTCGTTTCAAAGGGATATTCTTGTGTAGTGTGTGTTGAAGAAAGATGATATCTTCATCGATTGGTCCTTGTGATCAGTTGCTGGACCTATTGTCTTATCAATCCTTTGATTTGAGTGTGGGCTATCGTCAAATCAAGTCGGAACCAACGATGTTCGTAATGTTGTCTTAATCGTGGTTGATCCCTCGAGCATACACCATTATATCCTTTGGGTCTGACCAATGCTATCACCGTGTTCACTTAACTATGGAATTCCTTTTAAAAGGAAACCTAGATGAATTGTTGTTGAGCCCATTGACAACATCCTTGTCTTCTCCATAATTTTGCTGAATGTTAAGCTAGTGTTGGAAACTTTTGAAAGCATTTGTTCATGCTAGCTCATGAAGCATATGTTTGGATGAAGGTAGTGACTTCCTTTAATTCATGTGCACCTGATGCAAGTTGCCGCCGTGGATTCGAGAAAGTCAATGTTGCTTTCTTTGGAATCATTCCAAATCAGTCATGCACACGTGCGAAGAATGTTGTGGTTTGAAGACTTGCAACCTTCAATCTATATGTATCCCTAGCACACCAAGCCACTGATTGATTTGTTCAAGGAGAAGGAGTTCCTTCATAAGAGCTAATCCGGACTTATGAAAGAACTTCGATACCCTCGTTGATGGTTCCCCCTCCTGAACTCGGTAGTGTTTTATTATAAGACTACCACGTGGCCATGCTTGTCTGGGACAACGTGTTCACATGTTTGTAGCAGAACCAGCTCATGTTTTGGAGCTTGCTATCGTAGTTCATTTCCCGAGAATCTCGCAACGTCATCTCGTCGATTTGTGTTGCAAACTTTCATTTTTCTTTCTAGACTTGATGAGTCTGGGATATCCTGACACCAACCAGATCTGAATCTCAGGCAGATATGATGGTTGGAACATTCTCCAAGAACTATAATATTGGTCCCTCGATAACCGGTAAAGTGGATGTCGTGGCCAACACACCCAGCCGGAAGACCTGTTATTATAATATCTTGATTGAGGAAGTTGGCCACCTCCCCATAGGGATTTCGTAGGATTTCCTCCCTAGTTGCCCCTATGGATTTTGAGATCCCGAAGTCCGACCTTTTACTTGATGTTTTAGATATCAAGCCATATCTATGAATGGGTTATACTAGCACATCAAGGAGAACATTAGAAGCGGAGTGCTAAATGTCTCTCGGTCGATCATCCAGATTTTATTTGCTTGGCCTCGCTAAGGTGAAATCTGAGAAAGTGTTATCCTCCTTCGCATCTGCATCGTCCATCGCTATTTATCATGGTAGTATGTTGTGTTGTCAGCACCCTTGACACGGATGTTGGTAAACCTTGATGAATATGGAAATGCTCAAGTTCTTGAGAGCACGCACAAGCACTACGTGTTATCATCATCTCTAACTGGGATTCCTCTCAGTTTCCTCGGCAAATGCTATGACCTTTTCAAACAGTGAATTCACTCTCTTTTGTTGGGTTCTTCCCCAATTACCAGAATCATTCCCAGCATTTGCATTTTGTTCCCAGCTTGCACCGCCATTGTGCCATTCTACCATGGGTCTCTTCCATTTCCGGTGATAAGCAAAATCATCCATTACGTTGTCTTCAACAAGGTAATCCACATCATCCAAGTCCAAGTATGCCGTTCTACCGACCCCGCCAATCGATTGCTGTGATTTGCCTTAGGCTGATATAGAGAGTCTTAACGATCTCTATATCAAAGGTAATTCTTTTTGCCACTTAAGATAATAATCTACGAATCACCCCCCTCCAGGATGTTTCGTCGTGGTATCATGGCAACTCAACTCCTCGCTACGTTGACAACCGTTCACCACCTTCTTAGGTGTGGAATCGTTGTCTACCTAGTGAACCTTCGTCATCCGTTTCTTTCCACCCCTCTTGATGTGTATCTCGTGTCTCAACCCGAGAGATGGTCCTATGTCTCATTCCGTGAGTTGTTCGATCTTCGAGAAGATCGACCCTTCTAGAGTCTCCTTCTTCCCTCCATGTCATGTTGACAGGATTTCTCAGAGCAAGACTTCAAGACAATGATGGTGGACGAATCAAAGTCCATTTGAAGTGCAACCTGGATCGTGAAGATTGTGCTAGTTTGCGTTCCCTTTTCACCTTACCCTACGCTTGAATATCGAGACGAGATTCTTGTTTAGTGGGGGTGAGTTGTCACATCCCTAGCTTCTGGCATTGCTCTAGGCTAGCTTCATGTGTGCATCATGTCTATATTTTTGAAACTTGAATTGAGGAATATTGGAAGCCTCAAAACCCTAAATAAAAGAGGGGCAAAAACCCTAGAAATCTCATCCATTGCTCCAAAAGGCTCTTCTTAAATGTTTGATAATTTTTGGTAAGGGTTCTGGTCCCAACCAAAATATTGAACATTTTTAAGGATTTATTTTTGGGACTTTGAATTTAAATCATTAGCTATTTGAATTTGAATTATATTCATATAATTAGAATATAATTTCAAATATCCCTGAAATATTTTATAAGCTTTTGGAAAAGTCCATCTAGCAATATAAAATATTCAGTGGAGTTTTTGGCATTGTTTGAATTATTCTTAAATTCAAAACAGTGGCAAAAGAATTAAATAAAAACAAAACAGAACAGAAAAATATAACACAGAATTTACCTGGACCTTACCTGGCAACCCACCCACGCGGCCCGCTACTGTGCAGCCCAGCAGAAGCCGGCCCAGCCCACCACTGCAGCCCTCCGTCGTCTTCCTCCCCTCGCCCCGAAGCTGCTGCGTGCTCGCACGCGCACGGCCGCGCGGCCACCTCCTGCTTGCCGACGAGCTTCTGGCCGCGTGGACGACTTCCGCAGGCCGTCCCGATCCCCCTGACCCCCCTCACTCTCCCGTGCACCTCTTCCCTCTCTCCCTGCTTCGCCTCCCTCGCCCCTCTCCCGAAGCAGAGCGCAGCCGTCGACGCCGTTCGCCGTAGCTGCAGCCACCGCCCTTCCCTCGCTCCCCCGACTAGCCCAGAGGCTCCGCCTCGACCCCCTCCTTCCTCCCCACCGACCCACGGCCCTCCGGAAGCCCTGCAACACCGCCACCATCGCCGTTCCGTCGCCGGCCACCGAAGCTCACCGCCGTCGATTCGCCGCCTCCGACGCCTCCCCGAGCTCCCCGAGGCCACCGTCGCAACCCCCGTGAGCTCCTCCGTCGTTTCCCCCTCCCCGCTTAGTCGCGCTCGCCCTCTAGCTGTCGTCTCCACTATGGCCGAACCTTCGCCGCCGCCGCACTCGTCGCCGGTGATGCTCCGGTGACCATTTGGTCCCGGGCATGCGCCCAACGCGCTCCCCGCATCGCGTGGAGCCTCCGTGGCACTTCGCCGCGCTTGTTTGCGCACCGCAGGCCCATCCCCACTTGCACCCGAGCTTCGGCCGCCGCCGAGCTCGTCGCCGGCACCACTCCGGCCACTTCCCGGCCGCGCCACCACCACAGTTGGATGCGGACGAGCGTCCGCATCCCGAAGCTGTGCTCCGCGCGCCAAACCGAGCCCTGTGGGCAAAACCCGAGGCTCGCCACCGCGGCTGGCCTCGCCGGCGTCAAGCCGCTGGTGGGGTTGACCCACGTTGACCACGGCAGGACCCTCCCCTGTGTCCATGACAGGTGGGGCCGGCCTGTTAGTTAGGTTAGGATTAGTGTTAACTAAAAATTAGTTAGACTAATTACACTGACATGCAGGGCCCACAGGTCAGTTTGACCTGGACGGCGCCTGTTGACTTGCTGACGTCACTGTGAAGTCATGCTGACACAGTAAATTCATTTCTGGATTTATTATTATTCAGAAATTCCAGAAAATTGTATAAACTTCAATAATTCATAGAAAATTAACCGTAACTCCAAATTAAATAATTTATATATGAAAAATTATCAGAAAAATTCAAGGAATCCATCTGTACCATTTTCATGCATGTTAGAACAACTTATAGCTGCTGTTTAGCACAAATCAATTAAAGGGCATTTATTTAATCACATATGGAGTTTGAATTTGAATTTTATATTCAAACCAACTTCATTTAATCTGGTTTTAGTTGCATTAGCCCAAAACACATTCATATTGCCATGTCATAGCATGCATCATATTGTGCATTGCATTGATCGTGTTTTTCTGTGTTGCCGGTATTTGTCCCCTCTCGATAGACGTGATACCGATGATGTGATCGTTGACACTGATGAAGACTCAATGTTATCTTCAGAAGTGCCAGGCAAGCAAAACCCCCTTGTTCATTCCGATACAATCCTACTCTCTCGCTCCTGCTCTCTTTACTGCATTAGGACAACAACGATTCATCTGTTACCTGCTGCGGTAGCTGAACCCCTTTATCCTTTGCATGACCTGTCATTCCACAGTAAATAGATGAAACCCACTAGTATGAGTAGGAATTGTTTTAGCCCTGTTGTGCCTACTCATTCATGCTTGTTTGTCATGCCTGCTACTGCTTAGAGTTGAGTCAGGTCTGATTCATCGGGGATGAATCAGAGGCGTGTGAACATGTCCTACTGTGTGTGAGCTAAGTGTGTGAACACGATTTGGTAAAGGTAGCGGTGAGAGGCCATGTAGGAGACATGGTGGGTTGTCTCATTGCAGCCGTCCTCAGGAACTGAGTTCTGTGTTTGTGATCCATGATTCAGCTACTACCATACATTGGGCCCTGAAATATGACCCCGCTCGACTTCTTATTCACCCTAGTCCTCTGTCCAGGAGTTGCAAGTAGTTTCTGGTGTTTGTAGCTTGCTGGAGGCCGTGGACAGCGCTGACCGTAGGGGTGGGCTGTGATGCGGTAGGCACGTGGCCGGGTATACCGGGCGCCCGTTTGGTGTCACGGAACCCTGTTCACATCGTTTGGGGCTGTGAGCGAAACTCCGGCCGGATCTCCTCATGGATGGAACCCGAATAGGCGATAAACCTGGACTAGAGACTTAGGTGTTTAAGTAGGTCGTGGTCTACACCCACGTCGGCTTTCGCTTGAAGTCTGCCGAGCACATGTCGTGTGCAGACGCTAAGTGGTGGAAACATGTATGAAGAAGTACACCCCTGCAGGGTTAACATCATCTATTCGAATAGCCGTGTCCGCGGTAAAGGACTTCTGGGTTGCTTATATCAGTTCATAGACAAGTGAAAGTGGATACTCTAAAATACGCAAGATAAGCGTGAGTGCTATGGATGGCGTTCTCGTAGGGAGACGGGAGCGGATCCATAGTGGTGTATTGATATGGTGAATATGTGGACTCGTGTGCGCCACCTCAAAAGAGTCGCTTGCAGTCGTAGTTTAGGATAGCCACCGAGTCAAAGCTGGCTTGCTGCAGTTAAACCCCACCATCCCCTTTGTTGATAATGATGCATATGTAGATAGTTCTGATGTAAGTCTTGCTGGGTACATTTGTACTCACGTTTGCCTACTTTATGTTTTTGCAGAGAGACTTCAGTCTCACTAGTAGTTCCACGTGGACTTCGGCGTTTAGCTTGTTACCTCAGCTACGATCTTGTGCCCTCGGCAGGATCTGATAGATAGTCAGGCTTCTCGGCCTTTTTCATTTATAGATGTCTGTACCCAGACATGATAGCTTCCGCTTGTGCTTTGACTTGTATGCTCTGATTGTTGGGTCGTGAGACCCATGTTTGTAATATCTCGCTCCTCGGAGCCTATTGATTAAAATACTTGAGTTGTAGAGTCATGTTGTGATGCCATGTTGTATTTGCACATATCGAGCATATTGTGTGTATGTTATTGAAATGCTTGGTATGTGTGGGATCTGACAACCTAGTTGTTTATCCTTGGTAGCCTCTCTTACCGGGAAATGTCTCCTAGTGTTTCCACCGAGCCATGGTAGCTTGCTACTGCTCCGGGACACTTAGGCTGGCTGGCATGTGTCCTTCTTCGTTCCTGTGTCTGTCCCTTCGGGGAAATGTCACGCGATGAATACCGGAGTCCTGTTAGCCCGCTACAGCCCGGTTCACCGGAGTCCTGCTAGCCCAGTGCTACAGCCTGGATTCACTCGCTGATGACCGACACGTTCGATGCTGGGTCATGGATGCCTGTCCCTGTAAGTCTGTGCCACTTTGGGTTTACGACTAGCCATGTCAGCCCGGGCTCCTTATCATATGGATGCTAGCGACACTGTCATATACGTGTGCCAAAAGGCGCAAACGGTCCCGGGCAAAGGTAATGCGACACCCGTGGGGATACCGTGCGTGAGGCCGCAAAGTGATATGAGGTGTTACATGTTAGATCGATGTGGCATTGAGTCGGGGTCCTGACAGTTCCCCAACACCCAGATTCTGCAAAATGGCTTGTGGCCATGAAATCTAAGATGGGATCCATGTATGAGAACAAAGTGTGGACGTTGGTTGACTTGCCCATTGATCGGCAAGCCATTGAGAATAAATGGATCTTCAAGAGGAAGACATACGCTGATAGTAGTATTACTATATATATACAAAGCTCGAATTGTCACAAAAGGTTTTCGACAAATTCAAGGAGTTGACTACGATGAGACCTTCTCACTCGTAGCGAATCTTAAGTCTGTCCGAATCATGTTAGAAATTGCCGCATTTTATGATTATGAAATTTGGCAAATGGTTGTCAAAACAACATTCCTTAATGGATATCTTAAAGAAGAGTTGTATATGATGCAACCAGAAGGTTTTGTCGATTCAAAAGGTGCTAACAAAGTGTGCAAGCTCTAGCGATCCATTTATGGACTGGTGCAAGCATCTCGGAGTTGGAATGTACGCTTTGATAGTGTGATCAAAGCATATGGTTTTATACAGACTTTTGGAGAAGCCTATATTTACAAGAAAGTGAGTGGGAGCTCTGTAGCATTTCTGATATTATATGTAGATGACATATTATTGATTGGAAATGATATTGAATTTCTGAATAACATAAAAAGATACTTGAATAAGAATTTTTCAATGAAAGACCTCGGTGAAGCTGCTTATATATTGGGCATCAAGATCTATAGAGATAGATCAAGACGCTTAATTGGACTTTCACAAAGCACATACCTTGATAAAGTTTTGAAGAAGTTCAAAATGGATCAAGCAAAGAAAGGGTTCTTGCCTATGTTACAATGTGTGAAGTTGAGTCAGACTCAATGCCTGGCCATTGCAGAAGATAGATAGAGAGAATGAAGGCATTCCCTATGCTTCGACCATAGGTTCTATCATGTATGCAATGTTGTGTACCAGACCTAATGTGTGCCTTTCTATTAGTTTAGCAGGGAGGTACCAAAGTAATCTAGGAGTGGATCACTGGACAGCGGTCAAGAACATCCTGAAATACCTGAAAAGGACTAAGGATATATTTCTTAGATATGGAGGTGATAAAAGAGTTTGTCATAAATAGTTACATCGATGCAAGGTTTTTACACCGATCTAGATGACTCTAAGTCTCGATCTAGAAAGTAGGAGCAATTAGCTAGAGTAGCTCCATGCAGAATATTGTAGACATAGAAATTTGCAAAATACATACGGATCTGAATGTTGTAGACCCGTAGACTAAACTTCTCTCACAAGCAAAACATGATCACTCTTTGGGTGTTAATCACATAGCGATGTGAACTAGATTATTGACGCTAGTAAACCGTTTGGGTGTTAGTCACATGAAGAGTGTGAACTAATCACATAAAGATGTGAACTATTGGTGTGAAATCACATGACGATGTGAACTATATTATTGACTCTAGTGTAAGTGGGAGACTGAAGGAAATATGCCCTAGAGGCAATAATAAAGTTGTTATTTATATTTCCTTATATCATGATAAATGTTTATTATTCATGCTAGAATTGTATTAACCGGAAACTTAGTACATGTGTGAATACATAGACAAACAAAGTGTCCCTAGTATGCCTCTACTTGACTAGCTCATTAATCAAAGATGGTTATGTTTCCTGACCATAGATATGTGTTGTCATTTGATGAACAGGATCACATCATTAGAGAATGATGTGATGGACAAGACCCATCCGTTAGCTTACCACTATGATCGTTTAGTTTATTGCTATTGCTTTCTTCATGACTTATACATGTTCCTATAACTATGAGATTATGCAACTCCCGAATACCGAAGGAACACTTTGTGTGCTATCAAACGTCACAACGTAACTGGTTGATTATAAAGATACTCTATAGGTGTCTCCGATGGTGTTTGTTGAGTTGGCATAGATCAAGATTAGGATATGTCACTCCGATTTTCGGAGAGGTATCTCTGGGCCCTCTCGGTAATGCACATCACTATAAGCCTTGCAAGCAATGTGACTAATGAGTTAGTTGTGGGATGTTGCATTACGGAATGAGTAAAGAGACTTGACGGTAACGAGATTGAACTAGGTATGATGATACCAACGATCGAATCTCGGGCAAGTAACATACCGATGACAAAGGGAACAACATATGTTGTTATGCGGTTTGACTGATAACGATCTTCATAGAATATGTAGGAACCAATATGAGCATCCAGGTTCCTCTGTTGGTTATTGACCAAAGATGAGTCTCGATCATGTCTACATAGTTCTCAAACCCGTAGGGTCCGCACGCTTAACGTTCGATGACGATACGTATTGTGACTTATGTGATTTGATGTACTGAAGGTTGTTTGGAGTCCCGGATGTCATCACGGACATGATGAGGAGTCTCTAAATGGTCGAGACATAAACATTTATATTTTGGAAGGTAATGTTTGGACACCGGAAAGGATTCGGATAGGTTCGGGCATTTTCCGGAGTATCGGGGGGTTACTGGAACCCCCCGGAGGTTTAATGGGCCTTCATGGGCTTTAGTGGAAGAGAGGAGGAGGCGGCCAAGAGGAGGCGTGCGCCCCCAAGCCCAATTTGAGTTGGGAGGGGGCGGGGCCCTCTTTACTTCTCTCCCTCTTCCTTTTCCTTCCCCTCCTAGTTGGACTAGGAAAGGGGGGAACCTACTCCTAGTAGGAGTAGGATTCCCCCCTTGGGGCGCACCCCATGAGGCCGACCGGCCCCCTCCTCTACTCCTTTATATACGGGGGAGGGGGCACCCCATAGACACACAAGTTGATCTCTTAGGCGTGTGCAGTGCCCCCCTCCAGAGATTTCCACCTCGGTCATATTGTCATAGTGCTTAGGCGAAGCCCTGCGTCGGTAACTTCATCATCACCGTCACCACGCCATCGTGCTGATGAAACTCTCCCTCGGACTCATCTGGATCTAGAGTTCGAGGGACGTCACCGAGCTGAACGTGTGCAGATCGTGGAGGTGCCTTGCGTTGGTACTTGATCGGTTGGATCGCGAAGACTTTCGACTACATCAACCGCATTACATAACGCTTCCGCTTTCGGCCTACGAGGGTACGTGGACTCAGTCTTCCCGCTCATTGCTATGCTTGTTGTGAATAGATCTTGCGTGATCGTAGGTAAATTTTGAATTACTATGTTCCCCAACACAATGCTCATTTTGGACTTCAACACTTCGAGCTCTCTAAATGTTTCACGTGCTTGTGTTGATAGTCCTTGCATATCATGTAGAAATTGCTTAACTAAATCTCATGATGATATGCTTGCTATGTCTTGTTGCCATGATAAAAATACATGTATTTCCTCAAGTTGTTGTGCTAACAATGTAGAGGAAACCCAATTCTCCATGGGACAAGATGTGTTCTTAAATGGTGCTTCAAGTGATCCTACATTATCGTCTATTATTTCTCACTTTTGCCCTATGGCTAAGGCTTTGAAGGTATCTCCTACTTCGAATCCCAATATATCTCTTGATGATGATGTTGATAATGTTGTTGCTAATGATGATGTTGATAATGATGAAGAGAATGATAATGTTGCCTCCTTAAAAATTAAGGGGGAAATGGTTTTCAAAGCTCTTCATAAGAATAAAATTGCTCGTTCCAACTTCATGGAAATCATGTCTATTGCCATTGAGGGCAAGAAATACATTGAGGATTTGGAATCTCATCTCGAGGAGCACGAGGTCATCATTGATAAAATGGAAGCTCATGAGCGTGATTACGCTAATGAGATTGCGGACCTATCTCAAGCTCTTGAACTTGAACAAACCACCAGGGAATCTCTTGAGGAGACTTTTGCTCTAGAATTATCTAGAGTGAGGGAATCTCATGATAGAGCTCTTGAGGTGGCCAACGATGTTAAAACTAAAAATGAGAAGCTTGAATTTGCGCATGCCAAACTCCTTGAGGATCTTGGGCACCTAAAAAATGGCTCAAGGGTCATTAAGAGTGAGCGCATCGGACTCACCAAGTCTCATCACTACCACAAAAAGACACATCCGTGACATTTTGGGCCGAACGAAATTTTTTCTGTCATACTTATGACACTTCTATGATGATAATTGTGACAAAATCCGGTATCATCATAGATGTGGTGGGGTCCTACTTCTATGACAAAAAATCATGACAGAAAATGGGCTTTTCGTCTTGGCGGGACGGAGACGCAGCTGCATGATATTCTTTGGGCCGTCCATGACGGAAAAACCCGTGGTAGAAGCGAGGGCAAGGAAAATATCAGGGGAGTTCCCGGTTATGGTGGGTGGTCGGGGGCCGAGCGATGCATGTTTCTCTCGTATGTACGCGCATGTGTGCGAGGCGTTGGGCTCTAACTGAACCCGAGCGAGGCGTTGGGCTCTAACTGAACCTGAGCGATTGCACTAGCTACGTTACTGACCCCGACCGACCGATCCCTTGCTGTTAAATGAACTAGAGTGATTCCTTCGCTACTGCTTCTAACTGAAGCTAATCGATGCTGCCTTTGGATGAACAGTGAGCGTTGTTGGGGGGGTTGGATGAACAGTTCCCGGTGGTGAGTTGGATGAACAAGACCCCGTGGTAGTAGAGGCCGTTGTCGCTGGATGAACAGTACCCCGATCAATCGAGCCGGTGGATGAACAGGACCACGTGGAGGGGTGGATGAATAGGACCCCGTGGAGGGCTGGATGAACAGGACCCGATGGAGGGCTGGTTGAATAGTAGCCGGTGGAGGGCTGGATGAACAGTAGCCCGTGGAGGGGTGGTTGAACAGGGCCCCATGGAGAGAGCTGGTTGAGCAGTAGCCGGTGGAGGAGCGCAGTGGAGGATGGATGAACAGGAGCCCGTGGATGAACAATCGCAGGTGGAGGCTGGAGGAGGTCGACGGTGGATGAACAGTAGCCCGTGGAGACTGGAGGAGGTCGACGGTGGAGATGAACAGTATCCCATGGAGTCCCATTTTGTGGTACGCCACACCCCTCCCGATGAACATGACCCCTGTTTCGACCGTAGTGCTCCAACACAAGTCTATTTCCACCGTTTTGCGATACGCCACACCCCTCCCGATCAACAGGACTCCGTTTCGACCATAGGAGGTCCAAGAGAAGTCCGTTTCCTCGTTTTGCGTTATGCCAGACCCCTCCCGATGAACAGGATCCCGTTTCGACCATGGCCGGTCGAACACAAGGCCATTTCCTCCATTCTGCGGTACCCCAGGCCTCGTTTCCATCGGCTGTTCCGCCCAAGCCGGTTGGCTCCCGATGAACACGACGATGCATTCCGTTCCAACCCAGCCGATTGCCTCCCCATGAACATGACGATGGCGCAGCTTCTCCGTTCCGACCCAGCCATGTACACGAGCCCTGGCCATACGTATGCGCGAGTAGGCGTTCGAGACCCCGCCCGTATGTATGCATGTGGCCGTATTTTCTTTTTTGCACCCTGGCTGCTGTACGTACGTGTACATGCTACGTGCACGCCTCTACTACAACACGGGCGCGCCTATACTACGACACGTGCCCTTCCTTAGACGGCCACAGTTCATCGCTGCAGCCTGCAGACAGACCGGTCGTATGTACGTACACGTTCGTGACCAGAATGACAATGCTACGTACGCTTCGACCAGGTGGGTCCTGACTGTCAGGAACTTCCTTCCGTGCGAATATGTAGATGGTGGGTCCCAGCAGTCAGGGGGGAAACATTTGTTCGCGAAATACGGTGGCCCGTCCGATGGGTCCCTGCTGTCAGGTGGAGGAATAATTATTTTGCGCGTAATAAGGAGGCACTTCCTTGCTGCTGCCGTGGACCCAGCTGTCATCCTCTCCACGTACAGTACTCTTCTGATGGAAGTAGTTCCTTGACCACGTTGACCACACCGCGCCGAGAGCACCAGGCCGATGGACGATGGCAAGGCCTAGGAAGGGGACGGCGCGGAGCCGGGGAAGACGCGGCAGTGGATGCCCACGCGGAGGGGAGTACGTGGGTTGACTGCTTTGGCTGCAGTGTGAGGCTGCCGTCGCCGCAGGGCCTGGCCAGCGGTGGAGTAGTAGGGGCGGTGAGGCCTCCGTGGCAGCACAACCGACCACGAGAGGCAAGAGCACGTGGTGTTTTGGACGGCTGGAGCAAGAATATCATAGGTTGAAGAAGCAGGACGACTGTTGGATGTTAACAATCCAACGGTCACTGGTGATAGAATCGTTTGTTGACTAAGTTGACAAAGCCCGCCGTCCGCGTCAACTTAGTAGGCCCACAAGTCAGGCTCCCACTATGGTGTGTCCCAGCTAGCAGGGGGAGTATTCATTTTTTGTGTGTAATAAGGAGGCACTTCCTTGCGTGCGAAGATATAGCTGGTGGGTCCAAGCTATCAGCGGGAGTATTCATTCTTTTTGGCATAATAAGGAGGTACTTGCTTGCGTGCGGCCATGAACCATGTGGGTCCCAACTATCAGCCTCTCCATGTACATCCCTCTTCCGATGTTTTTGTTTGTTGACAACGTTGACCATGCCGTGCCGAGAACACCAGCGCGATGGACGACGGCGAGACCCAGGAAGGGAATGACCGGAAGGCGGCGAAGCCACAACAGTGGAGGGATGTGGGTGAGTAGAGGGATGGCCTGGCCAGTGGTGGAAGTAGTAGGGGGATGTGAGGCCTGCGCAGCAGCACAGCCGGCCACGGGAGGCGGGAGCAGGCGGTCCCGCCGGCGCTGGATTTGGCGGCTGGAGCAAGAAGATCAGAGATTGAAGAAACACGACGGCCATTGGATTGACATCCAACGGTTATGTCTGCTAGAATCGTTTGTTGACGTATATAATAAGTAAAAAAAATCTTGCATACGCGTCAACTTAATAGGCCCACAAGTCAGACCATTCCCTATTTTTTTTTAAATAATTTATATATAGCTCATTGCAACTTCTTATGCAATTTATTGCAGTCCGTTTTTTTGTTGGCCAGGGCTAGGGTTAAAAATTTAAATGAAATTTTGCATATTTCTGTGGGTTCCAAACTATTTTTAATACCGAAATGTCGAGCCAAATTTAAAGTACTTTGAAGATATATTTAAATTAGGTTAAAGCCTAGTGAAATAGGAATCTAAAAATGTGATTTTTTTAGAAATTATAAAGTAATTGCCAATTTGTCATCTGTTTTTATATTTACAACCCATTTCATATTACTTTCAAGATTTGCAGGCGTTTTGAAAGAGTTGCATCCCATCAGGGCATAGAAAAATAAGTAGGCCTGGATTGGGTATTCTTCAGAAAAAATAAACTTGGCTCATTTTCACAAAGAAAAAAAAATAGTTGGGTTGGTCATATGGTGAACATAAAATATAAGCCTGGGCTAGACGGGCCACAACCTAGTTGAAACCCTGCTCCGTTGTAACAACCCCAAAATTGTGTTATCATTTTTTGTGTTGTTATTCCTTCCTGGCACTCATGTTTCAAAATTTTCTCCTGAGTTTTCTAAGATGACTCTGACAATTCTTGTCATTTTCAACCTTTCAAAAACCTTGCTCATGTATTTCTCAGTGGGCAAGCCCTCATCTGCATCATCCCAACTCTCTCAAACCCTAATTCCAAATTTTTGGAATTTGTATATGTCCTTTGTGGTTACAAAGGAGCCATCATTTTGTTTGATCTATTGATCCTCCCTTTTGTTGCCAGAGATCCTCCTATCTTTCTGATCCTTGGATGTGCAAAAATATTGCTAAGTCCCATGCAATATTCTTGACTGTGATTTATCTCTTTTCTTGCCTTTCTGAGAAATAAAATCCAAAGGCATAACTAGCCATCTCCTAAATTCATGATAATTGGTGGAGTTGATGCTTATGCCTAATCCTAGCTCTAGCAAATATATTGGCCATAATTAAATAAGGAAAATTGTCTTTTCCTATTTAATGCCAATATTGTATTTCTGCCATTTGCCAAAGGAACTACTATTTTTATAGAAGAGAAAATTTCCACATAAATTGTGGAGCTTGTCCTTGTCATATAATCACTAGTTCCATCCTTATCTCATGTTCCACAGATCAAAAATTGGGCACATGATCCAATGCATGTTTCTGCCTTCTCTGAAATTTTGCAAAGTGAGTGCTTTATTACTAATTCCAATTGAGCTGTAATTTGTCAGGGTGATTAACGTTGTTAAATAACCCATGGATGCCCAATATGAGCTCAATCCATTCATCCTAGCCCCCTATGCAATTTTTCAAAGTTTCTGACCAGAACACAACTTTGTGAAGGAAGTACCTTCATAGGGTTTCCAAATGGGATGAAACTTTTCCATCATATCAAGTATATCAAATCATTAGCCTCCACCTAAATTTAGTTCATTTCCTTGAACTATGTGAGCACAGGAGCAATTCTTGGTTTCTGTCCAATTTTTCAGTTTGTGAAGCAAGTGCATTTTATCCTGCTCCATTATGGATGAAAATATTCCCAGGGCTTCTCATATCCATATAACCTATCTCCACAAGATTTTGGCTCATTTCATCTATCCATTTGTCCTGAGGATGTTTTTTAAGTTTTTGGACAGAAATGATAGATGTGAAGGAAGTACCAGTTTGGTGAGTCCATTTGGTATGAACTTTTTACAGCTCCATGGTATGTGCAAATAATTAGGCTTTGAAAAGTTTTAGCTTAATTCATCACTCCTAGTGAGTGCTCCTTCATGATTTAATTTCCGGGTCAGATTTAGCAGTTGTACAGCAACTATGGTAAATGGTTGTCCATTTTACCTCATAAATTACCAGGACCGTAGTCCTTGTTACCCTAAGCCTACCAGACATTCATTTTACCATTTAACATCTCTGGTTTTATCTCTAGGATGTTGCCAAGTTTGCAACATCAAACTTGTGGAGCTTGATTTACTCGGATCAATTTGTCTATGCCTGTTTCTTTACCGTAGTAACACTCAAGTTACGAAGGACTACGCGGTAGACATGAGCTGGCCTCAGTAAATACTCCAGAGCGCGCCATGTCAGTGGTGACTACGAGGGCAGCCAGCCAAAACGGTGGTCTAGCCACTGTTCGCGTCGGCATCGCTGCTCCGACCGTCTCTGACCTCGCCATTAATGTCCTCCAACCCCCCCTCGACGTCGTCTTCCCCTGGACCTCTGGCCCCCTTCGTTTTCTTCTCCGGCGAGCCATGCCAACGACCGAAACAGTGCGCTCCTGTGCATCGTCGCCTTCCTCCCAGGTGTCCTCTTCCTCCGTTCGTCCGCGAGATTTTCTTGATTCCGTGAGCCTCTGGCGCTCGTACGCTCCCTCCTCGTCGGCTTTCCCCTTCCCCCATGACTGCTGTGGCCGGCAGAGCCTCGGCCGGACGCGCTCGGCGGAGACCAGCTCGGGTGCCTTTGCCCCCGCTATAAATAGCCCGCCCTCGAGCCTCTGGAGATCATCAGCAGCCTCTCCCCACCTCTCTACGCCTCCCCAACCCCTCCTCTCGTCCCCGGAGTCGCTCCTAGACCACCACCGCCGCCGTGGTCACCGCCTCGGGTCTCTCCCGATTCTGGCAATCCCGTGCTTCCCTCTCTGTTCCTCCACCATCACCGCATCCCCCATGCTCCAGAGAGCCGCCCCATAGCCTCAGCCTCCTCTCCCCCTCACCAGAACCCCGTGTCCACCCGAGCCCGAAGCCCCTCTCCGCCGCGTGCCCTGCTGTTTCTTCTCCCGCGCTCCTCGCCGGCAACAGAGCCCACCACGAGATGCGCCTTGTCCTCCTGAGCTTGTGGGTAGGTCGAGCGTTGCGAGAGGTGGCTGGACGCGCAGGCGATCGCCGTCGGGGCGATCCCCTCATGCTTCCTCGCTCGACCCTGAGCGTGAGGAAGAAGAAGGCCAGGCGGACCCCGCCCCGCGTTGACCCCGCCTCTGGGCCCCGCCTGTCAGCCTCTGCACGCTGACCGGGCCGGCTCACTGACCTGGCATAAGTGGAGATGCCCCGCGAGAATGTGCTTTCGTTTCGCGAAAGCGTATTTCGGCGTGGCTTCAGAGAGAAAGGCGTTTTCGCTTTCTGAAAACGCACTTTCTATCGCCTGCGGTCAGTAATGCGCTTTCCCTTTTCTGAAAACGTATTTTCCTTAGTGCGCTTTCTGTTTTAACCGACAAGGGCCTGTCTGTGAATATTTATTTTACAGATTAGTCCCTGTCATTCAAACGACCGTATCTTTGCAACCACAACTCCGATTGGTCCCTGTCATTCAAACGACCGTATCTTTGCAACCACAACTCCGATTGAGGTGATTCCAACGCTCACGTTCTCTGTTCGTCAAGCTCTTTCTGTTGGCGTCATTTTCATAATGTTTTCACATAGTGAAAATGACCATTTTGCCCTTGCCCGTAAATAGCCCCCTTTGAGGGAGAACTGTTCTGCCAAATCTTTTCGCAATCGTTCTACACTTCTTCCCGGAGTATTTGTCGACCCCGGGCAAGCCAACGTCTTATCATGAGCCCTGAACTTGCATGTTGACTTTGCTTTCACCTTGTGTGTGTAGTTGCAGTTGTTCCATATCATTTTCGTCTACAGTTAATCCAATATGCATGTCATGCATGCTTGTGTTTTCACGATATCGTTTGCCATGCTACTTAGAATGTTGTTATTGATAATGCCATGTCACTACTCTACTTTATTTTCATGTCATCATTATAAAATGCTATGAGGATTGTAATGCACCATTGGTATGCTATTACTTGGTATTGTCATGTTCTTTATGCTATAGTTGTGCACTTGAGAAGTTCAATATTTTATTCATGCATTTGTATGCTGCATGCTCATTGTTGCATTCATGTTCATGATGGTGGAGAAGGAATTAAAATGACTTAATAATAAAAACCTCCTCCGTCATCGATGGGATCGAGTCATAGTGCCACCAAATCAAACTTTTTTAGTGCAGCCACATTTGCCTTTATGGGAAGGCCTTAATGCGATCTATTGTCATGCCTCTCGCCGATGCCTCCAACTAGGGAAGGTTATGGGCATGCTTACCCTGATCAGGTAGGTGGACATAACCTTGTGTGCCCGTTGTTAAATTTTTTGGTACCGGTCCCCGTGAGGGACGTTTTGGCCACAACGGTGTCGTTGTGTCTTTGGTAGACACGGGGCCACCCAGGACTAGCCCAGTTGGGAGTGGGTCGGAGTGGCCAGGAGAGTGTCATGGTAGTAGGTCGGTTTCGTCGGAATGCCGTTGGTCCACCCGAATGGGATGACGAGGCCATGGGTTCCGTGGTGTGGGTACATTGTGCTACCTCTGCAGAGTGTATATAAGTCTATCGATAGCAACACAGTTCATAGTAGGTCACACTATCAGGTCTTGGTCGAAATGGAGGATAAACCTGAAAGAATTAAGTAAATTAATGTGATAATGAGAATATGGTGACTTGGACTATGAGATAGTTGTGAGAAGTCACGACGATGTTTTGATATGATCACGAGACGAGGTCTCGGTGAGTGTTGTAGAACAAGTGTTGGTCGTGGTTGTGATCACCGGAAAGATCACCGTTTGGTTGCGAGGTAACCCCTTGGTAAGAGAGTCCGAGGGACTCAGTGCACAAGTTTGATTGCATTGCATGAGTAATTTGTTGCTATTTGCATTTAAAGAACTATGACAGAACAAAAGATGGTTGTATAAAGTTAGCATGTTATGTCTGCATTGAATATGATCGGTAGTTTACTTTCAACATAGTTTCATGATGCCATGCCATGTTTGGATTGATTATGCCATTAGATGATATGCTATGTTTTGCTATTGCCATGTTAGAAGCATGTTTTGATATGCCATGTTATTGCCATGTTAGTGATGCTATTATTTTGTTCATGCTTAGTTGATCTTTATCATGCCATGTTTAGTAATTGATATGAGATAGGTTGTTGCATGCGCTCGGTTCTCGCTTTGTCTTCTGCTTGTTTGGATGCTATGTATTTGGTTGTCTTGCAAGTACAGTCAATGTACTGACCTCGCATGTCATACCAGTTTTCTAGGTCATACCCGGAGTGTTCACTTGACCCGTCGTACTAGGGCGTAACCCTGCCAGTCCTGTGAGTTGTGGAGCACATCCAGAGTTGTTGTGCTGCCAAACCAAGACTTCCGCCGCCATTTAAATAAGTTTCCGCTGCCATTTATATAGCCTTAGGGCTATGCCAGATATTTGTATTCATCAATGATGCACTCTTCTATACATGTATTTGATGAATATTCTTGTACCTGGAGTGCTGTATTATGGACCTGTCGTGCATCAGGTGTTATCCTGGGCTGACATGCGAAGGCCTCCTGCTCCATGCGGATCGGGGTGCCACATCCGTCTCAACAATAACAAAAAAATGCTTCTCGAGCAGCTACGTCCCAGGTGTCAGCCGATCTTGTGGTGTTGTTCTCTTGTCTATTGACTATATATGCTGACAATGTCGTGTGTCCCAGATGTCAGGAAACCACTAGGAGGAAGCATTTTCTTTTTCCATACGCCGACAATGCAGTATATATAACAAAAAATAGGAACTTCCTTGCATCCGGCCATGGACATGGTGGGCCCCTACTATCATCCTGTCCACGTATAGTCCTTTGCCGGTTCCTATTGTTTGTTGACCATGTTGACAACACAAGAGGGCGGCACCACGGCGAGCGCACCAAAGCGCATGGAGGATGACGGCAAGGGCTCGGACGTTGGCGTTAATGATTTAGGAGACGGTGGGGTGGCGATGCGTGCGCTGAGGCGCAGCCAGCCGTGGGAGGCGGAAGCAGGCGGCCCCGCCAGTGCTGGTTTGGTTTTGGCGGTTGGAGGAAGACAAGACTGAAGAAACACGACAGACTATAAAGGCAGTAGGAGTACTTAACAACCTTAACTGAAACCAGCAGGGGCACTTAACAACCATTGCTGAAAGCAGTATGAGTACTTATACAGGTTCAACCGTACAAAACATGCCTCGAACAGTAATACTTTGCCTACAGTTAACCAAGGGTGAGGCCGCCAAGCCCCAGGACAAGGCCCATGCGCCACCCCGCGCATCCACAACCTTATGAAAGCGGCTTCATCTCGCAATGTGGTCAATAAAGAGTATATTTGCATTAGAGCCATGGAAAAGCAGGAACATAATCTTCTGTCCTATTCTCCAAGATGGACGGGCCTTCATTAATTGAGACCACCCATGAATAAGTATCTTTTCACCTCCAAGTGGAATGGAGTAGGTCGACATAAACATCATGTTGTGACCAAGTGCAAGTCTGACCCGACCATGGTCAGGCATCTGTATAGGAACAATAGAACTAGGCAGTTTCTGTTTCAAGAAGATCACAGCTGTAAAACTGTGTGTAAGCAAGAGTTTATGAACAACATATATAATAGAAAACAGCTCGTACCATAAGTTTCTCGACACAGTTGGACCTGTTCAACGAGTGCAGCAGTGGAACACATATTCCACGTGGCCTTCCACCATTGAAACGCCCCACAAGGACCTCAAGATGATCAATAAAGTGTAGGAATTTGTGGATGTCGTCCCAGTCAACTTTAGTGCCATCGGTAACAGCCGAGCTCTTATAGAATAACAAACGATTAGCCTGCTTAACTCTGAAAAAACCTACACGTGCCACCAATTATAAGAAAATATTAGGTAGAAGTAGCATCTTCGTGAGAGATCGTTGCTACTTCTAAAGTTAAATTGTGCTTAGTTAGATAGAATAGGTGGATTAAGAAGTAATCAAGGCAACAAGCAAGAACCAGATACAAAACTAACATGGATGAACAATTGGAACGACGTCTGGGTGGAAGATCACAGTGAAGATGAGACCAAGTTCTACTATTTCCATCAATATTCATGCATCAACTTTCAGTCTGTAACACTTGAGTAAGTTTATCCAAGTTCGGCCATAAAAAAAGCAGCGATCTTCTTGGTTCATGAACCCAACTCGGAACTTATATCCATGGCTTGTCTTCACTGTGACCATTAAACTGGTGTATTGAGTTATGGCAAGGCCGAGCATCTTGAGTACATGTGTTCTGGCAGAGCAAGGAATGCACTGTAGGAAAAATAATATGAGAACACAATGTATTCCCTATCCAAATCTAGAAATAATTTCATCCACTGGTACAACGACATCCTAAACAAATGGTTTAAATCCCCTTTCTGCGATGGCATTTGGAACCGTCGCCAAGTGAGTGTGGGCGATAGGGGGGTACTTCCCACACAACCTAGAAATTGTCGGGGATAGGCCCTCCTGGGACCCAGGCTAGGGCCGTCTGCGATCGGGCGAGGCATGGAAACCCAATCATTTCCGTAGGTATGTATATCCCACACGGTGAATCCCAAAAATCATTTCTGTAGGTATGTACATCCCACACGGTGAATCCTAGAAATCATTTCCGTAGGTATGTACATCCCAGACGGTGAATCCCAGAAATCATTTCCGTAGGTATGTACATCCCACATGGTGAATCCCAGAAAGTCATTTCCATAGGTATGTACATCCCACATAGTTCTTTGTGTGGAAACATTTGTGCAAGGTGTCCTAACGCAAACGGTTCGCTGTCGGAAGCCGTCTGTGATTGTTAGTTGACCAAACACGCCTACTTTCTAGAAACCGTGGGGGTTGTTTGAGTTCATCGCCCACGGTGCTGTCTGAGTAACTGTTTGCAATAGAAAACCCCAATAAGCAAGGTAATTAGCCCGTTATTGATAATCCATGTACTAATCAAATTGATATTTCTTATAAAACACACTAGATATTTCATATCAGTATAAAAGCAACCAAGATTTCATAATTGAATTACATCAGGTAGCTTCGGCACTCAGTTACGCCATTACACAACAGCACCAAGTTTCACATGCAGCATAAAAAACCTTTGGAAAGTAGCATCATACATGGTAAATAGATAGATGAATCTCATTTGGGAAACTGCAGAAGCGGAAGGCAAATATTGAGCCTTCAATGATGTTGAATGTCCTTGCAGCTTTAGGCCAGTGGCTATGGATAATTGCCTGCCCAACCTTCGTCCTCTTCAGCAAGACTTCAGTATTGTACCGTGGGTGTTGAATGAATACCTTCCTCGCCTCTTGACCATGTAGGTGGTTTGAGAGGTAATCATCGGTGAACTACTTTGAAAAGTACTGAAAACAAAGCTATGCATAAATCATTGTTGTAAATTTTGAAATGGCGCAAGGGGTAAAAACAAGGTAAAAGAGTTGGTACCATCCTATAGTTATCTGATGTCTTCTTCATTGTGCAAACAAAGATCTTGCTGTTATTCATTGCAAGTTTCTTCATCCTAACCATCTTTCCGAGTTTCTTGACTTGACTGGTATTCATGGACATCTCATTTCCCCATATGCAAAATGGGTCGAACAGTGGGTCTAAGCCTCTGACAGTAGGACCTACATGTGAAAGACCATATTGTAAGAAACCTAAATATTAGAATGATTCTTGCAACTACACAATAATGTGCTATTAGCCAAAGGACCTTGCTTGAACAAACCTCGATGGTAAACCGCGGTGTCTCCCATTGTTTCCCTGCAACACACATAAGGAAGATCTTGATCAGGTTAACTGAGAGTTGCCATACTATTAGTAGAATATGTATTGAGTACAACCAAATTTGATTGGTGTCACATGCATACAATACAAAATTGTACCCACAGCAAATGAAAATCAAATTGTAGAACTGAACCAAACAGTTAAATGGACAGCAGACCAAATGAACCAAAATAGTTAACTGAGCACGACATTGCAGAATAGAGACATGTACTAGAAGATAAGACAGTTATCAAAACAAAGAATGCTTGAGAACAGTACTACGAAATGTAGCAATTGTTGGACCAAAGTGTTAACTGAACATTACATTTTAGAGGACCAAACAGTTAACTAAACATCAGATTGCATATTAACATTACAGAGGACAAATCACTAGAAGGCACTGGCGGTGGCCTCGAGAAAACATCACGAACTGTATTTTAAAGTAGACAACCGCGCGGCGGTGTCGACGGTGGCCTTGAAGACGAGGTGCTCCTCCAAGATCTGGCAGTCGACACGCATGGTAGCCATAGCGACCTCGTTCGCGCGTGCAGCCACATGCTACTCAGCTCCATGTTATACTGCGTGTAAAATGGTTATGGGCGGCGCTTAATTGGAGGAGGGGGCAGTGATTTCGGTGGAAGGTGTCGCTCTGTCAGTCGGGGCATGTGGGACGGTAAAGGAGGAGGATGGTGTGGGTGGGGTGTGGATTACCTGACCATATCGACGAGGCCGCGCAGCAAGAAGAAGGGTCGCCGGCGAGGAGGCGGCCCTGCAAGATGAAGGGTCGCCAGCGAGGAGGCGGTGCTTCAAGAAGAAGGGTAGTCGGCGAAGAGGCGACGCTGCAAGAAGAAGGGTCACCGGCGAGGAGGTTGAGCTGCTAGTAAGCAACAGTGAAGGTTTGAACTTGGAAAGCAAGGAGGAATAGTGGAAATGTGGCTTTCGGTAGGAGGGAGGGGGCGGGGAGATAGATATTTCTGTGGTGGCAAATTTTTTTCGCTCGGTGCCGTGAGAAACTGGCACGCAAGTGTGGTTCAAGTGGGGGCGGTGGACTGTAGACGATGAAGCTTCCCGCGTAAGCTAGACAAGACGGTGCGCTAAGATATTTTATATCGCATCCCACATGATTCTTTCTAGTAAACTATTTGTGGTATACCTGATTTTTCATTATGTTTTGAAAGACAAAATGGTGTTACGGAGGGAAAGGATGGTGTTTGAATTGCTAGAACATTTACGTACAGTGAACATGCAACTAGTACATGAGTGTCGTGTTTAAATTTGAAATTATTCCGGTTCGTTTGGCATTTTTATGCATTAATTGAGTTTCTGGGCATTTAATGTACATAATTCAAATTTGAACTACAAGCACATGCTCCAATGCACCAAAGTTTGCTGAAAAATCACATGCGTGTCTTTGGGTGAATTTATAGGTCCCATGCAAGAAATGGGAATAAAATTCAAATATCTGGGTGTCGTGGCTCGGCCGGAATGATTGAGAAACTTGGTTTTTTAATTCCTGTAAATCCAAAACACGACTGAAAATCATGAAACTTGGCATGGTGTCATGACATGGCACCAACATGCTCCAGTAATTTTTTGGCCAATTTGGGACAAGCTTTGGTGTAAGCTTCTTGCAAATCGGAGCTTCCCTCAAGAAGGCTCCTGGTTCCGAGAGGGAACATGTCACCCCTGTGTGCAAAACGACATACGTACACTGCCTTCTCCTGCCTTAATTTTTGTACACTGGCATATTAGACCAAATAGAAGTATCGTGCTAAATTTTGGAATTATTCTGTGTTCGTTTGGCCTTTTTTATACATTAATTGAGTTTCTGGGCATTTAATGTGCATAATTCAAATTTGAACTACAAGCACATGCTTCGGTGCACCAAAGTTGTTTGAAAAATCACATGTGTGTCCTTGGGTGAATTTCTAGGTCCCATGCAAGAGATGGGAGTGAAATTCAAACATCTGGGCATCGTGGATCGACCGGAAAGATTGAGAAACTTGCTTTTTTAACCTGTAAATCAAAAACACGCCTGAAAATCATGAAACTTGGCATGGTGTCATGACATGGCACTAACATGCTGCGGTAATTTCTTTGGCCGAATTGGGACAAGCTTTGGTGTAGGCTTATTGCAAACCGGAGCTTCCCTCAAGAAGGCTCGTGGTTCCGAGAGGGAACGTGTCAGCTCTGTGTGCAAAACGACATACGTATACTACGTTCTCCCGCCTTAATTTTTTTACACAGGCAAATTAGACCAAATAGAAGTATCGTGCTAAATTTTGGAATCATTCCATGTTCATTTGGCCTTTTTATACATTAATTGAGTTTCTAGGCATTTAATGTGTATAATTCAAATTTGAACTACAAGCACGTGCTCCTGTGCACCAAAGTTGTTTGAAAAATCACATGTGTCCTTGGGTGAATTTCTAGGTCCCATGCAAGAGATGGGAGTGAAATTCAAACATCTGGGAGTCGTGGCTTGGCCAGAAAGATTGAGAAACTTGGTTTTTTAATTCCTGTAATTCCAAAACACGCCTGAAAATCATGAAACTTGGCATGGTCTTATGACATGGCACCAACATGCTGCGGTAATTTTTTTGGCCGAATTGTGACAAGCTTTGGTGTAAGCTTCTTGCAAACCGGAGCTTCCCTCAAGAAGGCTCGTGGTTCCGAGAGGGAACATGTCACCTCCGTGTGCGAAACGACATACGTACACTGCCTTCTCCCGCCTTAATTTTTTTACACAGCCCGATTAGACCAAATATATGTACTGTGCTAAATTTTAGAATTATTCCGGGTTTGTTTCACCTTTTTTATACATTAATTGAGTTTCTAGGCATTTAATGTGCATAATTCCAAATTTGAACTATAAGCACAGGCTCCAGTGCACCAAAGTTGTTTGAAAAATCACATGTGTGTCCTTGGGTGAATTTCTAGGTCCCATGCTAGAGACTGGAGTGAAATTCAAACATTTGGGCATCGTGGCTCAGCCGAAAAGATTGAGAAACTTGGTTTTTTAATTCCTGTAATTCCGAAACATTGCCTGAAAGTCATGAAACTTGGCATGGTGTCATGACATGGCACCAACATGCTGCGGTAATTTTTTTGGCCGAATTGGGACAAGCTTTGGTGTAAGCTTCTTGCAAACCAAAGCTTCCCTCAAGAAGGCTCGTGGTTCAGAGAGGGAACGTGTCACCTCCGTGTCTGAAACGACATATGTACACTGCCTTCTCCCGCCTTAATTCTTTTACACAGCCAAATTAGACCAAATAGAAGTACCGTGCTAAATTACGCAATTATTCCGGGTTCATTTGGTCTTTTTTATACATTAATTGAGTTTCTGGGCATTTAATGTGCATAATTCAAATTTGAACTACAAGCACATGCTCCAGTGCACCAAAGTTGTTTGAAAAATCACATGTGTGTCCTTGGGTGAATTTGTAGGTCCCATGCAAGAGATGGGAGTGAAATTCAAACATCTGGGCGTCGTGGCTCGGCCGGAAAGATTGAGAAACTTGGTTTTTTAATTCCTGTAATTCCAAAACATGCCTGAAAATCATGAAACTTGGCATGGTCACATGACATGGCACCAACATGCTGTGGTAATTTTCTGTCCGATTTGCGAAGGCGCACACATTAACAATCAATAAAGTCATTTTGCAACAAGTGCTGTCACGGTACAAATCGGAAACACAAGTATTATTGAAACTGTGGCTGTTCGACTTACCAATTACGTGCGGCCACGCGTCCCCTTTTTTATTGGCTAGGAGGTGTCATACGGGGTAGCTATTTGAGTACGAGAGGCGTGCGATCAGACCCCTGCGCATGCTCATTGGGAGGAGAGCCCTTTTACCGCTACCCGCCGCATCTTCCTCCCAACGTCTCCATTAATGGCGCTCAAGCACCTGTTCTACGGCGTGGCTATATGTCTCACTGGACTGAGATTTAAGAGAGAAAAATGAAAATCTGAAAAGGAAGTTTTGCACGGATCTTGATGTAAGATCCGACGGACCTATATAGCATCGACTGCGACTTGTAGCAAGCATGATGAATATAAGGACGATGACATTGGATAATAATTGTCTTACATATTTATAAACATAATTAAAAAAAGCCACATGCGGCAACGCCCGATATACACAAGGGCAAAAGAAGAAGGAAGACAATGATCTGGCTCGATGATCTCTACTTTCTTGATGCGTTGCTGCAGGCCGCGGGAACTAGTCTCTGCGGCGGGCGGTGATGAGCTCTTTCCTGTCCTCAAGATGCTAGTTGAGAGCATCCATGGATTCCTCGATTAGCCTTCTGTGCTCGATGCGCAGCATGGCATTCTCGTCCATAAGTTTCTCGAAGATGACGTCGGTCCTCTTCAACAAGGCAGTGGTCTGGTCCTGCTGCTCCGCACTTCCGACGATCTTCGCCCTCAGCAGGTCGTGCTCGGCCCGGAGCTTCACATTGCTCTCATTTAGTTGCTCGGTGACGTCGGTAGACTGTTCAAACGAGGCTTTTGGGTCATCCTGCAACCTCACCCACCTGGAGATCTGATCCATCTGCTTAAGGACGAGGGCACGCATGTGCCTGTAAGAGTCGTCGCCTGCCCGCGAGACATTTTCGCAAGCCGCCGCGGTGCGGGAGGACATCTCTGCTGCATTCGCGGTGTGGCGGGACATCTCTTCTGCTTCCGCGGCGCTGCCGGACCAGTCTGATGCATCGATGGCGCGGCGAGTCCTCTGTGCTGCTTCAGCAGTGCGGCGGGACCTCTCTGCTGCTACGGCCGTGTGGCTGGACATGTTGGATGCTTTCGCGGCGAGGTGGGACATCTCTTGTGCTTCCGCTTCCAGGCTCGCCTCTCCCTGGTGGCAATCTCTCGACCCAGAACTCACGCTGGCCATGGCGGACGCAAGGGAACGATGATAAATGACATGTTTGTTTTTCACTTTTTGTGGATGAGGAGTTGAGGAGGAATGTGCAGTCATCTTGGTGTATTAGTATTTATAACCGAGTAGTAATATGCTCCTAAGTGGGAAACCGTTTAGGTTTTGATCAGTGTGAACAGGTTTGCAATTTGGAATGTGATGGGACGCATGCTCAAAATTTACTGATGGTTATAAGTGCGACAATATTCCCGGAAGGTGTAACGTGGGACGTGCGCCTTCTCAGCCGCGTACGTGGCGTTTGCACCATAGGGTGCACCGCAATAGGCAATGTCAGCACACGTCTTGTTCCAACAACCATGTGCGCTCGTTATTACCATCGCGCATGCTTCTTTTAATTAGAATGGGTGTGCCCGTCTAGCGCACACACGTTGATCTATCTAACTATTTCAGTTTGTTGTGGCTAATCGCAAACAGTTCATCCATGTGAAGTGTATGCCATCAATCGCAGACACTTTGATCTGGCTTACCCGTTTCTGTTCTGTTGCCTAATCGCAAACAGTTAATCCTTCTGAAGCGTATGCCCTCAATCACACACACATTGATCTGGCTGACCCTTTCTTTTGTGTTGCCTAATCACAAACAGTTCGTCCAACTGAACCGTATGCTGTATATCACACACACACACACACACACACCTTCATCTGGCTGCCCGTTTCTTTTGTGTTGCCTAATCACAAACAGTTCATCCGTGTGAACCATATGCTCTATATCCCACACGCCTTCATCAGGTTGCCCGTTTCTTTTGTTCCGCCTCATCCCAAACAGTTCATTGGACTGAACTGTATGCCCTGAATCGCACACACAACTAAAATCTAAGTCGTGTTTGATGCATCCTCCATTGCAAACGTTTTGCACCTTTTTTGACGTTTTTTACATCCCCATTTGTGATTAATGCATCACACACAGTTTCGTGAAAGGGTCTCTGATCGTAGTGTCGCGTTAGCAGCATCCTGCAGTAGTGCTCCTTCACGTCAGCGTTGACCATGGTACTAGTACCTTTTATCCAAATATAGCAATCCAAAATTCCAAATTAGTTGACAACGTGTTCAAAAAAACCCACCCTCCCGGATAGAAGAGAGGATTCTAAGAACATACTGTGCGTGTTTTAAAATCCTGTGTTAGGATGAGAAGGAACAAGTGTGGCATCTCGCCGAGGGCGTAGAAACCTGTAGGGTCCCGCACTTTGGGCACTGCAAAAGAAACACACTAGATTCAGTAGGAAAAAAATGCATCAACGGCGGCGGCTGCCATCCTAGGATTACCCGCGACCAAGGGACTTGGATTTATCGGGGATGGATGAAGAATTCATGCCAGGTTCTCCATGAGAAAACCCTATACAATCACCGAGCGGGGGTTTTCTCTGAACAAGCAGATGGGGGAGAAGGGGATTCAGGCCGAGTGAAATATTGTCGCTTCGTCCGTCCAGCTTACTGCTAAAGCTGGCAAGGTGGTTTTTTGTGATTTGACGGCTCATTGGGCATTACTATGGCGCTACGACCGGGGTGTGTCTACCGTGCATTTGTGCACTCTAATTTGGTGCATATGGCACGTGGACCCCGTTGCCGGATGCCCCACATATCCGCGAAAGGAAGTAGAAAGACGGGAGTAACTAGTTACACAAATATATTTTTGACAGAGAGATACTCCCTCTCTAAAGAAATATAAAAAACTTTATATCACAACTTTATACATAAGAAAAATCAAGGGGAATATATATAACATATATAATTATTAAAAAACAGAGTTTTTTAACACAATATAGACGAGTTGGTGATGATGGTGGCCTGCCATCCTGCAATATAGGCCGTCTGATTTATATCTAATGGATAGGAAGGAAACTGTGGCAATTTTGCAAAAAGGTACCCACACACCTCTCCACACTTGAAAATAAGGCCTTCCCTCGTTCATCCTTTTCTCTCACAAGATAAAATACTCATACAAATGCATCTTGATGTTACGTGCAACGCACGGGCATTATGGGGGTTCAGCTGAGAATATAATACTCAGACAGGCTCACGGTTCTAGACTTTGGGCCACCGGCCGGTGGGACTGCATGTTTGGGGGCCCATGTGTTCTACCTCAGCTCTTTTCATATTGCAAGCGATCGGTACAGCGATGGTTTTAGATGCGGTCCCAAGGCGAATACACAAAATTGAGTAAAGCACGACAGTTGTTAGAATGAGATCGAACGGCAGTTCCTAACCAGCAATTAGAGTTGCAATTCTATCAACGATATACCATGTGATAAATAATATTGTCGTACTACTTATACACGCATGCACTACAAAAAAATACACTTCCGTGATGATACGTGTTTGTCATAGTAGGTTGCGTTTTCTGTCATGCATGTACATCCATGATGATTTTATGACAGAATCAATATAGTCATACCTGTGCTGTCGTAGAAGTGTTCCATGACATTACCAAAATTATCATCCCGGAAGTGTCCACTTCCATGACGATAAATCGCGCGTCACAGAAGTGCTTTCGTCAAGGGTGACCGACACGTGGCATCCACCGTAACGGAACGCCGTTAAGCTATTGGGTCGGGTTTTGGATCCGATAACCCGTTAACAGCCCTGACCAATGGGGATTTTCCACATGTAAAATCATCATTGGCTGGAGGAGACACGTGTCAGGTCCGTGCTGGCACATGTGTCCTCATCCAATGGGCGAGACGCGCCTATGATATGTTGACACGTGGACCGGCCATCAAGTTTAAATGGGCCGGCCCAACTGAAGGCCCACAAGACTTTGCGAACCATAATGGGCCGGCCCAGCTAAAGGCCCATGAGATTTTGTGGACCATAATGGGCTGGCCCAGCTAAAGGCCCACAAGATTTTGCAGGCCATAATGGGCCCGCCCAGGTAAAGGCCCACAAGATTTTTGTGTGCCATAATGGGCCGGCCCAGGTAAAGGCCCACAAGATTCTTGCGGATCATAATGGGCCGGCCCAACTAAAGGCCCACGAGATTTCGCCGACATTAATGGGCCGGCACAGCTATTGGCCCACAAGATTTTGAGGACCCTACTAGGCCGGCCCATTAACTAGCTGCCATGTTTTGGGCCAAATGCCGGACCCATATTTGATCCGGTCCATTAATGGCCTGCCATGCTCCGGGCCTAATAGTGGCCCATATGTGATCAAGCCTGTTAAAAGCCTACCATGTTCTGGGCCAAATTACAGCCCAGATCAGGTACGACCCTTTAAGAGGCTTTGGGCTCAATTATGGCCCATATCAGATTCGGCCCGTCAACTGGACACTATGTTTTTGGGCCCAATTGCTAAAGGCCCACTTAGTAATTCGGCCTAATATTAGTTTTGGCCTGTTAGGTGCCCGTTTAACATTTCGGCCCTATATTAATTTCGGCCTGTTAAAAGCCCATCATATAGTTGGGCCTAACTACGGCTCGGTTTGCATCCGGCCTGCTCGCAGCCGATATCTGATTGGGCCAAACAAGGACCAAGACAATTTTGGCCTGTTAAAAGCCCGTGATTTGATTCATATAATCATGGGCCGGGGTTCATTTCGGGCTGCTGCCGGCCTGTGAGCTGTTTGGCACGTTTTAGGCCCAACCTACATCGTGATTGCATGACGGCCCGATTATGTATCGTAATTTTACGGTATGGCCGGTTTACTGCGAAGATAGGATATATGTACAGTAAAATAACTGCAGCATCGTGAATAAGAAAAAACCTAGACTATACAATAAAGAAATTACGGCATATTACATCCACTAGGCATCAAAGTTCGCCACTATGATAATAAAGCACAAGCAGACAGGAGATTACATACACTGGGCATCAAAGATCGCCACCAGTGCAAATAAACACGCTGAGAAAATAATATACAAAACCGACAACACTTCAATAGAGTTCAAGAAAGGTTAGCCCTGCTGGGGAGCTGCAGCGCAAGCAGCTGAGCAAGATAATGAGACTGCACTTGTTCAACACTTATATCTTCCTCACTTTGAAAGATAAACAAGCAGACAGATGACAGGTTTTGCACATAAAAGTATCAGTGCTGACAATTCATCACATTTCTTACTCACGAATAAAGTGACACAGTTTAAAATTGCATTAACACAATATGGTATTGTTCAGGTCAAGACATGGCAGGAAATGACATTGTGAAGGAGTTGGCAGCTTCACGACACCACTGGATTATAGATCAAGAACTCATAAGTATCAATGGTTAGTGTGCTGTCAATTTATACCATTTTAGATTGGCAAATAAAGAGACAGTTTAAATAATAGTAGAATGATATGACATTGTTCATAGTTAAGACATTGCAGAATATGACATTGTGTTGTAGTGGGTAGGTTCACCACACCACTGGATTACGGATGAAGAATAGAAGCATACATGCAGTGCAAAAGAAGATCACTTGCTCTGTATAGTTTAATTTACATGGTATGAAGAAGGAACTTGGTTGTACAACTGAAAACTTAAGTTGAGAAAGGACAAACTTTTGTTTATGAACTACATAATAAACTTTAAACAAGAAATTTGATGCAAACACCAAAAATAACAGCTGTTGCAGTCATGCCTAACCAAATATATACAACAAAGTTAGAAGGCTTGAGATGGACAAACTTACATTATTGGTGAAGACAGGCTCTATGAAGGCCTTGTCCATGCTGATGGGGGGCAATTCAAGAAGTTTACCACAAAATCTTCTTCAAAAGCATTGCCTTTATTCTACATTTTGTTAAGAGTAAATATAGATGTGATAATATACGAAAAATGGAGAATATTTAAGATAAGATGAAGAGTGATGCTACATAACCAAGTAGCTATAAATGTAAGTGCAGCGATACAGGCAAAAGGTAAAGCCAAGAGCAATGCACAACTAAACTTCTTCAGTACCAACCTTATGGTAAGAGTAAATATAGATCGGATGTGTAGAAAATGGAGGGCAAAGGAAAATAAGCTGCAGAGTGATGGTACATGAACAACTACCTGTCATTATAAGTACATTGATAAAGGACAACATGTACTTACAAGAACAATGTAGAGCTAAAAAACATTGGCATTGGATATATTCTACACTAATGTAACCATTCATACATATCAGATAATTTGGAGCGAACAATTGATAAGCAAGCTATCATGCATACTGCTGTCACATAATGAACCAGGTATGTATGCAAGTACAGTGATACAGGACAATAGGTACTAACAAGAGCAAAGCAGTGGGCAGCATATTTGTGATATCCTGTCGTTCTTGTCAAACCGGAATTCTTCTTCGAGCAGATTTCCTGCAAAAAAGATCCGTAAGGCACATGCGGAAAAGTAGAAGTTCAAATTGTCATGTGATTTCATAGACAGTACCTCATCCTGGGAATGAGACCAGTGCATAACAAGGTTTTTCCATTCAATGTCTTCTAAATTTAGCACAGGAGACTTCACCGGAAATTCATTTATAGACTTGCCATGAAAGTGTGATTTCCTCAGGTAACACCGATACTGCTGCAATGCTTCCTTGAAAAGCACAAGCAAGCTTTGCTCGTCATGACTATCCAGATTGACCGTCGCCTAGTTACAACAATGTAATGTAAATCATTGATGTATTCAATCAGCAGAAAACAGGAAAATAATAACCATGAATAATAGCACTTACACGTAAGTTGGACATGAAGATGTGAAAATGGTGTTTGTATTCACAATAATCTTCCCATGATGGAAATATATGCACGTAGTCCCGAACAACATTGAAAGCATTGTCTTTTAAACTGGGAATAAATGGAATGGGGTTCCAATCTGCAGGAATTGGCCGTCTCTACAGTTGGGATAGGTCTTCGGCCGGTGCACTTGCTGTACTTTTTGCTGGAGTGGGATTTTTCTGTGGTACAACTGGTGCTATGGCAAATGAAATCGGTATACCTTTTGCTGGAGTGCAGGTCCTGTGTGTTGGGGCTAGTGGTGTGGCCAGTGAAGTATGGGTACAGTCTGCTGGAGTCGGTCCTATGTTTTGTGTCACTGGTTGTATAGCCAATATAAGTGGGGTGTTGTCTGATTTCTCCGGCACCACCACGTTTTGAAGGACTTTGCTGGTGCTCCTTCAGGTTCGGCAATCACCCTCTTCCTTTTTGATGTCTGATGCATAAGAACATCATTTGAGTGGGAAAACATGGTATGATGACAGATGGAATATGTATTGATAATGGATGGGCATGGCATCTCGACATATATGATGAGTAAACTAAGCAGATGGCGGTGCAACAAAGTAGAAGAAATGCAAGACAACATATGCAAGATACCCGCAATCAATAAAACATCACCAAATTAGAACAGGCACCTTGATGGGTGAACAGACAGGCCATCTGCCTTTGACTCCTCGAGGTTAGAATAGTCATTAGGATCATATTCTGAACAAGAATCAACAGGTGGGGAGCGTACGAGTTTCATTGCATCCAGAATGGCACTCAATGCCTTGGTGCCAATTTTGTAAGTCATTGAAGTGTTTAGCTTCAAGAGTGGACTGCTGCTAGTGCGACACAAAGCAACTACACAGATCATAGTGTAGATATAACGGGAAGACCTTAAGCATCAGAGTAAAATCGGCAAAGTGGAACTTGCTGGAATATATGTGCTAGTATTGCCAGTATGGGTAGAAAGGCTTCGGATACCAGCTCTCTTCAAGTGAAGGTGCGGTACTGTTAATATCAGTGTAACTCTCAAAGGCGACACAACTCCCCGCATTTCCTTGCTATTCTTATAGGATTCAAGTGGGCATGCCACTACAAATCCTATTCCTATGTTTACAAGATCCTACGAATCAAAGAGGCTCAAAGTGTCCATCACAACCGACCGTATAGACCTCTACACTACAAATGTCCCTGCTCATCTTCATTACAAGGAACATACTGTACTACTATCATACTCCCTCCGTTCCAAAATATAAGTCTTGGTAGAGATTTCCACTATGGATCACATACAGATGTATCCAGATACATTTTAGAGTGTAGATTCACTCATTTTGCTCCATATGTAGTCCATGGTGGAATCTATACAAAGACTTGTATTTAGGAATGGAGAGAGTACATATTAAAGAAGAACGGAAGAGGAACATGGTAAAGAAGAGCAAGCAGATTTTGGAAAATAAAATGTTGGTTGCGCAGTGCCCACACATGATGAACCAGAACGCATTAAGAATGCAACTCTCAGCTGTCTCTCAACCATTTCAGGCGGTTGGATGAAGATCCTATGTCTCCTAACCCTTCTCCTTCCTCGTCTCTGATTCTTCCCATACAGAACACCGCACGGGCCGCCGGCCAGACCACCAGCCCCCATCGCCTGTGTTCCTCCGCCACCCCCACCCCACCCCCGCCCCAACCCCCACCTGTGTCGAGTTTTCTTCGTTTAGCGAGGCCCCACAACCACCCGAGCCCCTCCGATCGCACCGACGAACTCCGGCGAGCTCTGAAAAATCGACTGACCCAATTTTGAAATTTAGTCTACTGTGATTTAACTAGTGTGGAATATAAAAGGGGAAAACCATAAGCATTGGGAGTATAGTGTTGAGCGTGCCATGGCGGATCTGAAGGTGCAAACCGGACAAAGGCAACTTTGCAACCAAGACAAGAAATCAGAGTAAAGAAGTGGCGATCTATTTTCTTGCTGCGATAAATAAGTTGAGCAGATACGAAAGAGTATCGCCTCTGGTGCGGCGCCGTGTACGCATCTGCTGAGAATTTGATGGTGCTGCGGTAGCGATGGCTGTCGGCGGCGTGGAACCAGATCTAGGAGGGTAGACGGTGGCGGCTGGGTGCGGTGGACGAGACGGTCGTAGGAGCGGTGCTGGCAAGGTGGACAACGACGGGGATGAAGCGAGAGGACGGGATGCAAGGATCCCGGTCCGAAGCCGTGGATGAGAGAGGTCGATCTCTTGTAATGGACGGCGGCGTCGGGGTATTAGCTCCGGCATGGTGGAGGAGGACGGCGGTGGATGGGGTGACGGACGGAGGAGGGTGGGGTGGAGAGGGTGTTTTGGTGCCCACGGAGTACAAATGGGGAAAAGGGAGGTAGAGAGGAAGGGGGAACCATGTATTCAGGGCGCGCTTGTCTCAAATGCGAGGAAATTTACAAACTTAGCCCCCGTTTCAAATTTCTACTACATCACAGCAACATTAGTCGGTTGGGGATAGGACGGTAATCTCGCATACACCAAATATTTGCCGACGAGAGTTTGTTTTTGGCGCCCACCGTGTATGAATATGAATAGGGGAGGGAGTCAATTTCGGCTGAGTACACACTGTGTTTTGGCGCCCATCGTGTATGAATCCGGGTGAGAGGCGGTTACGTCACATTTGGGTGAAATTACAAACCTACCCCTATCGAAACCTGTAGAAATCCAGCAGATAGGCTTTGTGTGGCAGGGATAGGCAGTAGTGATTTCCATCTCGCAGATTTTGGTTTCGGGCGGTTACTGCGACTTTACCTGCTTCGTTCAAATTTTGCAGAGTGCACGTTTACTGTGCCAACTCAATTCGAATCCCGTTTGTATTCTATTTTTTTCCGGGCGGGGTCCATTTTCAATTGGAATTACATTCTATATACATCATTTTTTATATATACTTTCAAAAGCACAACAAAGAATTCTGCTCCTTTATATGTATAATATGATTTACAAATACAACGATCTCGAAATCTTAAGGTTGAATTCGAAAAAATTTAACCAAATTATGTTCTACTAAAATGTATGGATCAGTAATATCTACATATTAAATAACATAGATGTGCGTGAATTCATATGAGTATGAATGTTTGATAGATCAATTTTGGTTCGAGTATGGATTACATGTATCATCATCTCGAATTCAAATATTTGAATCCCTTTTTTGTTCACTCCTTTCACGCCCATCTCTCTCGCATGCATGCTCCTTCAGGTAGCTATCACTCTCTTTTCTCTAGCTCACCCGCACGCTCACTTCATGTTTCTCCTATCCTCGCAAACATGGTCTCTCGACGTCTCCCTTGAGAAGTGTCACACTCTCCCTATCATTATACATTACACGGTTTTTGTTATCTCTCACGTCTCTACTGTTCTCTGGTATCACTCGGTACCTAAGCTTTCTTTTTCACCGCCACACACACAGTCTCCACTCATCTTTCACCTTGTCTTTCTCTCTATGGGATTCTCTCACACACCCTATATGTCTCTACATATGACTCATACCACTAAAATTACTCTATCTCTCTCCTGTAGACACAACATTTGTTGCGGTCTCCTTTTCGTCTCCATCCCAGACTGACATTATTCATTTGTTTACCGATCAGACAACCCCGACTACCGTATCCTCTCTCTCTCTCACAAACACACACACAACTCCTGCTTCCACTCCCCTTCCCGACTACCGTCTCTCTCTCACACACACAAAACTCTCGCTTTCGCACCCCGACTCGTATTTCTCTCACAAACATTTATCGACTAACTAGCCTCTAGATAGGTTTATACACCTGCACGCTCGTGCTTCCACCATCGCATACATGTCTCTCTCCCGCTCCTTGTATCTATGTAGATTTTTCCTCCCTTCTTGAGACACGCCCTCTCGATCGTGCACACACACACTATCGCCTCATTTTAAGCCGATACCTATCACACACACACTCCTTGTATCTTTGTCACACATGCACTCCGTCCTCCTCCACTCTCCCTCTCTCTCACACACACACATGGGCTTTTTGCAACAACTAGCAAGATGCCCATGCGTTGCATGGAACATCAAGATGCATTTGTATGAGTAGTTTATCTTGTGGGGGAAAAGGATGAACGAGGGAAGGCCTTATTTGCAAATGTGGAGAGGGGTGTGCGTATCTTTTTTTGCAAAATTGCCATAGTTTCCTTCCTATCCGTCAAATATAGATCGGACGACCTATATTGCAGGATGGCAGGCACACGATCATCACCGACAATGCTTTTTATAAGAGTAGGGATAAAAAATAGAGTTGGTGATGATGGTGGGCCTACCATCCTGCAATGTAGGTCGTCCTATTTATATCTGACGGATAGGAAGGAAAATATGGCAATTTACCCGCACTCTTCACCACATTTGCAGATAAGGCCTTCCCTCGTTCATCATTTTCTCCCACAAGATCTTGATGTTCCGTGCAACGCACGGGCATCTTGCTAGTAAGAGTAGAAATTAGACATATAACACTTCTCGAATCTTGAAACCAACAACATTCCATCCTTATCTCATCAAAACCGCCAGAGGAATATATTTTGAGTGAAACATAACATATTTTTAGTGATATACGTATTTCAAAACTAGACTTTTTTTCTATCAAATCGGTGGATATGTATTAATCTACTTTGATCGTGTGGCAACGCATTGGCACATTGCTAGTAGTTATTATAATTTTTTGGACACCAGACAAACGGTGGAGTACATATACGAAGAGAAGAGGCGCACGCACGCAGTCGGCCTCTCGCTGTCTCGCACACATGAGTGTTATGTAAAGGCGATGTTAACAAATAAACCCTAAAACCCTAGGTGCACGATTGCTGCATTCGCGGGTACCGGGTACATGGTGGAGCACCTATGTATGAATACTCCGCCTCCCACGAGCTGTGCCATTGCTCGCTATAAATACTGCGCCTCCCACGACATCGCTATCTCCTCCCCCTCACGTTCACGTTCATCGCTATCTCCTCCCCCTCCCTCTCACGTCAACCACCATGGCACCGCCCTCCCAAGCCCTAGGAGCCCCTCGCTGCACTGCGCGGACGGTCACGCGTCGCCATTCCGTTCCTCGCCGCCACTAGTCGAGGAGGACGCATCGGTGTTATGCTCCTCGCCGCTACGTGACGCGTCGCCGTTCCTCGCTGCCACTAGTCGAGGAGGACGCGTCGGTGTTCCGCTCCTCGCCGCGACGCAACGCGTCGCCGTTCCGTTCCTCTCCGCCACTAGTCGAGGAGGACGTGTCGGTGTTCCGCTCCTCGCCGCGACGCATCGAGGTTGATGCGTGGGCGTTCCCAATCTCGCCAGCATGCGCGCCAGGAGCCCGTGGATAGGGCTGGTTGAACAGTAGCCGGTGGAGTAGCGCGCGGTGGAGGCTGGATGAACAGGAGCCCGTGGATGAACAGTCGCAGGTGCAGGCTGGAGGAGGTCGACGGTGGATGAACAGTAGCTCGTGGAGGCTGGAGGGGGTCGACGGTGGAGATGAACTGTATCCCGTGGAGTCCCGTTTTGCGGTACGCCACACCCCTCCCGATGAACAGGACCCCCGTTTCGACCGTAGGAGGTCCGTTTCGTCCGTTTTGCGGTACGCCACACCCCTCTTGATGAACAGGACCCCCGTTTCGACCGTAGGAGGTCCGTTTCCTCCGTTTTGCGGTATGCCAGACCCCTCCCAATCAACAGGATCCCGTTTCAAACGTGGCCGGTCGAACACAAGGCCGTTTCCTCTGTTCCACGGTACGCCAGGCCTCGTTTCCATCGCCTGTTCCGTCCAACTCCTCCCCATGAACACGACACATTCCGTTGCCTCCCCATGAACATGAGCATTCTGTTGCCTCCCCATGAACACGACGCATTCCGTTGCCTCCCCATGAACACAACGACGATGCTGTTTCTCCGTTCCGACCCAGCCATGTACACGAGCCCTGGTCGTACGTATGCGCGAGTAGGCGTTCGAGACCCCGCCCATATGTACACATACGTGACCGTATTTTCTTTCTTGCACCCTGGCCGCTGTATACGTGTACATGCTACGTGCCCGCCTCTACTACGACACGTGCGCGCCTCTACATCGACTAGTATATATGTACATATACGTTCGCGACCAGAATGACAACGCTACGTACGCTTCGACCAGGTGGGTCCCGACTGTCAGGCACTTCCTTGCGTGCAAAGATGTAGCTGGTGGGTCCCAGCTGTCAGGGGCAAACGTTTTTTTCACGAAATACGATGGCCCATCCGGTGGGTCCCCGCTGTCAGGTGGAGGAATAATTATTTTGCGCGTAATAAGGAGGCACTTCCTTGCTGCGGCCGTGGACCCAGCCGTCAGCGTCTCCACGCACAGTACTCTTCCGATGGAAGTCGGTCGTTGACCACATTGACCACACCGCGCCGAGAGCACCACAGCGGTGGACGATGGTGAGGCCTAGGAAGGGGATGACGCGGAGCCGGGAAAGACGCGACCGTGGAAGCCCGAGCGGAGAGGAGTACGAGGGTTCACTGGTTCGGTTGCGGTGTGAGGCTGCCGTTGCCGCAGGGCCTGGCCAGCGGTGGGAGTAGTAGGGGGCGGTGAGGCCCCCGCGGCAGCACATCCGGCCACGGGAGGCAGGAGCATGCGGCACGACCGGCGATGCTTTGGGCGGCTGGAGCAAGAAGACCAGAGGTTGAAGAAGCACTACGACCGTTGGATGGACATTGTACGGTCACTGGAGCTAGAATCGTTCATATTGACTAAGTTGACAAAGCCCTTCATCCCCGTCAACTTAGTAGGCCCACAAGTCAGCCTCCCACCAAGGTGGGTCCCAGCTAGCTGGGGGAGTATTCATTTTTTTATGCGTAATAAGGAGGCACTTCCGGTTGGTCCGAGCTGACAGCGGGGGGAACATTTTTTTCGCGAAATACGGCCCGTCCGGTGGGTCCCAACAGTCAGGGGGAAACGATTTTTTTCACAAAATACTGGTGGCCCGTCCGGTGGGTCCCCGCTGTCAGGTGGAGGAATAATTATTTTGCGCGTAAAAAGAAGGCACTTCCTTGCTGCGGCCGTGGACCCAGCTGTCAGTGTCTCCACGCACAGTACTCTTCCGATGGAAGTCAGTCGTTGAACACATTGACCACGCCGTGTCGAGAGCACCACGGTGGTGGACGATGGCGAGGCCTAGGAAGGGGACGACACGGAGCCGGGGAAGACGCGACAGTGGAAGCCCGCGCGGAGAGGATTACGAGGGTTCACTGGTTCGTCTGCGGTGTGAGGCTGTCGTCGCCACAGGGCCTGGCCAGCGGTGGGAATAGTAGGGGGCGGTGAGGCCTCCGCGGCAGCACAGCCGGCCACGGGAGGCAGGAGCATGCGGCACGACCGGCGCTGCTTTGGGCGGCTGGAGCAAGAAGACCAGAGGTTGAAGAAGCACTACGGCCGTTGGAAGGACATCGTACGGTCACTGGAGCTAGAATCGTTCATATTGACTAAGTTGACAAAGCCCTTCATCCCGATCAACTTAGTAGGCCCACAAGTCAGCCTCCCACCAAGGTGGGTCCCAGCTAGCCGGGGGAGTATTCATTTTTTTGTGCGTAAAAAGGAGGCACTTCCGGTGGGTCCGAGCTGACAGTGGGGGGAATGTTTTTTCTGCAAAATACGGTAGCCCGTCCGATGGGTCCCAGCAGTCAGGGGGAAATGATTTTTTTCGCAAAATATCGGTGGCCCGTCCGGTGGGTCCCCGCTGTTAGGTGGAGGAATAATTATTTTCCGCGTAATAAGGAGGCACTTCCTTGCGGATGCCATGGACCCAGCTGTCAGCCTCTCCACGTACAGTACTCTTCCGATGGAAGTCGGTCGTTGACCACATTGACCACGCCGCACCGAGAGCACCACGGCGGTGGATGACAGCGAGGCATAGGAAGGGGATGACGCGGAGCCGGGGAAGACGCGGCAGTGGATGCCCACGCGGAGAGGAGTACGAGCGTTCACCGGTTTGGCTGTGGTGTGAGGCTGTCGTCGCCGCAGAATAACAGGGGGTGTGGGTGAGTAGAGGGATGCCCTGGCCAGCGGTGGGAGTAGTAGGGGGCGCTGAGGCCTGCGCGGCAGCACAGCCGGCCACGGGAGGTGGGAGTAGACGGTCCCGCCGGCGCGGCTTTGGTGGCTGGAGCAAGAAGATCAGAGATTGAAGAAACACGACGGCTGTTGGATTGACATCCAACGGTTACATCTGCTAGAATCATTTGTTGACGTATATAATAACTAAAAAAATCTTGCATACGCGTCAACTAAACAGGCCCACAAGTCAGATCACTCCCTCTTTTTTTAATAATTTATATATAGCTCATGGCAACTTCTTATGCAATTTATTGCAGTCGTTTTTTTGGTTGGCCAGGGCCAATTTCGCATATTTTTGTGGGTTCCAAACTATTTTTAATACCGAAATGTCCAGCCAGATTTAAAGTACTTTGAAGATATATTTAAATTAGGTTAATGCCCAGTGAAATAGGAATCTGAAAATGTAATAAAATTCAGAAATTATAAAGTAATTGCCAATTTGTCATCTGTTTTTATATTTACAACCCATTTCATATTACTTTCAAGATTTGTAGGCGTCTTGAAAGAGTTCCAGCCCATCAGGGCATAGAAAAATAAGTAGGCCTGGATTGGGTATTCTTCAGAAAAAATAAACTGGGCTCATTTTCACAAACAAAAAAATAGCTGGGCTGTTCACATGGTGAACATAAAATATAAGCCTGGGCTAGACGGGCCACAGCCCAGTTCAAACACTGCTCCGTCTCAACAATACCAAACAAAAAAAATACTGCTCGAGTAGCTACGTCCCAGGTGTCAGCCGATCTTGTGTTGTTCTCTTGTCTATTAACTATATACGCTCCCAATGTGGGTCCCAGATGTTAGGAAAACACTAGGAGGAAGCATTTTATTTTTCCATACGCTGACGTGGTGGGCCCCTACTGTCATCCTCTCCACGTACTTCTGTCGATTCCTGTTGTTTGTTGACAACGCGAGAGGGCGGCGCCGCGGCGAGCGCACCAAAGCGCGCGGAGGACGTCAGCGTTAACGATTTAGGAGACGGTGGGGCGGCGATGCATGCACTGAGGCGCAGCCAGCCGTGGGAGGCGGAAGCAGGCGGCCCCGCCGGCGCTGGTTTTGTTTTGGCGGCTGGAGGAAGACATGACCGAAGAAACACGACAGACTGTAAAAGCAGCAGGAGTACTTAACAACCTTAACTGAAACCAGCAGGGGCAGTTAACAACCAAAGCTGAAAGCAATATGAGTACTTATACAGGTTCAATCGTACAAAGCACGCCTCGAACAGTGCTACTTTGCCTACAGTTAACCAAGGGTGAGGCCGCCAAGCCCCAGGACAAGGCCCAGGCGCCACCCCGCGCATCCACAACCTTCTGAAAGCGGCTTCATCTCGCAGCGTGGTCAATAAACAGGATATTCGCTTTAGAGCCATGGAAAAGCACGGACATAATCTTCTGTCCTATTCTCCAAGATGGACGGGCCTTCATTATTTGAGACCACCCATGAATAAGTATCTTTTCACCTCCAAGGGGAATTGAGTAGGTCGACATAAACATCATGTTGTGACCAAGCGCAAGTCTGACCCGACCATGGTCAGGCATCTGTATAGGAACAATAGAACTCGGCAGTTCCTGTTTCAAGAAGATCACAGCTGTAAAACTGTGTATAAGAAATAGTTTATGAACAATATATATAATAGAAAACAGCTCGTACCATAAGTTTCTCAACACAGTTGGACATGTTCAACGAGTGCAGCAGTGGCACACATATCCCACGTGGCCTTCCACCATTGAAACGCCCCACAAGGACCTCAAGACGATCAGTAAAGTGTAGGAACTTGTGGATGTCGATCCAGACAACTTCACTGCCATTAGTAACAGCCGAGTTATTACAGAGTAACAAACGAGCAGACTGCTTAACTTTGAAAAAACCTACGCATGCCACCAATTATAAGAAAATATTAGTTAGAAGTAGCATCTTCGTGAGAGATTCGTTGCTACTTCTAAAGTTAAATTGTGATTAGTTAGACAGAATAGGTGGATTAAGAAGTAATTGAGGCAACAATCAAGAACCAGATACAAAACTAACATGGATGAACAATTGGAACGACGTCGGGGTGGAAGATCGCAGTGAAGATGAGACCAGGTTCTGCTATTTCCATCAACATTTGTGCGCCAACTTTCAGTCCGTAACACTTGAGAAAGTTTATCCAAGTTCGGCCATAAAAAAGCAGCGATCTTCTTGGTTCATGAACCCAACTCGGAACTTATATCCATGGCTTGTCTTCACTGTGACCATTAAACTAGTGTATTCAGTTATGGCAAGGCCGAGCATCTTGAGTACATGTGTTCTGGCAGAGCAAATAATACACTGCATGAAAAATAATATGAGAACACAACATGTTCAAAAAAACCCCACCCTCCCGGATAGAAAAGAGGATTCTAGGAACATACTGTGCGCGTTTCAAAATGCTGTGTTAGGATGAGAAGGAACAAGTGTGGCGTCTCGCCGAGGGCGCAGAAACCTGTAGGGTACTCGCACTTTGGGCACTGCAAATGAAACACACTAGATTTAGTAGGAAGAAAAATGCATCACGGCGGTGGCTGCCATCCTAGGATTACCTGCGACTAAGGGACTTGGGTTTATCGGGGATGGTAAGAATTCGTACCTGGTTCTCCATGAGAAAACCCTATGCAATCGCCGAGAGGGGGTTTTCTCTGAACAAGCAGACGAGGGAGAAGGGGATTCAGGCCCAGTGAAATATTGCCGCTTCATCCGTCCAACTTACTTCTAAAGCTGGAAAGGGGCGGTTGTGATTTGACGGCTCATTGGGCATTACTGCGGCGCTACGACCGGGGTGTGTCTACCGTGAAGTTGTGCACTCTAATTTGTGCATATGGCATGTGGACCCCGTTGCCCGACATATCAACGAAAGGAAGTAGAAAGACAGGAGTAACTAGTTACACATAAATATATTTTTTGATAGAGAGATACTCCCTCTGTAAAGAAATATACAAATCTTTTATATCACAGGCTCACCTTGCCGAGAAATATACTCCCTCTGCAACGCACGGGCATTATGGGAGTTTAGCTGAGAATATAATACTCAGATGTTTTTTTTGAGGGATAAAAGCTGATTTATTGAAGATTAACAGTCATAGGTATACAAATAATTTCGGGGGTTCCTGTGAGCCAAAGATGGCGTCCATAGGGCAAAGAAGTAGCAGCTTGTGCGAGCACATGCGCTTCAACATTACACTCGCGTTTTTCATGTATGATCTCCATGGTTTGGAACATGTTCTTCTTCATCTTGATCTCGTCCATAATAACTTTGCTGGGCTCCAAGTATGCCTCTCCGATATGCTTGACTGTTGCTGAACAATCGGTGCTAATCTAAACTTGTTGCAGGTTTAAGTCAAGATCCAGAGATAGCCCCTGGCAACATGCCATTGCCTCTAGGATCTCTGGATCAGTAACACTTTCGCACACCAGTGCCAATGCTCCAAGGAAGAAGCTTGTATGATCCCGCCTCACAACTGCCAGGGCTCCCCTTTCACCATTGTGAGATAACGCAGCATCAAAATTCATCTTCGCCCAACCCACAGCAGGAGGAGGACGCCACTCCTACACCGAGCTAGTGCTTCTCGAAACCAGGTTCTGGACTTTGGGCCGCAGGCCGACCCTGCATGTTTGGGGGCCCATGTGTTCTACCTCGGCGCTTTTCATATTACAAGCGATTGGTACGGCGCTGGTTTTAGATGCTGTCGCAAGGCGAATACACAAAATTGAATAAAGCACGGCAGTTGTTGGAATGAAATCGAACGACAGTTCCTAACCAGCAATCAGAGTTGCAATTCTATCAACTATATACCATGTGATAAATAATACTATCGTACTACTTATACACATAGGACACTTGTTTCACCATGCCAGATTATTACATCAAAATCTCTCGGAGGATAGATCAGTTAGGAAGTTGAGTGCTGCTACTGAAGAATTTCAAAGTTGATTTGGACCAGCTCTCCTTGCCGAGAAAGTTCGATTTTGACATCATCCCCTACCACAAGATATGATTTAGATTTGAACCTTGACCATCCTTTAGCATCAATCATCATGCGACCATTCTTTGTACTTACGATATATTGAGCAGGTTCATTCACACCAAGGCTGCGCATGGAAGAGAAACTTGGCCGCGGTCGCCCGGATTGTTGAAAGACTCCCTCGTTGCTCTAGGAATTCTTTGTTTGCAAACAAGAAGACATACCCAAACAGTTAGATCAACATAGTGAATCATGTGAAACAACATGGAAAAAACAAGAACGAAGCACTTGGGCGGCCAATGCTTACCAAGAAGGTGGACATGTTGGTTTTTGTAAGGACATTGGTATATGAAGTGCGAACTGCAGCCCAGTCTGTTGCCGGTGCAACTGCACGGGCTGGAGCAGATGCAAGTGCAAGTGTTGGTGCAGGTGCCGAAGCCACTGCTGCTGCCGGAGATGGTGCTCCTTGTAGAGCTGGTGCCGGTGTCGGAGCAGGTTCCGGTGTCGATGCCCGATCCTCTGGTAGATCAGACTGATCCGCTAACGCGGTCGGTGCCCAATCCTCAGCTGGATAAGACTGAGCTGCTGCCGCTGTCAGTGCTAGAGCAACTGTCGGTGCTCGATCTGTGCGAGACAGCGGCGATCGTGTCTGGTCTGCTATGATCAGCTTTCTAACTTGACTAGGATCCGTGACCGTGATCTAGTTTTTTCTTCATTTCTTTTAAATGCGAGAAGGACTAATTGTGGCGTTTTTGTTAAACCAAAATGCAGTTCATCATAGGGATTCAGCTTGTACTCAAACAACAGACTGATCCAATTTTTTCCAGTAATATAAGTGATGGACAGTGCCTTTGTTACTGACACGACATAAGAAGTGAAACCTGCAAAAATAGCCATCGTAGAGCAAACCAAACGGCTTATTCTGTGATGAATGTCACATGGCAAAACCTGCACCGTAAAATTGCAGGAAAAGAAAGAAAACATGACATTAAATCAATAAGATTTAGACAGTAAATCAATAAGATTTACTTGATGTGACACGAGTGAATCCTTACCAAGAAATCACTATGTTGAAGTACTAAACAGAAGATTGATCGTTCAACTACGCGTGGCATGCAGGGGCCCCGCCTACTCCCACAAGCAGGACAGTCCAAAGGTCATGACAAATCGTATGTACCGAACATCCATGAGGCTGGAAATCCTGGTGGGTGCGATAAACCTTGCAATGCATACAGATATTGGAGTGTAACCATAATTGATAGACCGTCCTCACAAAAAATTTGATATGGATACTTCAAAATATACATACCGAATTGAGTGGATAGACATTAACATAGACCGTTCTCAGGACTGACCACACACCAAAAGCGGCAGTACTAATAAACAATACATGGTTCACAAACACAAATCAAGTACTGAACAATAGTACTTACTACAGACAAGCAAAGTTGCACTAACTAAACTCTGCAGACTATTTTTTGCCACCAACCTATGGGATGAACCCTGCATAACTGACTAGGCCATGGACTTCGTGTGAGATGTCTACATGCACCATCACCATCTTTTCAACCTTGGAGAACCTAACAGAGTGGTCTTTCCACTCATAAACATGATGGTGAAGACAGGCCACATCAGATTTGTTGGGAAGCTTTACAAGAACCACACCCTTCGTAATCGAAGGCACAACCAGGAAATTGTTGTGGTCAAGTACAACCTCAAGAACACGTCTGACAACAATGCTACAGGAAAACACAAGTTCAGGACACGTGGCGACAAGGACACAACAGCTGGATAGTTCAGCAGTAGAACTCATCATCAGGTCTTCCAGTTCACACGACATGACTTTGAGAACTTCATCTCCACCACGGACTTGGTTCTAATTCAAACAGAAACCATATTTTATTACTACCTCCGTTCAGAAATATAAGATGATTTTTGATATTATACTCCATATATGACTACATATACGCACGGAAATGAGTGAACAAAGACACTAGAACATGTCTTCAAAGGCATGAGAGCAGAGGGATTACATGCAATATCCATAACACAAGTTACTGAGGCAAATATACCCTCTTAAAAGGTAGCATTGATGTTCATAAAGTACTCCCTCCATCCCAAAATTCTTGTCTTAGATTTGTCTAGATACGGATGTATCAAGTCACATTTTAGTATTAGATACATCCGTATCTAGACAAATCTAAGACAAGAAATTTGGGATAGAGAGAGTAGTTGAAAGTAATCTATAAGAAATCAGTGTCAACCTCTCGCATGTTTTGGTCAAAAGAGGAATTTAGAACCGTCATTTGGCACACAAAAATCACATACAAGATCACCCAGAAAGTTGTACTACTAGTACTAGTACTGCGTGTTAGATGAAAAAACACGATCAAGATCGAGAAAAAGATTGTCAAGAAGAGATATTACCTGGACTTGCTTAATGAGGGATCCCGGAGAGGGGGCTTGGACAGGGTGATGGCTTTGAGCTTGTCCGCGGTAGTCTCGGCGGGGTGCTTGCGCTTCTTCGTACCATGAGCCTCGAAGGTTTTGGCCGGAGCCATAGACATCACTTCAGCCGGTGCTCCAGCGTCCATCAAGAAACTGTCAAATAGAAATAAAAGAAAAGAAACCATAATCACAAACCCAAAAGAAGAAAAGAGAGGGAGTTATAGGATCAGTCTCGGGGTTGCAAGACCGGGCCTTGGCCAGAATCAACACCATTGATGCGCTCACCTTTCCTTCTTTGGGAGAGAAGAACAATGGCAGAAGCAGGTCGGGGTTTTCTTGAAGAAATGAGGAAAAAGATGAGGCAAAAGCGAGGGTTGGGTAGAGAGGAATCTGAGAGAGAAGAGTGAAATGATGGTTGCTTCGTCCGTCCAACTTACTACTGGAAAGGAGGGGGTTTTGTGATTTGATGGCTCATTGGGCATTACTGTGGCGCTTCGATCGGGGTAGTCTACCGTCACTCTACTACGGAGTAATTTAGTGCATGGCTGGTGGACCCCGATGCTGGCTGTCCCACACATCGGCGAAAGTGAGTAATTTAGTGCATGTCTGGAGGAGGATCCGCACGGTAGAGCGTGTCCATTGTTTTTCAGAAGAAAAAAATGATTACAACAAGCGTTTCCACTCTTACGATGGAGGAGTGCGAAACACGACAACCACTTGAACATACACAGTGCTCCTACTACTAGGCATGTGCAGTGGTTCATACGTCAGTACTACACAATCTTGTTGCTAGTGCAGTAAGATATGACGATAACAAATGATGCTGTGCACATGTCAACTACTCCTATATGTAACATAGTACCACTTTTTTGACTGTCCGGTCGAGAATGGACGGTGAGATCAATGTTAACAGAACTAGGTCCACAGCGCATGGAGAGTACGGTGCTACAGTACTCCATGAAACATGAACCATATGAAGCACGGATAGTGTTAGGCAAGGTGTATGAAGGGTGCACGGGATGGGAGCAAAAGTTCCCTTCTCGACCCACTTTTGGGTGTTTGGCAGAGTGCATGAATGGTGCATGAGTCCACACTAGTAGGTTGATAAAAATACACGAAGAGGAAACAACTATATTGAGATGAGAATGCAACCAAACACACCCACACGCTTTGTGCTACAGTGACTGATCTGCACCGTCTGAGTTTGATCCAACGGTCATGTTGCGCCGAGACATGGACATGCCCATGCAGAGGGCGCCTAAACACCAACGAAGTCCCTCTGCTTCTCGAGGCGCATGACGTTGGTGAGGCAGGGTGCAACCGCCCGCAGAGCCCGCTCCCGGTCGACGGGAGCCAGCTCGTCAAAGACGGCGTCCAATGGCACGAATGGATTCTGGTGATGGAGCCCTGAAAGGATTTGCCCGACAACGGCAACGGCAGCCCGCAACCCCTCCTTGTCCAGCTCATCCCCCACCATCGCACGGAGACGGCTCAGCTCCTCGGAGATATAGGTGAAGAAGGAGACCAGGTCAAGAAGCCGCATCTCGTTGAAGTCGACCGGGTGGTCAAACGGGTTTAGCCCGACGGCCGGCATCGTCGCGCTGGCACGATGGTAGGAATCGCGCAGGCGCAACACGTGCGTGGCAACTTGGTTCACCAAGTGGCTGAGGTGATCCTGGACCTCATCACGATCGGCCCGCTCGCGCTCCAGCCAGCTCCCCTGACGGCCTATCGTATCTCCCGCTTTCTGCAGCAACGCCGCTGACGCCTCGAGCATCTTTGTGGTGGACGCCTGCTGCTTTTGAAGCTCCGTGAACTCCCGCACATAACGGAGGAGCATGGCACTCCTCTCCTCCTTGAGCTCACGGAGCTCCACGTCCTTGGCCCTGAGCTCCGCATCCTTGACATGGAGCTCCTATGTCAGGAGCCTCACCTCGGACTCCATGATCTGCTGCGCCACCATGGCACCAGGTAGAAGCAATGGGGAGAGGAAGCAACGGGGGCGAAACGGCTAAAAGGCAATGCAATCTACGGGAAGGCGGAGGGAGCGGGGAATCTTTTGGTTTTCACCACGGTAAAACACCAGTCGACGACTTCTCACATCAGGGAGCAATGGGTACAGGCGGAGAAATTGTGACTAATTGCTGCCGCGCCTGCTCCCGTCAATCAAAAAATTAAAAATCCTGTCGCGCCTGCTCCTGTCAATCAAAAAATTAAAAACCTGCCGTACCCAAACACTAGAGCAACGCCGCGGTGGATATTTAAATTTACCTGCCGGCAAGTAGATAAAAAAGGGGTGAAAAAACAAATGTGGCGGCGGCCTAGCTAATCGGTCGAACTAGCCCAACTAGCTAGCCACCGTGCTTCACTGATGTACTCGGCGGGAAAGGTGGTCTTTCGTGATTTGATGACTCATTTACTTGCTTCGGCGCAACGACCGAGGAGGACCCACAAAACGCGCGGTAGGGCGTCCCACATCAGGAAGAATATATGTGTGCACCACCCGGGAGTACCTCGAAACCGCGCGGTAGGGTGTGCCACGTCTCGGCACGGAGGAAAAATGTGCGTGTAAAATATACTGTATCAGACGTAGTACTCCCTCCGGTCCTTTTTACTCTGCATATTAGGTTTGTCTGAAGTCAATCTCATCCAACTTTGACCAAGTTTATACAAAAAAATATTAACATTCACATAACAACACATTTATTATTAGATCCATCTCGGAATATATTTTTGATATTATATTTATTAGATGTTATAGATGTTAATATTTTCTAATATAAATTTGGTCAAACTTAGCAAACTTTGACTTCAGACAAAGCTAATGTGCGGAGTAAAAAGGACCGGAGGGAGTACCTATGGTTCGACCTCGGGACCCAGCCAGTCGATTGAAAACACCCCACCAGCCACACAGCTTCATCATGCAAACGTGGCACGGAGGATAGATGTGGTTAGCTCCGTCTCGACCAGCCACAACGTCTCTTGTTCTAGGCGATTCTTATATTTTCCAAGTTTTTTTAGTTGTAATAACACCACGGCAAGCTAGCGCCGCTCTTCGTGTGTGCCTATGCAAAGGTTAGACAATGGAGAGAAGAGAGATTGAGATCGCGGACCTGGGACCCACTAGTAAGTGAGATAACGGTCATGCATGTGTTGACGAGGCACTCCCTCTACTCTACTCAACGCAAGTACTGTATAAAATCAAGTTATGGGACAAAGCCAACAACCCTTCGTTTTTCAGGCTATCAACTTACGCTTTGTAGTCCTGATTGCCAGTTCGAATCTCGTCTTTCAGATTTGTTAGTTTTAGGTCCAAATTTGATTAATGACAAGTGGGACCCCCGTGTGTTGTTACGATTCAGTGTAGGATGGTTTTTTTGAACAAACACTTTGCGCGGTTAGACAAGTAACGACACGAGTTACATGTTTTTTGCAAGTTTACGAACAAAAATGACAGCGGCATAGAATATCACATCCACCCCGCAGCTTAGATACTATGGTGATATGAGTTTTTACACCGTTGGAAGTGAGATCCAATGGCTTGGGAGTAGTCTTTGTAATTATGCACAATTTCCAAACTCTCCAAAGGTTTTTTTGCAAATAAAACATTCAGGCCTCGTGTGTGCCGCTGCATCTTCGATCCAACGGCTCCCCGGTGCTCATATTAGGTGCTCCCCGTAGCTTAATTACCCGCTACGGTGATTGGAGTAGTTGTGGGCCGAATGCTACGAAAATATAATCTAAACCGATCGAAATAAATGCCTACACAAATTAATCCAAGGTTGGAGTGCCCCTCACAATGTAAATAGCTCTGGCTTTGCGAGGGATGGAGAGGTAGTAGCTTCAACGCGTGGAAGATACGGTGTGAGAAAGCGAGGTCAATCGTGAGACATATAGATAGAGAGACAAAGTGAGTGTGGTCCGACATTCATTGAACAAATATATATGCTCTGGAGAGATATTATCTGATTGAGCTTTTTGGCAAGGGTGAGGGCTGTAAGATAGAGCTTGAGAGATGATCCAGTCACAGACGTGTAGATATATTTTGTGCGTGGGAGGAAGCAAGGTCAACCGATCACATAGGGTCGCCGTGCGATCGAAAGAGTGAGACGGGTTGGAGAGAGTGACCTAGATAGACGATGTGCGTGAGAGAGTATACAATGTGAATAGGTCGAATTGGGCTCAACATGGTGATATATCGTTTTTGTCCGAGAAAGAGCGAGGTCAATCGAGACATAAAGAGAGAGAGAGAGAGAGAGAGAGAGAGAGAGAGATTGAGTGAGCGTGGCCCACCATGAGGTCTAAAGAGTGGTGGCGGCTTGGATGGACTGACCTAGATATACAATCTGCGTGAGAGAGTATAGAGTGTGTTGATCGAGGCCTGAACAGGGAGATATATCATTTGTGTGTGAAAGAAAACGAGGTTAAACAAGACTCAGATAAAGAGAGCGAGATTGAGCGAGTGTGGCCCGCCGTGTGGAAGGAAGAGTGAGACAGTCTCGAGGGAGTGACCTAGATATACAACGTGCGTGCGTGCGCATGCACGAGAGGTTGGGGGCTAGATAGGCAATGCATGTATTTAGCGCGAGAGGGTGAGAGGGAGAGGGGGGGAGAGAGAGATCTCGGCATGGGGTGCAATGGCGCGTGTGTGAGGTAAATACATTTGGTAACAGAGTGGAAAAGGGGGTTGTGTAGTTGAGAGACTTAGAGATCGAAACATGGAGAGAAAGAATGAACGTGTGTTGGAAACCGATAGCTTCCTAAGGTGGTTAGGAGAGGAAGATTGACCGATACAGGAAGTATGTAGCATTTGTGCGGGGGGGGGGGGGCTAAAAACAACATTTGAATGTACATAGTACGAGACTTAATATCGATGTTTCAATTCGGTGTACATTGTAAGATTTGAACCGAGGACCAGGCATACGGGTAATTATTTCGAATTTGTGCCATACTAAGTTTCGAAAAGTTGACATTGACTCAGTTTGTTGTGCTATTTTGTAGGTCATATGTTTGAATCCATCCAAAAGTTTTCTCACTACCATGGTGTCCATCATATACATATGAATTTGTATTTAAAAAGTAGTGTGGATACAGTGAAATGTGAAATCCACGTTAGAATTGGAGATCTCTATGTGACACACACTCTAATTCAAATAACTAACTACGTGACACACACTCTAATTCAAATAACTAATTATGTGACACACACTCTAATCCACGTTAGCGTGGGTACCGTTTCAATTTTTTTCAAATAACTCCTCATTAATTAATTTATAGTACTCCCTCTGTTCACTTTTATAAGACCTTGAAGACATTTCAGAAAATGTGCAAAACAGTTCATTTTAAGTTGTCTGAAATGACTTACAAAAGTGAACGGATGGAGTATCTCGTTTCGAATGATTAATTATTGCAAGGAAAACACGGGCATGGTAATACATACATATTCGTTTGCAAATGAAAGAAGATTCATTTGCATTCTCAAATGTAGGTGCACCAGGCAAACCAGGGTCGTGTCAGGGTGGACGCTGCTTCGGTGCCTTAAAGGCAACTGCCTTTGGGTCACTGACATGTGGGCCAGCCACCTGTTGGGCCCATATGTAATGGACACAAAGGCAGGTGCCTTAAGGCACCGAAGCATAGTCCCGTCGGGGTGGTCGCGTGTGTCGGACGGACGCGTAGCACCTAGCCACCCATCCCCTCCCCCCCAAAAGGACGATGACCAGAGCTACCTCATCTACGCCCTCGTCCACCGCACCGGGTGGTCCACCGACAATGTCGGCCGCCGCAACCGACGTGCCTCACAGACACCGAGTTCCACCGCATCAGGTGCGCTTCACCGACGCCGTCTCCCAGCTCACTGGGGCTACTTCACCAAGCACATCGTCGCACCTCCGCCCCCCGAGGCCGTTGGGGCTTCACCAACAGTCTCGTCCACCGCATCGTAGCGCTCCACTGCCACTCAAGATCTGCATCCGTGCGCGACCAGACAACGCCATCGCATCACCCTCAACGGCTCTGAAGTGACCCGCACTCTATCTAGGCGAGCATGCCCAAACGCCGCCCCGAACTAGGTATCCACAGATCACAACCTTGTGCACTATTCCGATGATGTTTGGATATCCTTTCACTACTCTCTTAGCTTACACGCCTATGCAACTCTAACCTTAACTCTTATTTCTTCTGGAGATATCATCTGAAACAAGCAAATCCATATTTTAGCGAAGCATGACGGCGCTACGGGATCTGGTACACATCCTGCACACCCGTATAACCTTGTAAGTATCTGTCCTCCGGTACAACATCAAGGTCGATTCCTCTTATTTGATCAACCATTTGCCGTGTCAAAAATACAAAGGGGGATGCAAGGAGCACAAAGCCTGCACATCCAAGCAAGTGGTAACATGGACTTGTACATGGAACATCCCAAGCGCAAGCAGAGCTGCAGTGAGCCTGTACAACGAGCTAGCATAAGTCCCTGCATTTCATTTAATTCGTACTGGCATTCGTGTATGATTTGTGTGCAGTGGCTGATCCATGAATTCAAGTTACCAGGGGCAAACATTTAACTTAAAAAATACGAAGGCACTTGCACTCCGGAAATCAACATAACTTGAGAAATGTGAAGCTACATGCACTTTGAAAACCAGCTAATGATCCAAAGTAGTTCAGATTATAAACACTAAATGATGCAAGCACCAAAAAACACAAAATGCAACATGGTGTACAAGGACTACAAGCATGGTCTGTACCTGCTTGAATTATTCGTTCTCTGGCTGAAAATATTGAAGTGTAATTGCACGTATAACCAGTGCGCAAACTGCATATCAATATATCTATCTTGCACAAGTATGCCAATAGTTTCAAACAACAGATTAGAAAAGTATTTATGCTATGTTGTCATGATAAGGGGACTTTCTGGTAGATGGCCTCGACGTTTCCTCAAGCTATGAAAATGCACTATAATTTGCTTGTCATCAATGCCTGCAAATCTCGGTCTCTCTCAACATAGTAGATCATCATTAGACACTAAATCCTTCAATGAGCTTGCAAAATGCTTGCATTAGATCCCTCATTAGACACTATATGTTCATCACCAGGAGCATGTAAAATGTTTGCATCAAATCCTTCATTAGCAGTCTGTTCATTAGACACTTCAGGCTCAAGAACAACATGAGCTTGTATGTTTGCACCAGAAACTTGATTAGATACATCAGATTCAGTCAGTTCAGTATTGATTGGGGGAGTTATAAAATAAGTAGAAATTGGTTTCATTTTCTCATAGATTCCCTACATACGAGCAGTTTTACAACACCGTCGGGTTTAACTACTGGCCAGAAATTGAAGAGTTGAATTAGATATAATCAGGGATGTGATGTACCTGCTCGTTGCGCATGCTACTCTTGCAAGCTGCGACTGTCCGTTTGCGCAAGCTCGATGCCATGCCCGTGCTGCCGCCGCTGCCTCCCACGCAGGCTACACCCAGGGTTGGATCTTGATCTTCTTGTCCTTCCGTTTGCTTGAAGCCCGGCGACCGCCCTCCAACGAGGGCGCGAGGAAGTGCTGTGTCGGTCTATCCAGCGGCGGCTAGGTTAGGAGCGAACCAGACTGGAGGCTGGAGCGAATGAATTGGGATTTTTCCTACTGTCGATCGATATGGGAGGCGCTCGTTTGGGCCGAGAGCCTGCTATAGGGCCTGCCTTGCACTTATGTTATTGGCCCATCCTAATTGAAACATTTTTCTTCATTTTTTACATTGCCTGCTCGTGCCTTGGGACGAACAAAACTAGCGTGGGCCAACCTGGATGACTCAAACTAGGTGCACACTTTCCAGCCACCTGAGGCGACCGCCCATACCAGCCCCTATGGCAGCGTCGCCCCTTTTTGTGTGTATGATTGGATAGTGAAAAATATTCCAGTGGCGCTTTTGATTTACCCACAGAATGGTTGAATTGCTTGTTTCTATGAACTGAGTTCGCCAATAATGTGAAGGATACCAGTCTTTTCTTCCTATTGTAGATTGCTTAGATCTTGATATGCCAAAAGTAATCGCATGAAATATACAGTAAAAGCCAGTGTGATGTGTTTGGCTACAACTAGTCTGACTACACGTCCTCATAGAACATATCAAGGACACACCATCTTACCAGATTAACCATTCGACTTACCCATGCAGTGTGGGAAGAAAGAAGTATTAGGAATGCGTATCCAAGCAATTGATGCCATGGACTCCTTCGTACAACCTTGTAAGCGAAAAAGAAGTTGCAGTGTGCCTGTACAAAGAACTAGCGTAAGTTCAGTTACCTGCTTCTCGGAATTTTAGTTAGCCACTTATTGCAAAATTGTTCAATTGCATTGCTTGGCTTAATTTAGTTTGCTACTGATTACATAATGGCACAGTCTGTTAATCATATTGTAGACTGCGCCTATCTATGTGTTTGATACTTACTCTTAAGAATTACATGTTTGCCTTAACTTAAATATCTACTTGTTTGTTTAACTGCTTTGCTGCTACAACAACGGGTTACAATGATGTTAATAACTACTTTTCAACATCCAATTGAAACTCTTTAATTCCTTGTTTGTTTAACTGGTTTGCTGTTATAACTCCCAGTTGAGTTGTTTTGCTAACTTCAACTTTTCTGAATCCAATCGGAACTTTAATGGCAAAATAGGTTAGCCCAAGATCAAAGAGCGAGGTCCCCATGGACGTTGCATCATCCCACAGCAGTGGCACCGGCCCAATCGTGCATTATGAATTGCCAACTGCTGATGCTCTAGAGGCTAAACTAGTGGTAGAAAGAGATTCTGCTTCTGCACTTAGAGATGAAGTTGACATGTTGAGGAAGCAAACAACACAATCACAAGCAGTACTCAAGACAACCATTAAATATTTGGTGGATTTCAAAACGAAGCAAGCTGAGACTGACCAGATTGTTAAGGTCCTGAAGGAAAAAGGGAAATTAAATTCCTACTTGGTAAATCATAGGTGAAATGTTCTTTCCATAGTTGAATAACCTTTGTGTTGTCTGTTCATGTAATCAACCAAATCATTTGTTTTAGAGATCATGTAATAATTGTTTTTTTTATTTTTTGTTTGTAATTTTATTTGAGCACAAGTCTGTATTAATTGATAAGACTCGGAGACATTTCATTTGGATTACTGTGCCAGACCTACAAATATGACAATCGGGCTGAATGTGCATTCAACAATAGTAGTATAGATGGACCATAAGTGGCACGCATCGGAAAGGGCCAAGATGCTGGCTAAAAAAAGGATGTTGTTGTAGCCAAAAAAAAGTACAGCGGTTTGGCTTATGTATGTTAGTTGATATTATTGATCCATATACTCTATAAGTGTTTATATGTCTGTTAGTTCCGTACATTCTTGGTTGATTGACTCGGTATTTGAATCTTGATACATCGCTTGTGTACATATCTAAATGGGAGTACACATTATGCTGCATGTGACATTTGAGTTGGACATGAAGTGTTCCAAATATTCGAATTCACCTTAAACCGGATTCTAGTTTCTGAATTTGAGTATCGGCATTTGTACACCATATTCATATATGACAGTGGAATACATATTTGTCGTCCTTTTGAAGATATATAAAAAACACATAGAATGATTTATAAAGATTCATATAGGAATACAAAATGGATTTGAATTTAGTTGCCAGGGTAAACGTGGATGCTTATTGTCCCAAAATTCGAAAGAAACAGCAAAATGTCCACTCCCACATCGGCTGCCCGAAGCCAAGTGTTTGGGAGATGGAAATTACTGTCTACCCATTACACGGACAATCCATCGGCCTGATTTCCACTGCTCTAAATAGGGGTAGGTTAGTAACTTCAATTAGACGTGACACGACTGCCTCTGAGCCCATTCCGACACGATGGGCGTCAAACATGGGCGGCAAAACTCATTTGATTCAAGCTTGACCGAAAGACCTCTGTTTCTCCCTCCATTCCCCATTCATACAAGGTGGGTGACAAAACACCCTCTCCTCGTCCGAAATAGATGTAGGATAATATTTTAAATAGGGGCAGATGTGTAACTTCCATCAGATGTGACACAACCGCCCTACCTGTCAGCCCCGCTCATACACCATGGGCGCCAACTGTGGGCGGAAAAACACCCTCTCCTCGCCCGAAATAGTTACTGGCAAATATTTGGGAGATGCGAGATTACCGCCCTATCCCCAACCGACGAGATGTCCAAATTTGAAATAGGGGATAAGTTTGTAACTTTCCCATATTTTAGACAGGCGCGTCCCAAAAACATGGTTCCCCGTACCTCTCCCTCCATTTTCCCATTCATACACCGTCCGCGCTAGAACACCCCATTCCCACACCAGCCTCCGTCCGCCACCCCATCCATCGCCGCTGTCCTCCACCACATCCATTGCCACCGTCCTCCACCATGCCAGAGCGCCTACCAAGACCGCATCGTCCACTACTAGAGATGGACGTTTCTCATCCATGGCGACGGCCCAATAGCCTTGCATCGCGTCCTCTCGCTTCATCGGCGCCGTCCTCCTCTTTGCCGGGGCCGCTCACACGACCTTCTCTTCCACCGCAACGGGACTTATCCCCCAATGCACCCGCCTACCATCGCAGATCTACTTCAACGCCACCGACAGCCATCGCACCCCCGATACCTACACGGCACCGCAAGAGAGGTGGTACTTCATATGTCCTCAACTTTTTGGTCTCAACCAGAAAATAGATCATAACTTGGTTACTCTACTTTCTTTTCAGCTCTTAGAATTTAGTTCTTAGTTTGAAGCAAACAATGGATGCTAAATATCATTTCTCCGGTTTGCAGCTTCAAATCTGCCATGGCACAGCCATAATACGGTTTAATTGATCATGCTTAGGGTTTAATTGATCATGTTTGTTCCGTGATGGTTTCTTTAATAGAAATCAGAGGGGAAACCCTCTTTTGCTAAAAAATATATGCTTAGAGTTTCCTCCTTTTATGATCACTATACGATCAGAATACATGCTTCGTGTCATAATAACACTGCTCCACCCATCAAGCTAAACAAGCTTAGTTGTTCAAATACAAATTTGATATTATTAAAACAGAGTTGTTTAATTGGTCAGCTAAATGTTCCTAAATTAGTTTCGAAAATGCATGTTCGCCGCTCGGGTGTGTATCTCTGTGTGTGGTCTGGTCAGCACAATTGGGGAGGTGAACTTTGCATATGCAGGGGTTTATAGGAAGACACTCACCAAGTTGAAACCGCAATGCATTCCATAGATAATCTGACTACATTTTATGTTTTCATGAACCTCATATTCTGAACAGCATCATAATGATTATGAGCTTGCGCGCATGAAAAGAATAAAGCAGAACAATGCCATGGCTGTCAAACTTGGCATTAAAGGACTGAAATCAAGTCTGGATGCAATGCAATGCAAACACTCTCCACCTACACATTCATACTCAGAATATGATCCTAACAGTGATTCTGAGCTAGCTAGAGGGAGACCTAAGTGAATGTAGCTCCCTAGTGGAGGAGTCAGAGGAAGATTCCCTATCTTATTCACCCATCAAGGTACTTGCTCTAACTTTCCAAGGTTACATTGCTCGCACATATCTTGCAACTGATGCTTTGCATTGCTTCTACTTTGTGGAACTGCCATTAGCTTAGTTTACACATCGTGTATGTGAATACGCCCTGCCTATCCATTTTCAGTACATATTTCATCTGTCATCATACCATATTTATCCATTCAAATGTTGTTCTTGTGTATCAGACGTTCAAAAGGAAGAGGGCGATTGCTGATCGTGGAGGAGCACAAGCAAAGTATTTGGAAAAGGTAGTGGCACCTGATAAATCAAATAGCCCATTAGGTGTAGTTGGAATATCACCTGGCCCACAAAATACCCCAACTCTAGCAGACTCTAGCCCTACTACACTGGTCATTTCTGATGCCCCAACTCAGCAGACCCCAACTGCAGCAAACAATATGATTATGCCAGTTGACATAGCACCAGCTGTACGACGCAAAACCCCCATTCCAGCAAAGAGTACACCAAATCCAGTTGCCAAATCCCTTTTCGAACCAGAGAGAGCCCCAATTGCAGCAAATAGGACCCATGTTCCATTTCTTCCCAGTTTAGAAGATGAAGCTTATGTTGTTGTCAGGAACTTTGTGCGCATCTTTCCTTCATGGAAGATTATACCGCAGACACAGAACAATTTCCAGTCTTCCTCCGCAACTTACGCGTAAGTAATGTACTAATGTTATTCATGGTCATTACTGCATATGTTTCTGCTAACAGATGACACAAGATTTCATTCTTTTAAATAGGCAAGGCGCAAACTGGATTGTGATGACGAGCAAGGGTTGGTTGCGCTTTTCAAGCACTCGTTGATGAAGTATCGTTCCTACCTGAGGCAAGCACACTTCGATGGCAAGCCTCTGAACGAAATTTCTGTAAAGTCTCCGGTGCTACATTTATCCGACGGTGACTGGAATAATCTTGTTACACATTGGTCTCGGCTGCAGCGTAAGGTACTCTCTATGATATCACATCACAATTTGAACTACATTTCTGCATTCGCCTTAATGTCTCACTTGTACGAAAACTGTTAGCAGAAGAACATTCGTTCTCAAGGGACCACAGAATCTCGCAACTATACTGCACACTGCATTGCTCTTGTGAGTACCTCTTGCCCTGTATGACCATACTTACTTTCATAGCTGTTTGATTATGTAGCATCACTGCACATGTTAGCCTCGTAATCGTCCATTTGGTGGACATTATAAGATCCGTATGGACTCTTACATAAATTTAGAATCAACCCAATGCTTTTGAAGAAGTTTAGCTCTGCAGTCCTCTTGTAAGGACTGAACATGGTCTATCACTGTACTTACATTAACAGCTACTCCCTCCGTCCCATAATATAAGAACGTTTTGTACAGTACACCAGTGTTCAAAGCACTCTTGTATTATGGGAAGACGGATTGGTTCATTTTGTAGCATTCTGCATCTTATCTCCCTCGCCCACCATTTACTAAAAAAGATCATATCTATATTTAATCTTACCAACAAGTAGAATACACAGACAATGCCAGTGCAGAAGTGTAGCCCATTGCTCTTGTCAGTACATTTTGTCCTGTAACGCTTGTACTTCCAGGGATTGGTAGTTGATTATGTAGCATCAATCTGCATCTTATCTTCATTATCCTCTATCCCTTCCAGTATTATCATATCTATAATTACTCTCTACAAAATGTAGAGTACAGGCAATGCTAATGAAGAAGATTATGTGCTGAAATTCTTGAGTTATCCTTCCCTTGCCATGGAGAAGGGCATTATAAAGTCGATGTTAACTGTTAATGTAAGTCAGTCCTTCTAAAGCCTTTATCCTCAACTGTTGTTTAATTTGCTCATACTCCCTATCGTTTACTGCTGTTTAGTTTGCTGTTTCTACCAAAATGCATGTTCGTAAGTTCTAAGTTTTACTTGTAAAACCAAATTCCTTATTCATACCATGCACATTACTTAATACTCCCTATATGTATGCTTGTTTTTGTGGATCTATAATCCAGTGTGTGGTGAAGCAGCCCATGTTTGCACCTTGTCATCTCCTGTTTTATCTTACTAATGTGGCTGATGATATGAACAACATGCCATGCACATTATCCAAAATAGATACAATGATTTTCTTTGCCCTTCATCTATGCTTGTTATGTTGACATGGTAATCCAGTAGTGTGGTGAAGCTCCCCGCATTATGAATAATGCCAAATTATGCTATTGATATTTTGAACATACTCTTTATTTTCTAATTTGAAATTGGATAGAATTGACAGAACAGTTATCATGTTTGTTTATACACGTGCAAAACCTGTCATCTCTCTGCTTTGTTTTAGGGTGATATGCCTGATGGCATGCACAAGTCTGCTGAAGGCTGTGAAGATAGCGAGACAACCCCAAAGTCTTGTCTTGATGCAGTGTTCAAGTTACTTGAGACTAACAGTCAGACAAGCTCACATAATTCGTTATCTAAATTAGTTCAACTTCTTCAGTCCCAAGTTCTAGCAGAAAGGCATTGTGCAACTCAACTTTGACTTGAAGTCCTATCTCTAAGAAAGATTGTGGAGAACACCAATGAGAACCTCATCGCTAAATAGCTACACCTGGAAGCTATGACCGACATGCTAGGCCGGTCTCACAGCCTTGCTCAGCAGCTTGCGCAGCACTTCCCCCGCAAGGCTAACCTTTCTTGAACTGTCTTGGAAGTGGTCTCGGTTCAGTATTATTTAGTTACGCTGCAATGGTGCCCAGTTTTTGTAATCTACTTCTTCGTTGCGCTTTATGATCACTGGTGGCGAACTTTGATGCCCAGTGGATGTAATATACCTTAAATCCTTTATTGTGTAGTGTAGGTTTATTCTTAGTTACTATGCCGTAATTTCTTTATTGTATAGAGTAGGTTTGTTCTTAATTCCTACTAGTTATGCAGCAGCCCGAAATGAACCCCGGCCCATGATTGTGCGAATTAAATCACGGGCTTTTAACAGGCCAAAATTGTGTGGGTCCTTGTTTGGCCCAATCAGATATCGGCTGCGAGCAGGCCGGATGCAAACCGGGTCGTAGTTAGGCCCAACTACATGACGGGCTTTTAACAGGCCGAAATTAATATAGGGTCGAAATGTTAAACGGGCCCTTAACAGGCCAAATCTAATATCAGGCCGAATTACTAAGTGGGCCTTTAGCAAGTGGGCCCAAAAGCATAGTGTCTAGTTGACGGGCCGAATCTGATATGGGCCATAATTGAGCCCAAAGCCTCTTAAAGGGATGGACCTGATCTGGGCCGTAATTTGGCCCAGAACGTGGTAGGCTTTTAAGGGGCCAGATCTCATATGGGCCACTATTAGGCCCGGAGCGTGGCAGGCCATTAATGGACCGGATCAAATATGGCCCGGCATTTGGCCCAAAACATGGCAGCCAGTTAATGGGCTAGCCTACTAGGGTCCTCAAAATCTTGTGGGCCTACAGCTGGGCCGGCCCATTAATGTCGACGAAATCTTGTGGGCCTTTAGCTGGGCCGGCCCATTATGACCTGCAAGAATCTTGTGGCCCTTTACCTGGGCCGGCCCATTATGGCACACAAAAATCTTGTGGGCCTTTACCTGGGCCGGCCCATTATGGCCCGCAAAATCTTGTGGGCCTTTAGCTGGGCCAGCCCATTATGGTCCGCAAAATCTCATGGGCATTTAGCTGGGCCGGCCCATTATGGTCCACAAAATCTTGTGGGCCTCTAGTTGGGCCGGCCCATTTAAACTTGTTGGGCCGTGCCACGTGTCGACGTATCATAGGCGCCTTCTGTCCAGTGAGTGGATGTACATGCATGACAAAAAAGCGACCTACTGTGATAAACACGTATCATCACGGAAGTGTATTTTTTTGTAGTGAGCCTCACACCGCAGCCGAACCAGTGAACCCACGTACTCCTCTCCGCGTGGGCATCCACTGTCGCGTCTTCCCCGGCTCCACGTCGTCCCCTTCCTAGGCCTCGCCATCGTCCACCGCCTTGGTGCTCTCGGCGCGGCGTGATCAACGACATTCCATCGGAAGAGTACTGTACGTGGAGAGGCTGACAGCTGGGTCCACGGCCACAGCCCAGCTTTTTTGTGATTTGCCAAGTAAGTCGCTTTGTCAGGCCTGTTGGGCTGCAAATCTTTCAAGACGAGGAGAGCTTTCATTCGGCTGGCCGAGAAAATGGCCCATCAGTAATGAGAAATGGGTTGTATATTTTTAAAACACATCAAACTGGCAATTAGTTTCAAATATCTTTTTTTTCATTTCGAGATTTGAAATTACATTAATTTTTATGCGTCGAGAATTTGTTGGATTTTATATTGATATACATTTATTTTTAAAATCAGTTTGAATGTGAGTTGAAATATCGGGATTCAAAACAGTTCGGACCGCACCGAAATATGCAAAATTTTGTATAATTTTTTAACCGTGGCCACAATATGGGTCGTAATGCTAACAAAAAGAATATGGGCTCCAAAAAAACCTTAATAATTAGCAAATGGGCTGTAAATTAATAGAAATAATGGCAGATGGGTTGTATGCTGTTTTCCACAGATTTGAAGCTTTCCTAAAAAAAGGTTGACGCACAAGCAGTGACTGTTGGATGGCCATCCAACGACTGTCGTGCTTCTTCAATCTCTGCTCTTCCTGCTCCAGCCGCTCAAACAAGCGCCGGTGGGACTGCCTGCTCCCTCCTTCCCGCGGCCGACTGTGCTGCCGCGCAGGCCTCACCGCCCCACCGTACTCCCATCGCTAGCCTAGCCATCCCTCTACTCACCCACACCTGCTGTTATTCTCCGGCAACGGCAGACGAACCAGTAAACCCTCGTACAATCGTACTCCCCTTCGCGTGGGAAACAACTGCCGAGTCTTCCCTGCCTCCGTGTCGTTCCCTTCCTAGGCCTCGCCGTCGTCCACCGCCCTGGTGCTCTCGGCACGGCCTGGTCAACGTGGTCAACGACCGACATGCATATGAAGTGGACTGTACATGGAGAGGCCGACAACTAGGTCCATGGCCGCACGCGAGGAAATGCCTCCTTATTACGCGCAAAATAATGATTCCTCCACCTGACATCAGGGACCCACCGAAAGGGCCTCTGTATTTCACGAAAAAACGTTACCGCCGCTGATAGCTCGGACCCACCAGCTATATCTTCGCACGCAAGGAAGTGCCTCCTTATTACGCACAAAAAAAATGAATACTCCCCCTATTAGCTGGGACCCAGTATAGTGACAGGCTGACTTATGGGCCTACTAAGTTGACGGGGACGGAGGGCTTTGTCAACTTAGTCAATATGCACGATTCTAGCTCTAGTGACCGTACGATGTCCATCCAATGGCCGTAGTGCTTCTTCAACCTCTGGTCTTCTTGCTCCAGCTGCCCAAACCAGCGCCGGTCGTGCCTTGTGCTCCTGCCTCCCGTGGTCGGCTGCGATGCAGCGGAGGCCTCACCTCCCCCTACTACTCCCACCGCTGGCCAGGCCATCCTCTACTCACCCACACCCCCTGTTATTCTGCGGCAATGGCAGCCTCACACCGCAGTGAACCAGTGAACCATCATACTCCTCTACGCGTGGGCATCCACTGCCGCGTCTTCCCTGGCTTCGCATCGTCCCCTTCCTAGGACATGCCGTCGTCCACCGCCCTGGTGCTCTCGGCGCGGCGTGGTCAACATGGTCAAGGAATGGCTTCCATCGGACGTGGACTATACATGGAGAGGCTGACAACTGGGTCTATGGCTGCAGCAAGGAAGTTCCTTCTTATTACGTGAAAAATAATTATTCCTCCACCTGACAGCGGGGACCCACCGGATGGGCCACCGTATTTCGCAAAAAAAACGTTTCCCTCCTGACTGCTGGGACCCACCAGCTACATCTTCGCACGCAAGGAAGTGCCTGACAGTCGGGACCCACCTGGCCGAAGCGTACGTAGCGTTGTCATTCTGGTTGTGAACGTGTATGTACATATATACTAGTGGATGTAGAGGCACACACGTAGCATGTACACATACATACAGCGGCCAGGGTGCAAGAAAGAAAATACGGCCACGTATGTGTACATACGGGCGGGGTCTCAAACGCCTACTAGCGCATACGTACGGCCAGGGCTCGTGTACATGGCTGGGTCGAAACGGAGAAACAGCGTCGTCGTCGTGTTCATGGGGAGGCAACGGAATGTGTCGCGTTCATGGGGAGGCAACAGAATGTGTCGTGTTCATGGGGAGGCAACAGAACGTGTGGGAGCCAACCGGCTGGGTCGGAACGGAATGCGTGGTCGTGTTCATCAGGAGGGCTTAGATGGAACAGGTGATGGAAATGAGGCCTGGCGTACCACAGAACGGAGGAAACGGCCTTGTGTTCGACCGACCACATTCGAAACGGGATCCTGTTGATCGGGAGGGGTGTGGCGTACCGCAAAACGGAGGAAACAGACATCCTATGGTCGAAACGGGGGTCCTGTTGATTGGGAGGGGTGTGGCGTACCGCAAAACGGACGAAGCGGACCTCCTACGGTCGAAACGGGGGTCCTGTTGATCAGGAGGGGTGTGGCGTACCGCAAAACGGATGAAACGGACCTCCTACGGTCGAAACAGGGGTCTTGTTCATCAGGAGGGGTGTGGCGTACCGCAAAACGGGACTCCACGGGATACTGTTCATCTCCACCGTCGACCTCCTCCAGCCTCCATGGGCTACCGTCGACCTCCTCCAGCCTCCATGGGCTCCTGTTCATCCAGCCTCCACCGCACGCTACTCCACCGGCTACTGTTCAACCACCCCTCCACCGTCTACTGTTCATCCAGCCCTCCACACCACAGGGACCTGTTCAACCACCCCTCCACGGGCACCCCTCAATCGTCTACTATTCATCCAGTCCTCCACACCACGGGGTCCTGTTCATCCAGAGGCAACACCACCGCTCACTGTTCATCCACCCCCCCGGCAACACTCACTATTCATTCAACCGACCGGCTTCAGTTAGCAGCAGTAGCGAAGGAATCGCTCGATCAGGTTCAGTTAATAGCCATCAATCGATCGCTCGGGTTCAGTAACACGTAGCATGCAGTGCAATCGCTTGGGTTCAGTTAGAGCCCAACGCCTCGCTCGGGTTCAGTTAGAGCCAACGCCTCACACACACGCGCGTATGTGTATGAGAGAAACGTGCATTGCTCGGCCCCGACCTCCCACTGTAACCGGGAACTCCCCGAAATTTTCCTCCCCCTCGCTTCTACCATGGTTTTTTCCGTCATGGGCGGCCCAAAGAATGTCATGCAGCTGCATCTCCGGCCCGCCCAGGATGAAAAGCCCATTTTCTGTCATGATTTTTTGTCATAGAAGTAGGAGCCCACCACATCTATGATGATACCGGGTTTTGTCACAATTATCGTCATAGAAGTGTCATATGTATGACAGAAAAAAATTTCGTTCGACCCAAAATGTCACGGATGTTTCTTTTTTTGTAGTGAGGACACTTGTTTCACCATGCCAGATTATTACATCAAAATCTCTCGGAGGATAGATCAGTTCGGTAGTTGCGTGCTGCTATTGAAGAATTTCAAAGTTGATTTGGACCTGATACATCTCCAACGTATCTATAAATTTTTATTGTTTCATGCTATTATATTATTTGTTTTGGATGTTTAATGGGCTTTAATATGCTCTTTTATATTATTTTTGGGACTAACCTATTAACCGGAGGCCCAGTGCCAGTTTCTGTTTTTTGCCTATTATAGAGTTTCGCAGAAAAGGAATACAAAATGGAATCCAAACGGAATGAAACCTTCGCGATGATCTTTCTTGGACCGAAAGCAAACCAGGAGACTTGGAGTTGAAGTCTAGAACGCCACAAGGCGGCCACAAGGCAGGAGGGCGTGCCCAGGGGGTAGGCACGCCCCACCCTCGTGGGCCCCTTGTAGCTCCATCGACGTACTTCTTTCGCCTATATATACTCTTATCCCCTAGATCGATCGCAGGGAGCTACAAAACCATTTTTCCACTGCCGCAACCTTCTGCACCCGTGAGATCCCATCTTGGGGCCTCTTCTGGCGATCTGCCGGAGGGGGAATCGATCATGGAGGGCTTCTACATCAACACCATAGCCTCTCCGATGAAGCGTGAGTAGTTTACCACAGACCTTCGGGTCCATAGTTATTAGCTAGATGGCTTCTTCTCTCTCTTTGCTTCTCAATACAAATTTCTCCTCGATGTTCTTGGAGATCTATTCGATGTAATACTCTTTTGCGGTATGTTTGCCGAGATCCGATGAATTGTGGGTTTATGAATAAGATTATCTATGAATATTATTTGGTTCTTCTCTGAATTCTTATATGCATGATTTGTTATCTTTGCAAGTCCCTTCGAATTATCGGTTTAGTTTGGCCTACTAGATTGATCTTTCTTGCAATGGGAGAAGTGCTTAGCTTTGGGTTCAATCTTGCGGTGTCCTTTCCCAGTGACAGTAGGGGCAGCAAGGTACGTATTGTATTGTTCCCATCGAGGATAAAAAGATGGGGTTTATATCATATTGTTTGAATTTATCCCTCTACATCATGACATCTTGCTTAATGCGTTACTCTGTTCTTATGAACTTAATACTCTAGATGCATGCTGGATAGCGGTTGATGTGTGGAGTAATAGTAGTAGATGCAGAATCGTTTCGGTCTACTTGACACAGACATGATGCCTATATTCATGATCATTGCCTTAGATATCTTCATAACTATGCGCTTTTCTATCAATTGCTCGGCAGTAATTTATTCACCCACCGTAATACATGCTATCTTGAGAGAAGCCACTAGTGAAACCTATGGCCCCCAAGTCTCTTTCTTATTATATTGCATCTCTTTTATTTACATCGCATCTCGTTTACTATTTTGCAATCTTTACTTTCCAATCTATACAACAAAAATACCAAAAAAATTTACTTTACTATCTCTATCAGATCTCACTTTTGCGAGTGGCCGTGAAGGGATTGACAACCCCTTTATCGCGTTGGTTGCAAGGTTCTTGATTGTTTGTGCAGGTACTAGGTGACTTTTGCATTGTCTCCTACTGGATTGATACCTTGGTTCTCAAAAACTGAGGGAAATACTTACGCTACTTTGCTGCATCGCCCTTTCCTATTCAAGGGAAAACCAACACATGCTCAAGAGGTAGCAGGACCAGCTCTCCTTGCCAAGAAAGTTTGATTTTGACAACATCTCCTACCACAAGATATGATTTAGATTTAAACCTTGACCATTGTTTAGCATCAATCATCAAGCGACCATCCTTTGTACTTACGGTATACTGAGCAGGTTCATTCACACCAAGGCTGCGCATAGTAAGAGAAACTTGGCCACGGTCGCCCGGATTGTTGAATGACTCCCTCGTTGCTCTAGGAATTCTCTGTTTGTAATCAAGAAGACATACACAAACAGTTAGATCAACACAGTGAATAATGTGAAACAACATGGAAAGAAAAAAACGAAGCACTTGGGCGGCCAATGCTTACCAAGAAGGTGGACATGTCGGTTTTTGTAAGGACTTTGGTATATGAAGTGCAAACTGCAGCCCAGTCTGTTGCCGGTGCAACTACTGGTTCTGTTGCCGCTGCACATGCCGGAGCAGATGCAAGTGCAAGTGTTGTTGCAGGTGCCGAAGCCGTTGCTGGTGCCCATGCCGGTGCGACTGGTAGTGCCACCGCTACTGCCGGAGATGGTGATCACTGTAGAGCAGGTGACGGTGTCGGAGCAGGTGCCGGTGTCGATGCCCGATCCTCCGGTAGATCAGCCTGATCCGCTGACGCAGTCGGTGCCCAATCCTCGGCTGGATCAGACTGAGCTGCTACCGTTGTTAGTCCTAGAGCAACTGTTGGTGCTTGATCCATTGCGGAAGGTGGTACCGATGTGCGAGACTATGGTGATCGTGTCTGGTCTGCTATGATCAGCTTTCTAATTTGAGTAGGCTCCGTGACCGTGATCCAGTCTTTTTCTTCATTTCTTTTAAATGCGAGAAGGACTAATTGTGGCATGTTTGTTAGACCAAAATGTAGTTCATCATAGGGATTCAGCTTGTACTCAGACAACAGACTGATCCAATTTTTTCCAGCAATATAAGTGATGGACAATGCCTTCGTTACTGACACGACATAAGAAGTGAAACCTGCAAAAATATCCATCATAGAGAAAACCAAACGGTTTATTCTGTGATGAATGTCTCATGGCAAAACTTGCATCGTAAAATTGCAGCAAAAGAAAGAAAACATGGCACTAAATCAATAAGATTTAGACAGTAAATCAATAAGATTTACTTGATGTGACACAAGTGAATCCTTACTAGGAAATCACTATGTTGAAGTACTAAACGGAAGATTGATCATCCAACTACGGGTAGCATGCAGGGCCCCTGCCTACTCCCACAACCAGGACAATCCAAAGGTCGTGAAAAATTGTATGGACCGAACATCCATGGGACTGCAAATCCTAGTGGGTGCGATAAACCCTGCAATGCATACAGATATTGGAGTGTAACCATAATTGCTAAACCATCCTCACAAAAAAGATGATCTGGATACTTCAAAATATGCAGACTGAATTGAGTGGACAGACATTAACATAGACTGTTCTCAGGACTCACCACACACCAAAAGCGGCAGTACTAAACAATATAGGGTTCACAAACACAAATCAAGTACTCCCTCCATCCTATAATATAAGATATTTTTAACACTACACTAGTGCCAAAAAAGGTCTTACATTATGGGACAGAGGGAGTACTAAACAATAGTACTTACTATAGACAAGTAAAGTTGCACTAATTAAACTTTGCAGACTATTTCTTGCCACCGACCTACAGGGATGAACCCCGCATAACAGACTAGGCCATGGACTTTGTGGGAGATGTCTACTGGCACCATCACCATCTCGTCAACCTTGGAGAACATAATAGAGTGGTCTTTCCACTCATAAACATGACGATGAAGACAGGTTGCATCAGATTTGTCAGGAAGCTTTACAAGAACCACACCCTTCGTAATTGAAGGCACAACCAGGAAATTGTTGTGGTCAAGTACAACCTCGAGAACACGCCAGACAACAATGCTACAGGAAAACACTAGTTCAGGACACGGGGCGACAAGGACACATCAGTTGGATAGTTTAGTAGTAGAACTCATCCTTAGGTCTTCCAGTTCACATGGCATGACTTTGAGAAATTCATCTCCACCGCAGACCTGGTTCTAATACAAACAGAAACCAGTTATTTTATTACTACCTCCGTTCAGAAATATAAGATGATATTCAATATTTTACTCCATATATGACTACATATACGCACATAAATGAGTGAAAAAAGACACTAGAACATGTCTTCAAAGGCATGAGAGCAAAGGGATTACTTGCAATATCCATAACAGAAGTTACTGAGGCAAATATACCCTCTTAAAAGGTAGCATTGATGTTCATAAAGTAGTTGAAAGTAATCTATAAGAAATCAGTGTCAACCTCTCGCATGTTTTGGTCAAAAGAGGAATTTAGAACCGTCATTTGGCACACAAAAATCACATGCAAGATCACCCAGAAAGTTGTACTACTAGTACTAGTACTGCGTGTTAGATGAAAAACAGGATCAAGATCGAGAAAAAGATCGTCAAGAAGAGATATTACCTGGACTTGCTTCATGATGGATCCTGGAGAGGGGGGCTTGGACAGGGCAATGGCTTTGAGCTTGTCTGCGGTAGTCTCAGCGGGGTGCTTGCGCTTCTTCGTACCATGAGCCTCGATGGTTTTGGCCAGAGCCATAGACATCACTTCGGATGGTGCTCCAGCGTCCATCAAGAAACTATCAAATAGAAATAAAAGAAAAGAAACCATAATCACAAACCCAAAAGAAGAACAGAGAGGGAGTTATAGGATCAGTCTCGGGGTTGCAAGACCAGGCCTTGGGCAGAATCAACACCATTGATGTGCTCACCTTTCCTTCTTTCGGGGAGAAGAACAATGGCAGAAGCAGGTCGGGGTTTTCTTGAAGAAATGAAGAACAAGATGAGGGAGAAGCTAGTGGGGGTTTTCTTCAAGAGAGGAATCTGAGAGAGAAGAGTGAAATGATGGTTGCTTTGTCCGTCCAACTTACTGCTGGAAAGGAGGGGGTTTTGTGATTTGACGGATCATTGGGCATTACTGCGGCGCTTTGATCGGGGTAGTCTATCATGCAGTTGGACACTCTACTACGAAGTAATTTAGTGCATGGCTGGTGGACCCCGATGCTGGCTGTCCCACACGTTGGTGAAAGTGAGTAGCAAGGTTCCCGACGACCGTCGAGGATGATCCACATGGTAGAGCGTGTCCACTATTTTTTTGAAGAAAAAAATGATTACATCAAGCATTTCCACTCTTACGACGGAGGAGTGCGAAACACGGCAGCCACTTGAACATACATAGTGCTCCAACTACTAGACATGTGCGGTGGTTCATACGTCAGTACTACATAATCTTGTTGCTAGCGTAGTAAGATATGATGACAACAAATGATGTTGTGCGTATGTCAACTATATGAACAGTAATGTAACATAGTACCGCTTTTTCGACTGTCCGGTTGAGAATGAACAGTGAGATCAATGTTAACAGAACTAGGTCTACAGCGCATGGAGAGTACGGTGCTACAATACTCCACGAAACATGAACCATATGAAGCACGAATCAGTGTTAGGTAGGGTGTACGAAGGGTGCACGGGATGGGAGCAAAAGTTCACTTCTCGACCCACTTTTGGGTGTTTGGCAGAGTGCATGAAGGGTGCATGAGTCCAGACTAGTAGGTTAACACAAATACACGAAGAGAGAACAACTATATTGAGATGAGAATGCAACCAAACACACCCACACGCTTTATGCTATAGTGACCGATCTGAACCAACTGAGTTTGATCCAACGGTCATGTTGCGCCGAGACATGGACATGCCCATGCAGACGACACCTAAACACCACTGAAGTACCTCCGCTTCTCTAGGCGCACGACGTTGGTGATGCAGGGTGCAACCTCCTGCAGAGCCCCCTGCCGATCGACGGGAGCCAGCTAGTCAAAGATGGCGTCCAATGGCATGAATGGATTCCAGTGACGGAGCCCTAAGAGGATTCGCCCGGCAATGGCGACGGCAGCCTGCAACCCCTCCTTGTCTAGCTCCGCCCCCACCATCACGTGGAGACGGCTCAGCTCCTCGGAGATATAGGTGAAGAAGGAGACCAGGTCACGAAGCCGTAGATCGTTGAAGTCGATGGGGTGGTCAAACGGGTTTAGCCCGACGGCCGGCATGGTCGCGTTGGAACGATGGTAGGCATGGCGCAGCTTCAATATGTGTGTGGCAACTTGGTCCACCAAGTGGCTGAGGCGATCCTGGACCTCGTCACGATCGGCCCGCTCGCATTCCAGACAGCTCCCCTGACGGCCTATCGTATCTCCCGCTTTCTGCAGCAACGACGCCGACGCCTCGAGCATCTTTGTGGTGGACGCCTGCCGCTTTTGAAGCTCCATGAACTCCTGCACATAACAAAGGAGCATGGCACTCCTCTCCTCCTTGAGCTCATGGAGCTCCACGTCCTTGGCCCTGAGCTCCGCATCCTTGGCCTGGAGCTCCTGTGTCAGGCGGCTCACCTCAGACTTCGTGATCTGCTGGGCTGCCATGGCACCATGTAGAAGCAATGGGGAGAGGAAGCAAAGGGGACGAAACGGCTGAAAGGCAATGCAATCAACGGGAAGGCGGAGGGAGCCAGCCAAGGAGCGGGGTGAATTTTTTAGTTTTCACCATGGGAAAACACCAGTCGATGACTTTTCACATCAGCGAGCAGTGGGTTTTACAGGCGGAGTCATCGTGACAAATTACTGCCGCGCCTGCTCCCATCAATCAGAAAATTAAAAATGCTACTGCGCCTGCTCCCGTCAATCAAAAAAATTAAAAATGCTGTCGCGCCTGCTCCCGTCAATCAAAAAATTAAAAATCCTGTTGTGCCTGCTGCACCCAAAGACCAGAGCAACGCCGCGGTGGATATTTAAATTTACCTGCCGGCAAGGAGATAAAAAAGGTGTGAAAAAACAAATGTGGCGGCAGCCTAGCTAATCGGTTGTACTAGTCCAACTAGCTAGCCACCATGCTTCACTGATGTACTCGGCGAGAAAGGTGGTCTTTCGTGATCTGATGACTCATTTACTTGCTTCGGCGCTATGACCGAGGAGGACCTAGAAAACGCGTGGTAGGGCATCCCACGTCTCGGCAAGGAAGAATATATGCGTGCAGCACCCGGGAGGACCCCGAAACCGCGCGGTAGGGTGTGCCACGTCTCGGCACAGAGGAAAAATGTGTGTGTAAAATTATACTGTATCAGACAAACTACCTATGGTTCGACCTCGGGACCGAGCCAATCAGTCAAAAACACCCCACTAGCCACACAGCTTCATCATGCTAACGTGGCACAGAGGATAGGTGTTGTTAGCTCCGTCTCGACCAGCCACAACGTCTCTTGTTCTAGGCGATTCTTCTATTTTCCATGCTTTTTAGTTATAATAACACCACGACAAGCGAGGGCCACTCTGCGTGTGTGCTCGTGCGTCTAAAGGTTAGACGATGGAGAGGAGAGAGAGATCGCAGACCTGGGACCCACTAGTAAGTGAGTCAATGGTCATGAACGTGTTGACGAGCCACTCCCTCTACTCTACTCAACGTAATACTGTATAAAATCAAGTTATGGGATAAATCCAAAAACCGTTATTGTTTCAGGCTATCGACTTACGCTTTGTAGTCCAGGTTGCCAGTACGAATCTCGTCTTTCAGATTTTTTAGTTTTAGGTCCAAATTTGATCAGTGACAAGTGGGACCCCGTGTGTTGTTCCGATATTTCAGTGTAGATGGTTTTTTCGAACAAAAATTTTGCGCGGTTAGACAAGTAACGGCACGAGTTACACGTATTTTGCAAGTTTACGAACAAAAATGATAGCGGCATAGGATATCACATCCACCCGGCAGCTTAGATGCTATGGTGATATGAGTTTTTACATCGTTGGAACTGAGATCCAATGGCTTGGGAGTAGTCTTTGTAATTATGTGCAATTTCCAAATTCTCCAAGTTTTTTTTGCAAATAAAATATTCAGGCCTCGTGTGTGCTGCTGCATCTTGGATCCAACGGCTCCCCGTTGCTCATATTAGGTGCTCCCCGTAGCTTAATTAGCCGATATGATGATACGAGCATCTAGGTCGTATGATCTGTGATCAGATGCCACATGCGTAGTACTTGTACTTTCTGCGCAATTCCCAAACTCTCTCAGGCGTATATTTCAAAAACATTCAAACCTCCTACTATGAGCCGTTAGATCTCCGTGAACTCGTATCACCATAGAATCTACGGTGCGGGGCACCTCATATTCTCCCGTGCGAGAAAACATCAGGTGCTCTCGCAGCTTGGACGCTACGGTGATACAAGCTTCGAGGTTGTTTGATCTGAGATCCAATGGCATCTGAGCAGTCTTTGTGCTTGTAAGCAGTGGCCGAACTCTTTGGGGCTTTTCTGCAAAAAAAAACATTTGAACCACCGAGGAGTTGTTGGGTCACAAATCCAACGGCTCCGAAGAGCTTGTATCACCAAAGCATCTAAGGTGTGGTAGCACATGATATTTTTACATACAGGAGAATATGATGTCCTCCTTCATCTTAGATGCTACGGTGATACAAGCTTTGAGGTCATTGGATATGGGATCCAAGGGCATCTGAGCAGTTTTTGTACAAATTGTGTGCAATTCTCAAACTCATCAAGGTTTCCTGTAAAAATATTAAGACATCATGTGAGCTCTTATATCTCAGATCTACAAGCTCCAAGGAACTCGTATCAGTATATAGCATCTAAGGTGTGGGTGATGAAGCTATGTACCTAGGGTAGGGTCATGGACCTGTCCTAACTGCCCTACCCAAGGACATCTCTAGAAGAAATCACATTTCAATCGACTTGGAGGTGTTCCACTCGACAGACTCGAAGACACTCGACCAAGAAGCAATCACTCGACCAAGATCCAACCACTCGATGGCCAGGAGACCTAAAGTCACTCCGCACGCTAACGGTCGGTCATTAAGTAGCTTTTATGGTCATCATAACACTTTATTAGGGGCGTTACCAGTAACGCCCGACCTTAATGTACATAAAACCCTGCATAACTGAGGGCCGGAGGGGTCTGGCAAACTCTATATAAGCCACCCCCTCCTCAGTGTAAAGGGTTCGCACCCCTGTGATTCATACACACATAATCCAGTCGACCGCCTCCGGGCTCCGAGACGTAAGGCTATTACTTCCTCCGAGAAGGGCCTGAACTCGTAAACCTCGTGTGCTTACAACTACTCCATAGCTAAGATCTTGCCTCTCCATACCTACCCCCCTACATTACTGTCAGACTTAGAACCACGACAGTTGGCGCCCACCATGGGGCCGGTGTCCTAGCGATTTGTTGGAGGAGTTGCGATCTTTTCTGATCCAAATCATCATGGTTTCTGGCGGAGTTTTGGTGGAGGCTCCGCTCGACGTGGACGCACTCCCTGTCCGCGGGGCAACGCACTTTCGCGCATGCATCCGCGGCGTCCTCTTGCGGCAACCGTCGACCCATTATCGGTCGGCCCCTGTGTTGTCCTCCCTCCCTGTTTCCCGCCGGCGCAAGCGCTCCGGTCGGTCGAGACTTCAGCGGTGGGTGAGACACGCGGTGGCACGCCAGTCGGCCACCCCTCAAGTCACGGCGATCGAGCCCGACGAATCCCGCTACGGCATGTTCGACCTGTCGACTGGCTCCGCAGAGACCGCATCCGAGTGCGACAGCAGTGATCCAGCGGCGGAGGTTCTGATGGTCGATGGACCGCCCAGTCCTCCCGGTTTTCCCCGCACCGACGGAGGCACAGGTGGAGGCGACCTGTCGCATCCCCATGAGGAATATCTCCCCGAGCCTCTCACATCGCTGCAGAGAGAAGAACTTCGTCGCCGGAACATGGATGCACTGCACACTCCTATCGTTGGAGAAACCCCCGAGGCTCGTGCCTTGGAGGACGCGTGCCTGGCAAACTTGGCTGAGCGCACTCGACTGGAGAACCTCCAGTGAGCACTTGACAAGCATGCGCGACAACGGGTTCCAGAATCCAGTCGACGTCAGCTCTTTCCGCCCCCGCAGGTATATCGAACTCCGATTCAGAATTTAGCAGCTGCAGCCCGTATAGCAGAGTCGATTCAGCCTTCCCAGTTAGAGCGTTACTCCGGGCAGCAGGAGACCAGAATTCCGCTGTTTCTCAGTCGCGGAACAGGATTCATAGCAGATCCATTGCTGCAGACACAGTCCAGTCGGCTCATAGCCCAAGATCGCCCCCGAGGCATGAGGGACATGGGGATCGGCGTGATCAGTATGGGAACCATGAGAAGTATGATCACCGATTCGATCGTGACGATCGACGCCGAGTGCCCACCCCTTCCCCGAGGAGTGGATCATATGTGCCTCGAAGGCAGGATGACAGGCGCCCTCATAGTGTTGGGCGAAGGATTCCAGTTGACCCCAGGGAACCAGGCTTTGATGCGAGATCCATTCTCGTTCAAGGTTTGGTCGACAGGAACAGAGCTCACCGAGAAGGTCACGACAGAGATGCACCTACCAGCAGCAGAGTACATGTTTCGGGGCCAGAGTGCTTTAGTAGAGCCATCAGGGCCGCTGTGATTCCTCCCAACTTCAGGTTGGCGACTAGAGTCAGTAAGTTCACTGGTGAGTCCAAGCCCGATACTTGGCTTGAAGACTACCGAGTGGCTGTCCAGATTGGCGGTGGCAATGATGAAGTGGCCATGAAGCACCTACCTCTCATGTTGGAGGGCTCGGCCAGAGCATGGCTAAATCAGTTAGCACCCAGCAGCATTTACACTTGGGAAGATCTCGCCCGAGTGTTTGTCACCACATTTGAAGGAACATGCAAGCGACCGGCAGGGCTGACGGAACTGCGGTCTTGCGTGCAGAAGCCGAATGAAACTTTGAGGGGTTACATCCAGAGATGGATCACGTTACATCACATGGTAGAGAATGTGCCTGATCACCAAACAGTCTGTTCCTTCAAAGAAGGCATCAAGTACAGAGAACTGAATCTAAAATTTGGTCGAACTGGAGACATGTCTCTGAATCGGATGATGGAGATTGCCACCAAGTACGCTAATGGTGAAGATGAGGACCGACTCCGGAGTGGCAAACACAAGTCAGTCGCCCAAGAAACCGGAGGAGGAAATTCCAATCGGAAATAGAAGCGGAAAGCCGAGCCAGCTGCTCCTGGGGAAGCCTTGGCTGTAACTCAAGGAAATTTTAAGGGGAAACCCAAAGGGCCTTGGAACCCCAAGAAAGTTAAAGACCAAGACGGAAATGATGTGTTGGATTTGCCATGTCACATCCACACCAAGAAAGATGAAGAGGGTAAGCTCATTTACCCGACACATACCACTCGACAGTGTCGGCTCTTGATCCAGCAGTTCCAGGGCAAACAACCCACATATAAGGAAAAGGAGTCGGACAAAGTTGAGGACAAAGAAGACAGTGATGATGGATACCCCCAGGTCAATTCCACCTTGATGATTTTTGCTGATGTTGAAAGCAAAAGTCGACTGAAAGTTATCAACCGTGAGGTGAATATGGTTGCTCCGGCGACACCCAGTTATCTGAAGTGGTCTCAGACTGCCATCACGTTCGACCAGTCCGATCACCCAACGCACATTGCCACCCCTGGGAGGCAAGCTTTGGTGGTCGACCCAGTTGTTGAAGGCATTCGACTGACCAAAGTCTTGATGGATGGTGGCAGTGGTTTGAACATACTGTATGCTGAGACGTTGAAAGGGATGGCATTCCGATGTCCAGATTCAGTACCAGCAACATGAGTTTCCATGGAGTCATTCCTGGGAAGAAGGCCGAGTCACTCGGCCAAATTGCTCTTGATGTGGTTTTCGGTGATTCCAAGAATTATCGCAAAGAAAAGTTGACGTTCGAAGTTGTAGATTTCCAGAGTGCTTATCACACTATTTTGGGCAGGCCAGCTTATGCACGCTTCATGGCTCGACCATGTTATGTGTGTCTCAAATTGAAGATGCCTGGTCCCAAAGGTGTGATCAACGTTACGGGCAATCGGAAGAAAGCAGAAGAGTGTTTTCAGAAAGGCTCAAAGATCCCTGATGCTCAGATGGCAGTGGTGGAGCTGTAGGAGTACCAGAAGACTCCAGACCCGAGTGATTTGCTGCGAGCCAAGAAGCCCGCTACAGAATCAGCTTTTCAGTCATCTGGTGAAACGAAGCCGGTTCACGTTCACCCGACCGATCCCAGTGCTGCTCCGACTCATATCTCAACAACACTCGCCTCCAAATAGGAAGAAGCGCTCATCCAGTTCCTCCGTGAGAACTGGGACATCTTCGCATGGAAGCCTTCCGACATGCCGGGTGTTCCCAGGGGGCTGGCTGAGCGCCGCCTACGAGTCGACTCAAAAGTGAAACCTGTCAAAGAACATCTCCGACGGTCCGCCGTCCAGAAGAGAAAGGCTATTGGTGAGGAGGTGGCTCGGCTCTTAGCAGCGGAGTTCATCCGAGAGATTTACCACTCTAAGTGGCTCGCCAATGTTGTCATGGTCCCCAAGAAGGACAAGCCACTTCGCATGTGCATTGACTTTAAACATATCAATCAGGCCTGCCCGAAAGATCATTTTCCTCTCCCCCGCATCGACCAGATAGTCGACTCGACTGCGGGATGTGAGCGACTGTCTTTTTTAGACGCCTATTCCGGGTACCATCAGATCCGTCTGTATGGACCTGACGAGATCAAAACAGCTTCCATCACTCCGTTCGGGTGCTTCTGTTATGTTACCATGCCATTCGGCCTCAAGAATGCCGGAGCCACATTCATGAGGATGATTTAGAAGTGTTTGCTCACTCAAATCAGTCGAAATGTGGAAGCATACATCGATGATATTGTGGTCAAGTAACGGAAGGGTTCTGACCTGCTGACTGGCCTTGCTGAAACCTTTGCCAACCTCAGGAGGTATGATATCAAGCTTAATCCATAAAAGTGCACATTCGGAGTTCCTGGCGGAAAGTTACTCGGTTTTCTCGTTTCCGAACGGGGAATCGACGCCAATCCAGAAAAAGTCGGTACTATACTCCAGATGAAACGTCCTGTGCGAGTGCACGACGTCCATAAGCTTACCAGTTGCTTGGCCGCTTTAAGTCGATTCATCTCTCGTCTCGGTGAAAAGGCATTGCCTCTTTACCGATTGATGAAGAAGTCAGACAAGTTCGAGTGTACTCATGAAGCTGATGTAGCGTTTGCAGAGCTCAAAGCTCTGCTCTCCACCCAGCCGGTGCTTGCTGCTCCAACCAGCAAAGAGCCTTTGCTGCTTTACATCGCAGCCACGGGACAAGTCATTAGTACGGTACTTACGGTCGAGCGGGAAGAAGAAGGAAAAGCCTTCAAAGTTCAGCGCCCAGTATATTATGTTTCTGAAGTTTTGACCCCGTCGAAGCAAAGATATCCTCATTATCAGAAGCTTGTGTATGGGATTTATATAACCACAAAGAAGGTTCCTCACTACTTCTCTGATCATTCCATTACAGTCGTCAGCGACGCTCCATTGTCAGAGATCCTGCACAACAGAGATGCAACTGGTCGAGTGGCAAAATGGGCGATTGAAGTCCTTCCTCTAGATATCAAGTTTGAAGCAAAGAAAGCTATCAAGTCCCAAGCAATAGCAGATTTCGTCGCCGAGTGGATTGAACAACAACTGCCGACTCAGGTTCACTCGGAGCATTGGACCATGTTCTTCGATGGTTCCAAAATGCTTAATGGTTCCGGTGCCGGGGTAGTATTGGTCGCCCCCCGAGGATATAAGCTCAGATATGTTCTTCAAATCCACTTTGATTCCTCCAATAATGAAGCAGAATATGAAGCACTTTTATATGGGTTGCGCATGGCTATTTCACTCGGCGTCCATCGCCTCATGGTCTATGGCGACTCAGATTTGGTGGTTAATCAAGTGATGAAGGAGTGGGACGTCAGAAGTCCGGCCATGACTGGTTATTGCAATGCAGTGAGAAAGCTGGAGAAGAAATTCGAGGGGTTAGAACTTCATCACATACCCCGACTGAAAAATCAAGCAGCTGATGATTTGGCGAAAATAGGTTCCAAAAGAGAAGCCATTCCCAGCAATGTGTTTTTGGAACACATCCACACACCATCAGTTCAGGAGGATCCCTTCACTGAAGAAGCCCCGCAGCCAAAAAGTGCCACAGATCCGATTGAAGTTGAAGTTCCAACTGTGGTCGACCAGATCATGGAAGTTTTGGTCATCACTCCCGACTGGACGGTACCATACATCGCGTACATCCTCAGGAAAGAACTCCCAGAGGACGAAGAAGAGCCTCGACAGGTCGTCTGTCGATCCAAGGCCTTTACAGTCATAAAGGGACAGTTGTATAGAGAAATCATGACTAGAGTCAGTCAGAAGTGTATAACACCAGAAGAAGGTCAGATAATCCTTGATGATATCCACTCGGGGACCTATGGTCATTATGCGTCCTCTCGGACCATTGTGGCTAAAGCATACCGAGCGGGATTCTACTGGCCAAGGGCGAATGAAATGGCGAAAGAGATAGTCGACAAATGTGAAGGATGTCAGTTTTACTCCAATATGTAGCACAAACCCGCGTCAGCCCTGAAAACCATTCCACTCGTCTGGCCCTTCGCTGTCTGGGGACTGGACATGGTTGGACCACTGAGAACGGGCAGGAGCGGCTTCACTCATCTGCTAGTAGTAGTTGACAAGTTCACCAAATGGATTGAAGCTAAGCCTATCAAGAATCTTGACGCTTGCACTGCTATCAGTTTCATCAGAGAGTTGATATTCAGATATGGAGTTCTGCACAGCATCATCACTGAGAATGGGTCAAACTTCGATTCTGAGAAATTCAGAGCCTTTTGCGCCTCTCAAGGCACACGAGTCGACTACGCTTCAGTCGCTCACCCCCAGTCGAATGGACAAGCGGAAAGAGCAAATGGCTTAATTCTCAAAGGACTGAAACCCCGACTGATGCGCGATCTCAAGCACGCAGCAGGTGCATGGGTCGACGAGCTTCCATCAGTTCTTTAGGGATTGAGGACAACCCCGAACCGATCGACTGGAAGAACCCCATTCTTTCTGGTCTACGGAGCCGAAGCAGTTTTGCCGAGTGACCTGCTTCACAACGCACCCCGAGTCGAGCTCTACTCTGAAGATGAAGCAGAGCAAGCCCGGCAGGACGCAGTCGACCTCCTGGAAGAAGAAAGAGAAATGGCCATGATCCGATCGACCATCTATCAGCAAGACTTGCGTCGATTCCATGCCAGAAATGTGAAGAGTCGAGCCTTCCAAGAAGGAGACTTGGTCCTCCGAGTAGATCAACAGAAACCACACAAACTCGCTCCTACTTGGGAAGGTCCCTTCATAGTCACCAGAGTCCTCCACAATGGAGCGTACCACCTTTATAATGTCGATCACCAGATTGATGAGCCACGAGCCTGGAATGCGGAGCTGCTCCGCCCCTTTTATACTTGAATTCTCATTCGGATGAGATGTAATAAGAAAAACTTCTGCAGTTTATTTATCAAAGACAAGAGCGTTATAATTTTCCCAGTGATTGTTATTGTTTTTGTTTGCATGAGAAATCCCCCAGTGGGTGGCTTAGCTGCGAATCCGTTTCGCCTAAGTTTGTAAAAATAATTTCCTACCGAGTGGTGAGCCAGCCTCCCACTCGGGGGCTTAGCTACGAACCCGTTTCGCCTAAGTGTTTGAAAATCCTACCGAGTGGTGAGCCAGCCTCCCACTCGGGGGCTTAGCTGCAGTCTAGTACTCGCCTAAGTATTTGAAAATCCTACCGAGTGGTGAGCCAGCCTCCCACTCGGGGGCTTAGCTGCAGTCCAGTACTCGCCTAAGTTTGAAAAATCCTACCGAGTGGAGAGCGACCCTCCCACTCGGGGGCTTAGCTGCAGTCCAGTACTCGCCTAAGTATTTGAAAATCCTACCGAGTGGTGAGCCAGCCTCCCACTCGGGGGCTTAGCTACAGTCCAGTACTCGCCTAAGTATTTGAAAATCCTACCGAGTGGAGAGCGACCCTCCCACTCGGGGGCTTAGCTGCA